>NW_021703777.1:128755647-128999391 GCF_005190385.1 Monodon monoceros | reverse complement strand
ATCCATATCCTCAAGTCCATTCTCTAGTAGGTCTGTGTCTTTATTCCTGTCTTACCCCTAGGTTCTTCATGACATTTTTTCTTAAACTCCATATATATGTGTTAGCATACGGTATTTGTCTCTCTCTTTCTGACTTCACTCTGTATGACAGACTCTAGGTCTATCCACCTCATTACAAATAGCTCAATGTTGTTTCTTTTTATGGCTGAGTAATATTCCATTGTATATATGTGCCACATCTTCTTTATCCATTCTCGCTGCTCTCTTTTGAAGACTTTGTACTATCTAACACTTCAGCATGACAGTAGTCAGAGAAGTCAGGCACTTTGATGTCTGTATGGGAATAACAAACAAAAGCAGAGACATTGAGGCCCCCACAGGCAACCAAAGGCCAGCCCATGGCCTGGCCACTCAGTGACTCAGTGGTCCACAGGAAGGACCACTTCACATCGAACACTGGCGACTCTGAGGTGGTGGACACTGCAGCCTGCACCAGGAGCTGCAGTGTGCCCACCACCCTGAAGGACATGGCCAACAGGATGGGTGCAAACAGGGCCCGAGCCTGGATGTTGAATTTTATCAAATGCTTTTTCTGCATCTATTGAGATGATTATGTGGATTTTGTCTTTTTTGTTGTTGTGGATGTGGTGTATCACATTGATCGATTTGTGCATATTGAACCATCCTTGTGACGCATGGATTAATCCAACTTTATGATTGTGTGTGATCTTTTTTTATGTGTTGTTGGATTTGGTTTGCTAATATTTTGTTTAGAATTTTTGCACCTATATTCATCAAAGATATTGGCCTGTAATTTTCTTTTTTGGTAGTGTCTTTGTCTGGTTTTGGTATCAGGGTGATGGTGGCTTCATAGAATATCTTTGGAAGTGTTCCTCCTCTTCAGTCATTTGGAAGAGTTTGAGAAGGATCCGTATAAGTTCTTCTTTGTATGTTTGATAGAATTTGCCTGTGAAGCCATCTGGTCCTGGACTTTTGTTTGTAGGGAGTTTTTTTTTTATTACAGATTCTACTTCACTTCTAGTGATTGCTCTGATCAAATTATTTAGATCTTCTTGATTCAGTTTTGGTGGGCTGTATGTTTCTAGAAACGTCTATTTCTTCTAGGTTGTCCAATTTGTTGGCATATAATTGTTCATGGTATTCTCTTACGATTTTTTGTATTTCTGCAGTATCAGTTGTGATTTCTCCTCTTTCGTTTCTTCTTTTATTTATTTGGCTTCTCTCTCTTTTCTTCTTGGTGAGTGTGGCCAGAGGTCTGTCAATTTTGTTTACCCTTTTAAAGAACCAGCTCTTGGTTTTATTGATTTTTTAAAATTATTTTTAAATCTGTTTTATTTATTTATTCTCTGACTGTTATTGTTTTCTTCCTTCTGCTGACTTTAGGGTTTTTTTCCTTCTGCTGACTTTAGGTTTGTTTGTTCTTCTTTTTCTAATTCTTTTAGTTGGTAGGTTAGGTGGTTTATTTGAGATTTTTCTTTTTCTTGAAGAAGACCTATGTCACTATGAAATTCCCTCTAAGAACTGCTTTTGCGGCATCTCATATGTTTTGTATGGTTGTGTTTTCATTGTCATTTGTCTCAAGGTATTTTTAAATTTCCTCTCTTATCTCATTGTTGAATCACTGGTTTCATAGTAGCATGTTGTTTAGTCTCCATGTAATCATTTTTTTTCTTATTTCTTTTTCTGTAGTTTCTAGTTTCATGCCATTGTGGTCAGAAAAGATGCTTGAAATTATTTCTATACTCTTAAATGTGTTGAGGCTCATTTTTTGCCCTAGTATGTGGTCATTGCTAGAGAATGTTCCACGTGTACTTGAAAAGAATGTGTATTTTTGGGTTTTTTGGATGTAATGTCCTGGAAATATCAACTAAGTCTCACTGTTCTATTGTATCATTTAGGATCTCAGTTGCCTTATTGATTTTCTGTCTAGAAGATCTGTCCATTGATGTGAGTGGTGTTGAAGTCTCCTACTGTTATTGTATTCCCATCAATTTCTCACTTTACGTCTGTTAGTATTTGTTTTATGTATTTGGGTACTCCTATATTGATGCGTGTAATATCCTCTTCTTGTATTGATCCCTTTATCATTATATAGTGTCTTTACCTTTCTTTATAGCATTTGTTTTAAAGTCTGTTTTGTCTGATATGAGTATTGTGACCCCTGCTTTCTTGTTATTTCTGTTTTCATGAAATATCTTTTTCCAGTCCCTCACTTTCCATCTACGTGTGTCCTTTGCCCTAAAGTGGGTCTCTTGTAGGCAGCATATTGTAGGCTCTTGTTTTTTTATCCAGTCTACCACTCTGTGTCTTTTGATTGGAGCAGTTAGTCCATTGACATTTAAGGTAATAATTATTGATAGATATGTATTGCCAATTTAAATCTTGTTTTCCCATTGATTTTGTATTTGTTCTTTGTTCCTTTCTTTTTCTTTTTCCTTTTGTGGTTTGGTGATTCTCTTTTGTATTATGCTTAGGTTCTCTTATTTTTTGTGTGAATCTATTGTAAGTTTTTGATTTGTAGTTAACCTGTTTTTCAAGTATGTTAACCTCTTCCAATATATCTACTTGCTTTAGACTTGTAGTTATACAGGCTCAAACACATTCTGAAAAAAGTCTACATTTTCTTACTCTCCTCCTCCATACTTTATGTTTTTGATGTCCTCTTTTACATCTTCATGTTTATCCTTTTGCTGTTCATTGGGGTTATCATTGCTTTCACAGAATTTTTTTAATCTCTTTACTGGCTTATTTAAGTGATTTAATTTCCAAATGTGATTTTTCTTTCCTATAGATTCTTTGCTTTTAGAGAAGACCTTTCAATATTTCTTTTAGGACAGGTTTAGTTTTGCTGTATTCTTTTAATTTTTGCTTGTCTGAGAAATTCTTTACCTCTCCTTCTGATCTAAATGATAATTTTGTTGGGTAGAGTATGCTAGGTTGCAGATGTTTTCCTCTCAGGACTTTGAATATATCTTGCCACTCCCTCTGGCTTGCAACCTTTCTGTAGAGAAATCAGCTGATAGTCTTATAGGGGTTCCCTTGTAATTAACTCTTTGTTTTTCTCTTGCTGCCTTTAGAATCCTCTCTTTATCTTTAACTTTTGCTATTTCAATTATAATATGTTTTGGTGTAGGTTTGTTTGGGTTCATCTTGTTTGGGACACTCTGTGCTTCCTGAACCTGGATATCTGTTTCCTTCTTTAAGTTTGGGAATTTTTCAGCCATAATTTCTTTGATTCCCTTTTTCTCTTTCTTCTCCTTCTGGGATCCCTATTATGCGTAGATTGGCACAATTTGTATTATCCCATAGGTCTCATGTTGATTTCACTGTGTTTCATTTGTCTTTCTGTCTGCTGTTCTGACTGTGATTTCCATTATTCTATCTTCCAGATCACTTATTCTTTCTTCTGCATTATTCAATCTGCTGTGTGTTGCCTTTAGCTCAGCTTTCATCTTGGCAAATTATTTTTTTCTGATTCCTTTTTATAGTTTCTAGTTCCTTTTTACAGTATTCTGCATTTCTATTGATAGCTCTTCTTAATTCCTTCAGTATTTTCATTATCTCCTTTTCAAACCGGGTGTCTATTAGACTGAAGAAGTCTGTTTCATTGTTTATTCTTTCAGGAGATTTCTCTTGATCTTTTAATTGGAAATAGTTGCTCTGCTTCTTTATTTCACTTAAATTTCTCTTACTCTTTGAATTTAGGAGAAACAATTATCTACCCTGGTCTTGGAGGGCTATTTTTATGTGGGAGCATCCTTGTGTAGCTTGTGTGGTTTTAAAATTTTGGTGTGAGGGATGTTTTTAGTATGGATGCCTACCGCCTGTTTCCTTAGCATATGGTGGCCATTATCCACTTGATAGGGAGTGTGCAGATGCGGCAGCTGGCACCCACTCCCAGACCCCATGGAAGCAGTGGTGGCTGGAGCCCAGTTCCAGAGCCTACAGTGGTGGGGGCTGGTGCCCACCCAGGGAGCCCATGGCTGTGGCATGTATCTTGTTTTTTTATCCAGTCAGCCACTCTCTCTTTTAAAATCTTTTTTTAAAAAATTTATTTATTTTTGGCTGCTTTGAGTCTTCTTGCTGCGTGCCGGCTTTCTCTAGTTGTAGAGAGTGGGGGCTACTCTTTGTTGGGGTGCACGTGCTTCTCATTGCGGTGACTTCTCTTGTTGCGGAGCACGGGCTCTAGGCAAGCAGGCTTCAGTAGTTGTGGCACACTGTTGCCATTTTGTAAATTGTTTTCTGTCTTGTAGTTCTTTTGTCCCTCATTTCCTCTTTTAGATTTGTTTGTGTTTTGTTAGGTTGTTTTTTAATGTACAGTGACATGTTCTGATTTTCTTTTATGGATACTATAAATGTTTTGTTGGTGGTTACCACAGGGCTTACATAAATCATGTTATAGTTGAAGCAACCTATTTTAAGATAATAATTTAATGTTCAATCACATACAAAAACATTATACTCTTACTTTTCCCTATCCACACTTTGTTATACTTACCACAAATTACATCTTTTTATTTTGTGTATTCATTAACATATTAGCATTTTTTTAACTTTTGTCTTAGTTTATATAGTAGTATTAAAAGTGATTTATGCACTACCAGCACAGTATTACAGTATTTTGTATTTATCTGTGTTTTTACTTTTTCATTGAGCTTTCATGTTGCTGTTTAGCTTCATTTTGTTTCAACTTGATTGACTCCCTTTAGCATTTCTTGTAAGGCAGGTCTAGTAGTGATAAACTCCCTCAACTTATGTATATATGAAAAGTCTTAATCTCTCCCTCATTTTTGAAGGACAGTTTTGGTAGATAAAGTATTTTAGCTCGGCAGGGTTTGTGGTTTTTTTTTTTCCTTTCAGCACTTTGAATATACCATCCTACTCCTTTCTGGCCTGGTAGGTTTTACTGAGGAAATTGCTGATAGTCATATGGGCTGTCTTCATCTGTTTGAGCTGAACACCATAGATTGGGTAGATTATAAACTACAAAAAAATATTTCTCACAATTGGGAGGTTGGGAAGTCTAAGATAAAGCCAGAAGAAATGAAGGATGTCCCAGGGTTTTTTTAAATAAGGGCTCTAATGCCATCTATGAGTGTTTTACACTCATGACTTAATTGCCTCCCAAAGGAGCCACCTCCCAATACTATCAAATTGGGAATTAGAATTTCAACATATGAATTGTGAGGTGACACAAACATTTAATCTATAGCATGGGGGTTCCCTCATATCTGAGAGTTGCTTTTCTTTTACTGCTTTCAAAATTATTTTTCTTTGACTTTTGACAATTTGCATATAATGTGTATTAATGTGGATTTCATTAGTTTCATCATATTGGACATTATTACATAACTCTCAGTTTATTTCCTTTTGGTGATTGATTTTATTTTCTTATTTCTTTAAAAAAATTTTTAATTTCTTCTTATTATTTTTAATTGAAGTATAGTTGATTTAAAATGTCATGTTAGTTTCAAGTATACAGAACAGCAACTCAGTTATACATAAATATATATATACACACACATATATAGATACAGAGATATATATAGAGAGAGATAGATATTCTTTTTCAGATTCTTTTTCCTTATAGGTTATTACAAACTATTGAGTATAGTTTCCCATGATATACAAAAGGTCTTTCTTGGTTATCTATTTTAGTATACAGTAGTGTGTATGTGTTAATCCCAACCTCCTTATTTATCCCTCCCCTCTTTCCCCTTTGGTAACCATAGGTTTGTTTTCTTTGTCTGTGAGTCTCTTTCAGTTTTGGAAATAAGCTCATTTGTATATATATATTTTTTTCCTTAGATTCCACATATAAGTGATATCATATGATATTTGTCTTTCTCTGTCTGGCTTAGTTCACTCAGTATGACAATCTCTAGGTCCACCCATGTTACTGCAATTGGCATTATTTCATTCTTTTTCATGGCTGAGTAATATTCCATCGTATATATGTACCACGTCTTCTTTATCTATTCCTCTGTTGATGGACATTTAGGTTGCTTCCATATCTTGGCTATTGTAAATAGTGCTGCAGTGAACATTGGGGTTCATGTATCTTTTTGAATTATGGTTTTCTCTGGATATATGCCTAGGAGTGGGATTGCAGGATTATATGGTATCTCTTTCCACATACCACAGGACCAGGCACATAGTAAGCATTCAGTAAATATTTGTGGAATGAATGAGATGCTGGGCTCTCCATAGGTTCTCTGATTCATCAACATTTCATTTTTTTGCAGCCATTTTCTTTTGCAGGGTTGTTGGAGGGAAGGGGGTAGGTCTTCTGCAAAGGCTCTTGTCCTTTCCATTGAATGCTTTGTTCCATTGGGTCAGCCCTGAATTTAGAGTGCTTGGGTATGTTTGTAGCCCTGAAGTGGAGAATGGATTCTTCCACAGGGTTGTGTAAGTATCCCTTCCTCAATGGTTTTCTGTACCCCAAACTTCAAATTACCTTTTAAGCACTCTTTTGAAACTAATATTTTACCTACGCTGTGTTGTATATGATGTTATTCAAACCTTGAAACAATTCACAGTTAAGATAATGAGGCCCAGAGAGGTTGAGTCATTTGCTTAAGGCCACAATAGCTAATAAGTGATAGAGCTGAATTGGACACAGGGTTCTCGCCACCTGTGTCATAGGCAGAGGGAAGAATGAATTTCCATTAGGCTGTGACTTGTTGATACCCATGTATGGAGAACTGAGAACTGCAACAGAAGTCTCAGAGTTAGTTATCAGGAAAGTGCTGGACAGAGCACAAGGGTGATGTGTTCCTTTTTGCCCCGAGATAGTCCTGCACATGAATGTGCCTTTGAGTGTGTCAACTTATTCCTGATCTTTACCCTGAATTTTTTCTAGGGTGTGCTGTAGGTCAGTGACTGCAGTGGCTAATGACTAATTCTTGTATATCCAGGTGGCAGTCAACATTCCTAAATTGGTGTTTGGCTGCACCCTGCAGGTCTGCAAACCTTGTAGTTGCCCAGAGACAGTGACAAAGACATCAACCCATTATTGGATAAGGGATCTTACAAGTGTGCAGCAAAAAGTCCTGGAGCAAGACCCCATTGTGGAGGGCAGATAGCAGGCAGGACATGGCAGGAATCTTCACTCAAATGAATGTTGAATTTTATCAGAAGTTTTTTCTGCATCCTTTCAGATGATCATGTGGTTTTTATTCTTCAATTTGTTAATGTGGTGCATCACACTGATTGATTTATGGATATTAAAATATCCTTGCATCCCTGGAATAAATCCCACTTGATTGTGGTGTAAGATCCTTTTAAGTATTGTTGGATTCAGTTTGCTAGAATTTTGTTGAGGATTTTTTTGTCTATATTCATCACTGATATTGGCCTGTAATTTTCTTTTTTTGTGATGTCTTTGTCTGGCTTTGGTATCAGGGTGATGGTGGCCTTATAGAATGAGTTTGGGGGTGTTCCTTCCTCTGCAATTTTTTGGAATAGTTTCAGAAGGATAGGTGTTACCTCTTCTCTAAGTGTTTGATATAATTCACCTTTGAAGCCATCTGGTCCTGGAGTTTTGTTTGTTGGAAGTTTTTAAATCACAGATTCAATTTCAGTACTTGTCATTGGTCTGTTCATATTTTCTATTTCTTACTGGTTCAGTCTTAGGAGATTGTACCTTTCTCAGAATTTGTCCATTTTTTCCATGTTGTCCATTTTATTGGCATATGGTTGCTGTAGTAGTCTCTTATGGTCCTTTGTATTTCTGTGGTGTCCATTGTAACCTCTCCTTTTTTATTTCTAATTTTATTGATTTGGGGCCTCTCCCTTTTTTTCTTGATAAGTCTGGCTAAAGGTTTATCAATCTTGTATATCTTTTCAAAAAGCCAGTTTTTAGTTTCATTGATCTTTTCTATTGTTTTCTTTGTCTCTATTTATTTCTGCTCTCATCTTTATGACTTCTTTCCTTCTACCAACTTTGGGCTTTGTTTGTTCTTCTTTTTCTAGTTGCTTTAGGTGTAAAGTTAGGTTGTCTTTTTGATATTTTTCTTGTTTCATGAGGTAAGCTTGTGTCTCTATAAACTTCCCTCTTACAACTGCTTTTGCCACATCCTATAGGTTTTGGATCATTGCATTTTCATTTTCATTTGTGTCTAGGTATTTTTTGATTTCCTCTTTGATTTCTTCAGTGATCCATTGGTTGTTTAGTCGTATATTATTTAGCCTCCGCGTGTTTATGTTTTTACACTTTTTTTTTTTTTTTTTTACTGCAGTTGATTTCTAATCTCATAGCATTGTGGTTCGAGAGGATGGTTCATATGATTTCAGTTTTCTAAAGTTTACCAAAGTTTGCTTTATGGCCCAGCATGTGATCTATTTTGGAAAATGTTCTATGTGCACTTGGTAAGAATGTTTATTCTGCTGCTTTCAGTTATAAGGCTCTATAAATATCTATTAAATACATCTGGTCTAATGTGTCATTTAAGGCCTGTGTTTCCTTATTGATTTTCTGTCTGGATGATCTGCCCATTGATGTAAGTGGGGTATGATAGTTCCCCACTATTATTGTGTTACTAACAATTTCTCTTTTTATGGCTGTTAGCATTTGCCTATATATTGAGGTGCTCCTATTTTGGATGCATCTATGTTTATAATTGTTCTATCATCTTGGATTGACCCCTTGATCATTATGTAGTGTCCTTCCTTGTCTCTTGTAACAGTCTTTATTTTAAAGTCTATTTCGTCTGATATGAGTATTGCCACTTCAGCTCTCTTTTGATTTCCATTTGCATGGAATACCTTTTTCCATCCCCTCACTTTCAGTCTGTATGTGTCCCTAGATCTGAAGTGGGCCTCTTGTAGACAGCATATACACAGGTCTTGTTTTTGTATCCATTCAGTCAGTCTGTGTCTTTTGGCTGAAGCATTTAATCCACTGACATTTAAGGTAATTATTGATATGTATGTTCTTGTTGTCATTTTGTTAATTGTTTTATGTTCGTTTTTGTAGGTCTTTTTTCTTCCCTTCCTCTTTTGTTCTCTTCTGTTGTGATTTGATGACTATCTTTAGTGTTGTGTTTGGTTTCCTTTTTTTGTTTTTGTGTGTATATCTATTGCAGATTTTTGGTTTGCAGTTACTATGAGGTTTTGATATTGCAGTCTATATATATACAAGATTATTTTAAGTTGCTGGTCTCTTAAATTCAAATGCATTTCAGATATCCTGCATCTGTACTCTGGTCTTCTCACGTTTGCTGCTTTTGATATCATATTCGTGTGTGGATGATTTCCTCCCTTTACTGTCTGTTTGCCTTTACTGGTGAGTTTCCCATTTCATAATTTTCTTGTTTCTAGTTGTGGCCTTTTCTTTTCCATCTAGAGAAGTTCCCTTATCATTTGTTGTAAAGCTGGTTTGGTGGTACTGAATTCTCTTAGCTGTTGCTTTTCTGTAAAGCTTTTGATTTCTCCATCAAATCTGAAGGAGAGACTTGCTGGGTAGAGTATTCTTGGTTGTAGGTTTTCCCCTTTTATCACTTTAAATATATAATGTGACTCCCTTCTGGCCTGCAGAGTTTCTGCTGAAAAATCAGCTGATAGCTTTATGGGGATTCCCTTGTATGTTATTTATTGCTTTTCCCTTGTTACTTATAATATTTTTTCTTTGTTTTTAATTTTTGTCAATTTGATTAACATGTGTCTCAGTGTGTTCTTCCTTGGGTTTATCCTGTATGTGGTTTTCTGTGCTTCCTGGACTTGGGTGACTGTTTCCTTTCCCATGTTAGGGAAGTTTTTGGCTATTACCTATTCAAATATTCTTTCAGACCTTTTTTCTCTCTCTTCTCCTTCTATGACCACTATAATGAGAAATGTTGTCCCAGTGGTCTCTTAGACTGTGCTCATGTCTTTTCATTCTTTTTTATTTTGTTCTACAGCAGTGATTTCCACCAGTCTGTCTTCCAGCTCACATCACATCACATCACATTTGTTCTTCTGCCTCATTATTCTACTGTTGATTCCTTCTAGTGTATTTTTCATTTCAGTTACTGTATTGTTCATCTCTGCTTATTTGTTCTTTAAAGCTTCTAGCTCTTCATTAAACATTTCTTGTAACTTCTTGGTCTGTGCCTCCATTCTTTTTCTGAGATCTTGGATCATTACTATCTTTACTCTGAATTCTTTTTCTGGTAGATTGTCTATCTCCACTTCACTTAGTTGTTCTTCTGGGGTTTTATCTAGTTCTTTTGTCTGGAATATATTTCTCTGCTGTCTGATTTTGTCTATCTTTCTGTGTTTGTGGCCCCTGTTCCTCAGTCTGTAGGACTGTGAATTCTTCTCGGTTCTGCTGTCTGCCCCCTGGTGGATGAAGTTGGTCCAGGGGCTTGCGGAGGCTTCCTGGTGGGAGGGACCTGTGTCTTCCCACTGGTGGGTGGAGTTGGGTTTTGTCCCTCTGAGGGGCAGGGCCGTGTCAAGGGGTGTGTTTATAGGTGGCTGTTGTGTCAGGAGGACTTTGGGCAGCCTGTCTGCTGATGAGTGGGGCTGTGTCCCACCCTGTTGGTTGTATAGTCTGAGGAGTCCCAGTACTAGAGCCTGCAGGCTGTTGGGTGGGTCCAAGTCTCAGTGCCAAAATGGCGACCTCTGGGAGAGCTCACACTGATGAGTATTCCCTAGGGCATTCACCACCAGTATTTGCCCCCACAGTGAGCAATAGCCAACCCCTGCCTCCCCTGGAGACCCTCCAGTAGTCACAGGTAGTCTGGCCCTGAATCCTATCCAGCCACTTCTTTGCCCTGGGTCCCAGTGCATGTGAAACCCTGTGTGGGACCTCCAAGAGTGGAGTCTGTTTCCCCAGTCCTGTGGAGCTCCTGCACCAAGCCCCTCTGGCCTTCAAAGCCAAATAATCTGGGGGTTTCTCCTCCCAATGCCATACCCCTGGGCTGGGGAGCCTGATGTGAGGCTCAAAACTCTTACTTCTGTGGGAGAACCTCTGCAATATAATTATTTTCCAGTTTGTGAGTCACCCACCCAGCAGGTATGGGATTTGATTATATTGCAAAAGCGCCCCTCCTACTGTCTTGTTGTGGTTTCTTCTTTGTCTTTGGATGTGGAATATCTTTTTTGGTAGGTTTTAGTCTTTTTTGTCAATGGTTGTTCAGCAATTAGTTGTGATTTTGGTGTTTTCATGAGAGGAGATGAGCTCAAGTCCTTCTACTTTGCTATCTTGTACCCCAAATGAGATATTTGTATGCATTTGAAATTAAGAAGATATACCCAACATAGCATAGCTTTCTACATAAAAATATCCATGGGTAATTTATCTGAAATTTTAGTTTGATCTAATAGAATTATTTGTCCTAATAAATCAACATTTTTCTGCAGTTGTTAACTTCAGTTCTGCCTTTCAAAATAGTGAAGAAAATTCTTCCTTTAGTTACTCTAAAAGTTCTAGAAATGTTTGAATTCACTTTATCTTCCTCTGTGCAGTGTCTGAGAAAAGGACTTTCTAAATCCTAATAATGTTCTGGTAACCTGCAGAGACAACCCTAAATTATTAGGTAAATATAATCAATTAATAGTCTTTGAGTTTCATGGATAGCCATGTTACTTCTGTTTTTTTTCTACCATGGACTGGACTGTGCCTGGAGCTCTGAGCATTTCTGGCTCTTTTTAATGAAACAGATTATTTTTCAGATCTGTTCTGCCAATGCTCAGGTAGAAAAACATTCTCCCTGTCCACTTAAAGCAATGAAGAGGCTTCTATATATTCTTTGATTTTTCTTCCTATCTAGAAGAATAAGCAAACTTTTCAAATTAAAAAATACACATAGACACATCAAAATTAAGTTCCAGGCAGTATATCATTAATATAAAATGTTAAGAAATATTTGTTTTTTCTCTGATGTGTTTTTTCTTTCCCTGAATCTTTGAAACAAACAAGAAAAGGTTATAATTAAAATTGCATTTATTGAACACCAACATATGTTAATTCTGAATTTATTCCCATTGCATCCTAATTAAAATAACTCTTTTATCTTCAAAGGGAGAAGAAATCAGAGAAAAGGAAAGAGTAATAAAATATTGAATACATCATATTGGCATTCTATTGAATTATTTTTAATGCAAAGAGGAATAGTTAATGGTAATGAATGTTTAAGAAGGAAACATTAGGTCTTTCTGAACTTTTTCCTTATCTTTTAGTTTCTGCTCTGTGAAATTCATTACTAGTTTATATTTTTTGGATTATACCCTAGAAGGGTCTGGTGTACACCTATGTAATATTTTCAGCTGTCAACTTTAAGCAACACAGGGCATAGTCTGTTAATGGCAGAAAATATACAATGAGAATTTCAACTATATTTGTAAATGCATCATTGATAATAGAGTCAAATGTTTCAGTAAAGCTGCCCTAATAGTAATTAATTTTCAGCAGTATTTAATTCAGCTGATAATAAGAAATACAAAAATTTACTGCAAGGTGAAGAATGTTGTTAAATAGTTTCAGAAGCAACTGGTACAATATTGACTTCAACACTAGGTGGATCAATAAATACCAGTAAAAACTTTAATATACATAAAATTCTTTCAGTTTTCCTTTAGAACAAAATGAGTTTAGGCTAAATTCAAGTGACATTTTTTCAACTATTGCCTTTTGCCAATTATTTTTTAATGTATAATTTCAAGAAAAAGACAATTTTAAAATAGTGAAAATCAGATTGTGATGAAGAAGCATGTGTAGCCAACATAGACAACAGTACCATGTTCTTAACTTCACTAGGGTTTGATTGTTTCTTTTCAGTAACCATGTTTACCACAAATTGGGAACTCGTCTGATTACTGAAGGCTTGGCATCATTTAATTGTGATGTTCCCTATTCAGAGGGCATTATCTCTCAGTCTCATTGTACACAACATCCCCAGTGACACTGTAGATTCTTCCTTTCTCAATTATAACATCAGCTAATTTCTTTTACAGTCCCCCCATCATTCATGCACACAGTACTGTTCAACATTTACTCAATCATTTTAATTTAAATGAGGGTTAGTGAGAGAGCCCATTATTAAACAAAATTGCACTGCAATATAATGATACTTTATTAATCCACACCTCTTTCTTCATTTCCTTACCAGGGAGGGATCTGATGTCATTTCTCAATACAGGTCAGCTCTGAATGGCTAGGTGATTATATAATGGCTTGCTTTGGGTGTTTTGTCTTCATTTATTCCTTTGAAATACTGCTAATGTATTCTGTATTTTTCTCACTCACAAATGTATTCCATCAACAGTATTTGATGACTGTATATTCTGCAGATCTTGTGCCTATTGCTGTGGAAGAAAGGACGAGCAAAATCATTAAAGCAAATATTCTCAGTTAGGAATCTAGTTTTCTTTTTCTGATATGTAAAATTTTAGGTATTTTTATCTGTGTAAAGTTTAAGTAGGTTGATCTGTTTAAAGCAGGTTATTTAAAATAAATATAGGCAGGGGTAGGAATTATGAGACAATTAGAATTTTCAGAAATTTTAATTAACTACTGATAATGCTACATCTCAGAGGCTATAAGGAAGAATGTTATATCCTGGAAAGCTATAACCCCCCTCCTCTTGATATTTCTTCTGGGAGATGTTTCTGCAACATATATGATAGTAAAGATCTATCCTTTTGAGTTAATTTGAGGTGTTTAATACATGCTTCTAGTTTTTTAAAACTATTGAATTGTATACTTTAATTAATTATTTATTTTCGGCTGCTTTGGGTCTTCATAGAGAGCGTGGGCTCTCTCTAATTGCGGCGAGCAGGGGCTGCTCTTTGTTGTGGTGCGCAGGCTTCTCATTGCGGTGGCTTCTCTTGTGGAGCACAGGCTCTAGGCGTGTGGGCTTCAGTAGTTGCAGCGCATGGACTCAGTAGTTGTGGCTTGTGGGCTCTAGAGCGGAGGCTCAGTAGTTGTGGTGCATGTGCTTAGTTGCTCCACAGCATCTGGGATCTTCCTTGACCAGGGATTGAACCCATGTCCCCTGCATTGGCAGGCGGATTCTTAACCACTGCACCACCAGAGAAGTCCCATGTTTCTATTTTTGCTGTTACTTTATGAAGTAAAGTCACCAAAGTTATTGCAAAACATATTTTTATTTATCTTAGTTATATTTATTGTAAATTTTCAGAGCTACTTTGTGAGAGTTCAGGTACTAGTAGTGTAGCTAATGTAAAGAAAAAATAAAGTGCTCTATAAATTTCCCAGTGACAACTGGATGATGCCTAGCAATGCTGGGCATCTTTTCTTGTGCCTGTAGGCTATCTGTATGTCTTCTCTGGAAAAAATGTCTGTTCAGGTCTTCTGCCCATTTTTAAGTTGAGCTGTTTTTCTCTTTTTTGGTATTGAATTGTATGAGATGGTTATATATTTTGGATATTAACCCCTTATTGGTCATATCATTTAAAAAAAATTTCTCCCATTCAGTAGGTTGTCTTTTCATTTTGTCAGTGGTTTGCTTTGCTGTGGAAAAGCTTTTAAGTTTAATTAGGTCCAATTTATTTATTTTTTGCTTTTATTTATCTTGCCTTAGAAGGCATAGCCAAAAAATGTTGCTATGATTTATTCCTAAGAGTGGTATGCCTGTGTTCTCTGTAGGAGTTTTATGATTTCAGGTCTTACACTTAGGTCTTTAATCCATTTTGAGTTTATTTTTGTATATGGTGTAAGAAAATGTTCTAATCTCATTCTTTTTCATGTAGATATTCATCTACATGCAAATCAAAATGCAAATCAAAACCACAATGATATCACCTCACACCAGTCAGAATGGCTATCATCAAGAAGTCTACAAATAACAAATGTTGGTGAGGCTGTGGAGAAAAGGGAACCCTTGTACTGTTGGTGGGAATGTAATTGGTCCAGCCACAAAGAAAACAGTATGGAGGTTTCTCAGAAAACTAAAAATAGGGCTTCCCTGGTGGTACAGTGGTTGAGAGTCCGCCTGCCGATGCAGGGGACACGGGTTTGTGCCCCGGCCCAGGAAGATCCCACATGCCGCGGAGCGGCTGGGCCCGTGAGCCATGGCTGCTGAGCCTGCGCGTCCGCAGCCTGTGCTCCGCAACGGGAGAGGCCACAACAGTGAGAGGCCTGTGTACTGCAAAAATAAAAATTAAGAAAAGAGATACAAATTACTGTTTATAAAATAGATGAGCAACAAGGATATATTGTACAGTACAGGGATATATAGCCTTTTAAAAAAAATTTGTTTTATTTATGGCTGTGTTGGGTCTTCGTTTCTGTGCGAGGGCTTTCTCTAGTTGTGGTGAGCGGGGGTCACTCTTCATTGCGGTGTGTGGGCCTCTCACTATCGCGGCCTCTCTTGTTGCAGAGCACAGGCTCCAGACACGCAGGCTCAGTAGTTGTGGCTCACGGGCCCAGTTGCTCCGCAGCATGTGGGATCTTCCCAGACCAGGGCTCGAACCTGTGTCCCCTGCATTGGCAGGCAGACTCTCAACCGCTACGCCACCAGGGAAGCCCCTAGCCTTTTTAAAATAAATCTAAATGGAGTATAATCTATAAAAATATTGTAACTATGTTGTATACCTGAAACTAATATAACATAAATCAACTATACTTCAATTACAAAATAAAATAAAAGCCAAACAAATTATGTCATGATTGGAACTGAAAGTACTGACATCTCTAAAATACATTGAAATATTTTTTACATTTATCTTAATGAGAGTTTATTAAATATTATGGATTTATTAATATAATAAACAGGTATTTTATACCTGTTTATAAATAGGTAACATATCTTCACCTGGCACTGTATATCTTGAGCCACAATTCTTTTTCCTCGGGTATCTGAACTTTTGTTCCTATATATAAGCAATCAGCATTGTAGAAAAGAACTATTATAAAATTCTGATTTTATTTTCATTGCAGGCAAAAGTTCTTATATATTTCATTTCTCTTCCCAGTGTTGGTATCTCTGTGTTTTATTTGCCTATAAATTTGACATTCAGAATAATTTTCAGTAGTTCTAATACCAGGTCTTCCTTTTCATTAACACTGATTGGCACTCAGTGTGACCTTTCATTGTACTAAGGAAAGAAGTTCTTATTCAAGGAACATTTTTTTTTTTGGAACGCCAGTTCAGATATCTTGTGATTCTTTTCTCTTAGCTCATGGTGACAGAAGGAATACTTACTTGTTCACTATTATTGAACAATAATAATATATTTTATATGCTTCTATATCCATTAGTTTCCCTCAGAATTCTGCTGTAGACCAGCTCCTTTTTTATTCTGCATCCTTTTCCTTTGGTATTCTCATCATTATTTCCAACATGTCCTTTAGAGAAATGATTATGTTTCCCATTTTGGGCACCTGCACTTCAGCACAATACCTGGAACAGGGCCAATTACATACAAAGTATTAAATAAATGTATGCTGAGTTGAGCTTCCAAAATATGCATTGCGTTAAAGTTATTGAGGCAGGTCACTTGTTTAATCACTTTGGCAAAGAAAATTAGCGTACTAATCATAAATTAAATAATAGTCAAGAAAATTTTTAAGGCAGAGAACACCTGTGTTAAGAAATGACTCTAGCAGGCCTTATTAAAGAAATCAAATCCATTTAAAACGTAAGAAATCTAATCAGTACCATCCAAACTATTATTTCCAGGCTAATTTTTATTTGCCAGTCAGTGATTTTATTCACTTCAAAAATATCTTTAATTTTATATTAGTGCTTTAATAAACATTTACATGTAAATCCACATGAAATCATGAAATCTGTCAGTAAGAGATTATTGATACTGAAATTTAAGTAGAATCTTGAGTCCAAGATTTTTTAAGAAATAGTGTATCCAATAAGAGAATTCAAAGTAGAAAAGTAATCATTATTTTTGATTAGAAACAATAAAGGGAAAAAAAATTGATACTATTTCTACAAATAAAAATATTATCATTTTCTTAACAAGAGTCATTTTCCCAGTGACTTTATTTTAGTAAATTGGATTTATGTATCTAAAAGTTATCTGCCTGCCATTCTCATTTCTGCCTCCCTCTAATCAGCTACTGTGATCTTTTATAACAGCCTTGGGAAGTATAAATACTCACACAAACAAATCTATAAATAATTTATCATTAATGCATGTGTATATATTACTAATGATAATATTAATACTAACAAAGTATACTTTCTATATAATAATGAAATATGTATATAATATATATGTATATATATTTAGTATTTATGTACAGATATACTGTTAATATATGCAAATATACAAGCACATACCTATGTTAATTTTGTATATTTGTGTATATTAATGTATATCAACAAATATATACAAATACATGCATATTAAAGCTAGGAAGACAATAAGCAGTTCTCATTTCTCTACCTGTCGTGTACTTAGAAGTTGGTATTATTTCTGTGTTCCATCACACTTCTAGTTTCCCTTTGTACTCAGACAGCCACTAATCAATTTATAGTTCTTTAACTTATCAGATATACAAAACATTTATTCCTGAAGTATCTATGCGTTAGTGGTTCTGACTGTTTTGAGTGAGTTTTCCAAAAACTTTAACCACTGGCAATGGGAGTGCTAAGAAACAATGCAGAGGATCCCCCTGGATTTCTTATTAACTAACACTTAGCTTCATTTTGGAGGAGCACCCAATTTCCAATGATAATTAGGATCAATCATCAAGTCAATCAAGCAAAACCATTCTTTGGGGTTCAGTGGCATGTGTAGCTTAAAGTAGCCAGGTTGTAGTTTCTGTTTCCAGCTCAATGAAAACCTTGTTTTGTCCTATGGGGAATAGCTCACTCCTTTGAGAATTAAGACCTCTAAACCATTTTCTAGTGGGAAATTAGGGGTAATAATGAGAAGAACCATTTTATATTTTACCCCTTAATTTCTAGGTCTGTGGCTAAATGGCATATATTATATAGTCTATATATATATATGTAATATCAGAGCATAAAATGTATCTAATAAGAGCACACAAACTTCATACGATATTGTCATAGGCAACTCTGGCTTTGTAATCGAGTTTTCTATGGGCTGTTCCAATGTTATATGCAGCCAGTTGCTTCAGGATGATTGGAGTGTGGTAAGACCAGTGAATTTCATGGGCATGAGAACACTGACATACTTTTCTTTGTAAAATGAGTTACTTGGTCATAAGTGATTCTATGTAATAATATCCTAGCAGGTAAGTAAAGTGTCCCTTAAACTGCAGATGCCATTGCTGGCAAGAAGCATTTTAGGCAAAGAATGCAAATCCAGATCTAAATGAACTATTTATTCCAGTCGGGGCCAACTGCTGCCCCTTCCACGATGGAAGGGATGCAATATAATCCATCTGCCATCAGGTAGTTAGTTTGTTCCCAAGGAAAGCAATCATATCAGGAGATTAGTGTTAATCTTTCTTACTGGTAAGTAAAAGCCCTTGTCATTCACTAACTTCATTCGTTACTTCTTAGGCTTATTGAGTAAGGGCTAGGGTAAATAGTAAGAGAGGTTGTACGGACATAATCAAAATGGGTTCTTATGTTCAGTACATTAATGATAGCCTCCTCTGCAGTGGTTGCCCTTGATGAAACCATGTGAACATTCACATAATCACAAATATCCTCACTCTCTCAGCTAATTTTCAGAGGTTTATACACACGTCATCCCCAGATCTCTTTATCATCAATTTACAAATTTATTTCTTCCGTGAACTTCTAGACAAACTTTTGGCTACATCTATGGGTCAATTGTAGATCTTCACTTCTAGTCATTTTTCTATTTAGGGAAAGGGAACTACTAAGTGAACTTTCAAGAAGACTTGTCCACTGGTAGGATTTCTTTTTGCTAAAAGCTTTCTGAACCATCCTTGAGCGAAGCTGTAATGTCACACCATTCACATTCAGGTCATTACAACATAGTGTTTTACTTTACATAGAAACTAGGGCTTCACTTTTTCTTCTTTCATCAATGAGTCCTAAGGAACTCAAATTAAGGTTATAGGTGTGAGTTAAGGTCAATTGTAGCTGGAGATATGTTATGAGATTGTGAGAAATTTCTCTTAGAAGTTATTTGTGCCTTCAGAAACTTCTCAGTACTGATCTGGTATATATTATTTTTATTTGATGATTTTTTTTGTGTTCACTCTTATACACAAAAAATTATGGTTTGATTCATTAGACTTCTGTTCACAAAATATAGGGAATTTTTTTTCTCATATACAACTCGAGTAAAGTTTCAGAAGTTTGCCAATTTATTTCACTTTCAGGATCAATTGGCAACTGCCAAAGATCTGTTTCAAACCATTCTGATTACTTCTTCAGGCTGCTTTCCATTATGGTAACCACTCATGTGTCTGGTGGTCATTTGCTATGTTATGGCCTCCATTGCTCCAGGATCTCACCATTGCCATTTAATTCAGAAAACCTGTTTCAATGGCTATGTCAGAGAGAGAGACATTTTAGACAGAGGGCATGCATATACAAAACATTAAGGCAAGAGATAATATGATGTGTTTAAGGAAGAAAAAGTAGTTTTCTACTTATATATTAAATTATTATGTTAGAAGTACATATAAAGAGTAATGACACATGATGCTGGAAGCAGATAAGTGTATCTCGAAGAACCTCATGTTCTAGACTTAAAACAGTTCAAGGTTCTCAAATTGTAGAATCATATCTGAGTGCTCTCTTAATGCCAGATGTAGTAAGAAAAAATACCTTCTTATTTTTCAACACAGAATAAGAGGAATGCCATGGAATGTATATTGAGTGGAAGAGATGAAATATACTTTGTAAAATAATTTCTCTCAGCAATAGCTATTTATCTAGGGCCAAGAATTATAGGAATATATATTTTAATATTTTTGTGGTTTTTATTAGTTGGGGTAAAATGGACATTTCTTAGAATTTTAATAAATCTGTAGCTCTCTAAGGAAATAAAATCCTAGACAGTATTGACAATATCAAGTATTTGGTACAAATAGATACCTCTTACAAAAATATCTGTTTTGAGCCAAATATGTTATTTATAAAGTATTTTACTATTCATTGACTATACTTCAGTAACAAGAAAAATTGAGCTTTTATCTTAACATTCCTGGCATATGGGGATTGAATTTTACACATGTGTCAAGAACAGCAGTTATGGAATTGTCTACATACAAACTGTAGTTAAAAAAAAAAAAAAAGGTAGTCAAATTCACTAAACCATTGTTTATTTTGAAAATGGCCATTTGCTAATGTTTGACTGACAGCCACTTTCATATAATTAGCTGCTAAATTAAGCACAATGTGTTTTTATTCAAATAGGTTCCAAGTAAAAGAGCAGTAGAAGAATCCATGTCAGGAAGACAGAACATAGCCTCTAACAGAATATAAGAACTGTAATTTAGGTTAACATTTAGTATTCATAATTTATACTGACTTAAGTGCCTTGTTTTATGACATTATTTCCATAATAAGTTTTGTATTTTGTATCTTGTAGAAATGTTGAATAGTTTGCTATCCTCTATATTAGTGCATCCATTACATGCAGCTAGAAGCATATTTCAAAGAGTATTTTGACTAAAAGTCATTCATAATACCATTTGCCTCAGATTTATGTTTTGGTTAAATCCACTTTTGACTTAACATTTCCAGTAGATTTTTGCTCAACTTTACGGACTAAAAGTGTTTTAAATATAATGTATTTTTGGAAACACTAACATTTAAACAAAATTCTCAATTAGTGTCTCCTAATAATTTTTAAATTAATTTTTATTGGAGTATAGTTGATTTATATGCAATGTTGTGTTAGAATCTGCTATACAGCAACATGATTCATTTATACATACAAATATATCCACTCCTTTTTAGATTCTATTCCCTTATAGGTCATTACAGAGTATTGAGTAGAGTTCCCTGTGCTATACAATAGTTATCTATTTTATATATAGCAGTGTGTATATGTCAATTCCAATCTCCCAATTTATTCCTCCCCCCTTTCCCCCTTGGTAACCATAAGTTTGTTTTATATATCTGTGACTCTATTTCTGTTTTGTGAATAAGTTCATTTGTACTATTTTTCCAGATTCCACATATAAGCTATATCATATATTTCTCTCTCTGACTTACTTCACTCAGTATGACAATCTGTAGGTCCATCCATGTTGCTGCAAATGGCATTATTTCATTCGTTTTTATGGTGAAGTAATATTCCACTGTATATATGTACCACATCTTCTTTGTCCATTCCTCTGTTGTTGGACATTTAGATTGCTTCCATGTCCTGGCTATTGTAAATAGTGCTGCAGTGAACATTGGGGTGCTTGTACCTTATCGAATTATGGTTTTCTCTGGATATATGCCCAGAAGTGGGATTGCTGGATCATATGGTAGCTCTGTTTTCAGTTTTTGCAGGAACCTCCATACTGTTCTCCATAGAGGCTGTACCAATTCACATTCCCACCAAAAATGTAGTAGGGTTCCCTTTTCTCCACACCCTCTCCAGCATTTATTGTTTGTAGATTTTTTGATGATGGCCATTCTGACCAGAGAATGAGGTGATACCTCATTGTAGTTTTGATTTGCATTTCTCTAATAATCAGTGATGTTGAGCATCTTTTCATGTGCTTTTTGATCTGTATGTCTTCTTTGGAGAAATGTCTATTTAGATCTTCCACCCATTTTTTTGATTGGGTTGTTTGCTTTTTTGATATTGAGCTGTGTGAGCTGTTATTATATTTTGGAGATTAATCCCTTGTCGGTCACTTTGTTTGCAAATATTTTCTCCCATTCTGTGGGTTGTCTTTTTGTTTTGTTTATGGTTTCCTTTGCTGTGCAAAACTTTTTCAGTTTAATTAGGTCTGATTTGTTTTTGTTTTTATTTTCATTATTCTAGGAGGTGGATCAAAAAAGATCTTGCTGTGGTTAATGTCAAAGTGTGTTCTGCTTATGTTTTCCTCTAAGAGTTTTGTAGGATCCAGCCTTGCATTTAGGTCTTTAATCCATTTTGAGTTTATTTTTGTTTATGGTGTTAGGGAGTGTTCTAATTTTATTTGTTTATATTTAGCTGTCCAGTTTTCCCAGCACCACTTATTGAAGAGACTGTCTTTTCTCTATTGTATACCCTTGCCTCCTTTGTCATAGATGAGGTGACCAGAGGTGCGTGGGTTTATCTCTGGACTCTCTATCTTGTTGCATGGATCTATATTACTGTTTTTGTGTCAATACCATACTGTTTTGATGACTGTAGCTGTGTAGCATAGTCTGAAGTCACAGAACCTGATTCCTCCAGCCCAGTTTTTCTTTCTCAAGATTGCCTTGGCTATTCATGGTCTTTTGTGTTTCCATACAAATTTTAAGATTTTTTATTCTAATTCTGTGAAAAATGCCATTGGTAATTTGATAGGGATTGCACTGAATTTGTAGATTGCTTTGGGCAGTATAGTCATTTTCACAATATTGATTCTTCCAATCCAAGAATATGGTACATCTCTCCACCTGTTTGTCATCTTTTATTACTTTCATCAGTATCTTATAGTTTTGTGAGTACAGGTCGTTCACCTCCTTAGGTAGGTTTATTCCTACGTATTTTATTCTTTTTCATGCGATGGTAAATGGGATTATTTGATTTCTCTTTCTGATCTTTCATTGATAGTGTGTAGGAATGCAAGGGTTTCTGTGTATTAATTTTGTATCCTCTGACTTTACTAATTCATTGATTAGTTCCAGTACTTTTCTGGTGGCCTCTTTAGGATTTTCTGTGTATGGTATCATGTCATCTGCAAACAGTGACAGTTTTACTTCTTTTCCAATTTGTGTTCCTTTTATTTCTTTTTCTTCTCTGATTGCCATGGCTAGGACTTCCAAAACTATATTGAATACTAGTGGTGAGAGTGGACATCCTTGTCTTTTTCCTGGTCTTAGAGGAAATGCTTCCAGTTTTTCACCATTGAGAATGATGTTTGCTGTGAATTTGTTGTATATGGCCTCTATTATGTTGAGGTAGGTTCCCTCTATGCCCCTTTTCTAGAGAGTTTTTTTTTAAATCATAAATCAGTGCTGAATTTTGTCAAAAGCTTTTTCTGTGTCTATTGAGATGATCATATGGTTTTTATTCTTCAAATTGTTAATGTGGTGTACCACATTGATTTGTGTATATTGAAGAATCCTTGCATCCCTGGGATAAATCTCACTCGATCATGTTGTAAGATCCTTTTAATGTGTTGTTGGATTTGGTTTGCTAGTATTTTGTTGAGGATTTTTGCATCTATGTTCATCAGTGATATTGGCCTGTAATTTTCTTTTTTGTGTGGGGGGGTGTCTGTGTCTGGTTTTGGTATCAGGGTGATGGTGGCCTCATAGAATGAGCTAGGGAGTGTTCCTTCATCTGCAATTTTTTAGAAGAGTTTGAGAAGGGTAGGTGTTAGCTCTTCTCTAACTGTTTGATAGAATTCACCTGTGAAGCCATCTGGTCCTCGCCTTTTGTTTACTGGAAGTTATTTAATCACAGTTTCAATTTCAGTACTGTCATTGGTCTGTTCATATTTTCTATTTCTTCCTGGTTCAGCCTTGGAAGGTTGTACCTTTCTCAGAATTTGTCCATATCTTTTAGGCAGTCCATTTTATTGGCATATAGCTGCTTGTAGTAGTCTTTTATGATCCTTTCTATTTCAGTGGTGTCTGTTGTAACTTTTTCATTTTCCATTTCTAATTTTATTGAGTCCTCTCCCTTTTTTTCTTGATGAGTCTGGCTAATGGTTTATCAAATTTGTTTATCTTCTCAAAGAACCAGCTTTTAGTTTTATTGATCTTTGCTACTGTTTTCTTTGTTTCTATTTCATTTATTTCTGCTCTGATCTTTATGATTTCTTTCCTTCTACTAACTTTGGGTTTTGTTTGTTCTTCTTTCTCTAGTTGCTTTAGGTGTAAGGTTAGATTGTTTGCTATTTTTCTTGTTTCTTGATGTAGGATTGTATTGCTATAAACTTCCCTCTTAGAACTGCTTTTGCTTCATCCCATAGGTTTTGGATTGTTGTGTTTTTGTTGTCATTTGTCTCTAGGTATTTTTTGATTTCCTCTTTGATTTCTTTAGTGATCCTTGATTATTCAGTGACATATTGTTTAACCTCCATGTGTTTGTGTTTTGTATAGTTTTTTTTTCCTGTCGTGATTTCTAATCTCATAAGGTTGTGTTTCAAGATGTTGCTTGATATGATTTCAATTTTCTTAAATTTACCAAGGCTTGATTTGTGAGCCAAGATGTGATGTATCCTGGAGAAAGTTCTGTGTGTACTTAAGAAAATGTATTCTCCTGCTTTCAGATGGAATGTCCTATAAACATCAATTAGTTTATTTGGTCTAGTGTGTCATTTAAGGCTTGTGTTTCCTATTAAATATTATGATCTATCCATTGGTATAAGTGGGGTGTTAATGTCCCACACTATTATTGTGTTACTGTCAATTTCCCCTTCTATGGTTGTTAGCATTTGCCTTACATACTGAGGTGCACCTATGTTGGGTGCATATATATTTACAATTTTTATGTCTTCTTCTTGGATTTATCCCTTGATAATTATGTAGTGTCCTTCCTTGTCTCTTGTAACAGTCTATTTTAAAGTCTATTTTGTCTGATATGAGTATTGCTTATATCAGCTTTCTTTTGATTTCCATTTGCATAGAATATCTTTTTCCATCTTCTCACTTTCAGTCTGTATCTTTCCGTGGATCTGAAGTGGGTTTCCTGTAGAAAAAATATATTTGGGTCTTGTTTTTATATCCATTCAGCCAGCATTTGTCTTTTGGAGCATTTAATCCATTTACATTTAAGGTAGTTATCGATATGTACGTTCTTAGTGCTATTTTCTTAATTGTTTTGGATTTGTTTTTGTAGGTCTATTTCTTCTCTTTTGGTTCCTTCAGAATTTATGGTAAAGCTGGTTTGGTGGTGTTGAATTCTCTTAGCTTTTGCTAACCTGTAAATCTTTTGATTTCTCTGTTGAATCTGAAGGAGAGCCTTGCTGGATAAAGTATTATTGGTTGTAGGTTTTCCCCTTTCATCACTTTAAATATATCATGCCACTCCCTTCTGGCCTGCAGAGTTTCTGCTGAGAAATCAGCTGATAACCTTATGGGGATTCCCTTGTACGTTATTTATTGCTTTTCCCTTGTTGCTTTTCTTTGTATTTAATTTTTGTTAGTTTGATTAATATATGTCGTGGCATGTTCCTCCTTGGGTTTATGCTGTATGGAACTCTGTGCTTCCTGTACCTTGGTGACTAATTCCTTTCCCATGTTAGGGAAGTTTTTGATTATAATATCTTCAAATATTTTCTCAGGCCCTTTCTCTTTTTCTTCTGGGACCCCCATAATTCAAATGTTGGTGTGTTTAATGTTGTCCCAGAGGTCTCTGAGACTGTCCTCATTTCTTTTCATTCTTTTTTCTTTATTCTGTTCCATGGCAGTGATTTCCATCATTCTGTCTTCCAGGTCACCTGTCTGTTCTTCTGCCTCAGTTATTCTGCTACTGATTCCTTCTAGTGTTTTTTTCATATCAGTCATTGTATCGTTTATCTTTGTTTGTTCTTTAGTTCTCACAGGTCTTTGTTAAACACTTCTTGTATCTTCTTGATCCATGTCTCCATTCTTTTTCCAAGATCTTGGACCATGTTTACTATCATTACTCTGATTTCTTTTTCAGGTAGATTGCTGTAGATTGCCTATCTCCTCTTCATTTAGTTGTTGTAGGTTTTTATCTTGCTCCTTCATCTGCAACATATTTCTTTATCATCTCATTTTGTCTAACTTACTGTGTTCATCGTCTCCTTCCCACAGTCTGCAGGATCGTAGTTCCTCTTGCTTATGGTGTCTGTACCCTGGTGGGTGAGGTTGGTCCAGAGGCTTGTGCTATTATTCCCTTGATAGGGAGTTTGTCTGGTGTTGTGGTGACCAGAGCCTGCCCTGGATATTGAGCAAGCCCTCTTCTTTGCTCTGTGGTTGTCACTGCCCTTTTCAGGGGTGGGGTCTGCTCCCTAGTTGTTGGAGTAGAGGCCCCCAGAGCTGTTTTTTAGCTGTGTTTCTGATCTGTGGTGCAAGGTAGGTGGGATTGGAGCACTCCCACTGGGAGAGAAGCCGCTGAGTATTCCTCCTCTGGAGTTGTTCACCTGTGAATGTGCTCTGTGTGTCACCTTTTGTCCTTTGTGCAGGCTCACAAAGTACACTGTTGTTGGCACTGCTCTTGGTCCCACCTCAACTGTGGTCATACTGGCAATTGGCCCTGGTGAGTCTCAGGCACTGTTTTCACCAGGCCACTGGCACAGATCCATGAGGTCAGACCCCAGGACCCGCTGTGGGAGCTATGGAGGCAGATCAGACTCTGGCCTGGCCCAGCTCCTAATATTTTTGAGGTTATCCTGATGTGTCTGCCCAAATATCAGTGCTTTACTCCCTTCTTGATTACAAGTGTAACTACAAATGGAATGAAATAAATATGGAAGATTACCAATTGCTGTTTGCATCCAACACTGCACTTAAAGATTTTTTCATTTATTATCAAATTATTACATCCTGCCAACATTTGAAATGAGATGCAATGACACAAAAAATCAGAGCATTTATCACTAAAAGGCAGGCAGGCTGCTTCTACTGGTTAGAAAGAGTGCTTGTCCTCTAGAAGTGCAATATGGATTACTGAACTTAATCTGTTTCAAGTGGAAATGTTTACATGTTATCATTGCTCCCATCTGTGCTTCCTGTTATGTGACTTTAAAGTTTTCAAGTAATAGCAAAATTATAATAATTTACTTGAATTTTTCCAGCTTGTGCATCAAAATTTCTTTACCTTTAATAGGCAGGTTGTCCCTGTGTTTGTTTTACAGCTGTTGATACCACAGTCAGCAAATCAATTATATTTAACATTATCTTAGTTTCAGTGGCTTATTCCATAATTCAATATTTTTACCTTATTGTCCAATTTTCTTAATTCAAAATTTAATTTTTACTAAACCAACATTTACTTGGAATTCTAAACAAAACAATTCTAGTTGAACTTTGAGGTAGTTTTTTATAATAAGGGATATTATCTGATTGAATATATTCTGTTTTACCTCATAAATGGATTATACAGAGCTCTCTATAGTTACATTTTATTGCTTAAACTTCTTTATACATAAATGCAGGAATAGCTTTCTTAAACATTTCATTTCCTATTCTATGTATTGTTCTGGAATTTATTTTCACAAATATATATATATCACTTCATATGTATCAGTAACTGTTCTAAGTGCTTTACAAATGTTAGATTTAATGTTCAACCCACTTTCATTAACCTGCAAAATTTGGTCCCATTGCTCATTTTCTAATTTGCGAACATTTATTTATTTTCCTTCTATTTGGAATCTTTATATAAATATATATATATACATATATTTATACACAGATTATATACATAAAACCAATGCTATACCATGTTAAAATAAGATTTTCTTTTCTCGAGGGAAACCAATAGTTTCTCTTAAGGAAGACTAGTTTAAACAGAGGTACTGCTTAGTAAGATTACAGCAAGCACATTAGATGTTAGCTCATTAGTATAACTTAATTAACTAAATATATTTAAATGTTTGTCATTATCTTGTGTACTAACTTCCAGATATAATGATGTCATTTTAATAATCTGAGTAATTAAAATATTCTGTATTTTAGTCAACTCACTGAAAAAATACAAATTTCAACACTGTTCTGAGACAGCTTCATTCTGGTAGGTCTGGTAAGCAGTTTTTTAAAAAACATTTGCCAGTCAGATTTGATATCCAGGAAAACACAGGTGACATTCCAATCTGTTAGTAAATAATATATTTTTAAATGTACTCTAAATAATTACTTTCGGTTATAAAATAATTTTAATCCATTTAAGATTTTAATTATTTAATATTTTTCTAATGTCAAGTGAGTAAAGAATGAATAAAACAGGGCAGTCTATAATGATGTGATATAATGATTTCTGATTCCTCAATATTCTTTCATATTTCTATAATTATTTATTGTATTTATTTTTTACTTTTCACACGAGTAAATTATTTTGTATAATTCAGCCTAAACTGATATAGAATATTAGCATAATCTAAAATAAAATGGAAATTCTTAAAAATTCTTCATTAGATTTTATAATGTATAACTTTAACAGTTTAGCAGCCTAAAGTACTAAGAATACTTTAAAAATTTTATATAAAAACATTTCCCCAAATAATAGTTTGTTGCAAAAACAATTTCAGTTTTTTAAAACAGCATATATGTATACAATTTTTATTTTGTTGAAAGCAAAACCATAAGTTGCTGTTTAATTTTTAATAATCTCATACACTGGGTTACTATAGAAGTGAAGGTGGGATAAAATATCTCATCTTCTTTAACTCCCTCACTCATCCTGAAGTAGTTGCTTCTAATAAATAATACATACATCTTGTAATTCCACTTTCACTTTATAACTCACATTGTCTCTATTGAAATCATGCTTAGATTTCTTTGCTACTTTATTTAAATTCCCAACTCTTAAAAATGATTGTTTCAGTTATTGATAGATAATAATGAACCATCCCCAAATTTGGGGCTCTATAATGAGTGATTATTTCTCATGATTCTGGGGGTTGGTTGGGAAGTGTCTTTCTTGCTTTCAGTTAGGCTGGGAGCAGGTCTTTACTAGGTGAGATTGTGTGACTGGGCTTCTTTCTATCTCTTAGGTCTTTTATCCTTGGTTCTTCATGGCAAGATGGATGCAGGGTGGTGTTGCAAATGGGTATAAAGTGAGGTTGTGAAACATTGTCATTATTGGCCAAAGCAAGTTACAATGATTGATAGGCCAGATTCAAGGAGCATGGAAATAGATTTTACTTATTTGTGGGTAGACCTGCAAAGAAACTGTGCCCATATTTAATGTACTCTAGTAAACTAGCCTTTATTGTGGCAATAGTACGTCTTCACTTTCACTTTTCTTTATATCTGAAGGTTGAAATCTCAAGGATTCCCATTGCTGCCAAACTAACTGTGTGATATTGGTGAGTTAATAACCTTTTCCAATTCAACTTTCATATCTGTAACACTATAGATATTAACTATATATATGTCCTTCAGTTATTCTGTAAATGAATTAAGATAATGATACATAGAGTGCCTTGTTCAGTACCTGTCATATGAGTTCTAGATAATGGTCCTTAGCTGTTTCCAATAGCCTTTCTTTCAGTTCTAAAGCAATTGTACTCATAAAACAAACATGTTATGAACTATAACATAACCTGGCATGTATAAGGCCTGTTATTAGAAAGAAAAACCTTTTTAGGTATCATATTTATAAATTAAGTTTAAACTTTACTCTTTCTAACAGCACTTTCCCAATTTGCTGAATAAAATCAAGTATCTAATATTTGCTCAGTGCAAATGCATTGTTTACTTACAAATTTAAATATGAACCAGCTTGAATCTTTCCCTCTGCATCACTGCAATCTTCAGAGTAATGGGCTCAACATCACTTGTGTAGGCCCAACCTTACCCTGTGCCATATCTTTACACCAAACCCTGGGCTCAAGGATGTCCTGCTATTAAGTTTATGAGCCTTGAACGGTTGCCTCTCTGGTTCTACTAATTATAATGATTAATTATCATTATTGTGGTTCAGTCTGACTAAATTCTATCATGTTATTATGGACCCAATTTCCAAAGATTAGATTATTCAGACTATCAGTAGTTATGTACCAGTATATTTTCTCATCCAAACCTAATTTTCTATTTTTCTAAAAAGGATCATGAAATCCACACCCTTATATACGTACATAAAGATATGCCTACATATAGGTACAGTCCTCGACTGTCTGGCAACCCCTTATTTTTATTTAAAAATTTAGTTTTAAAAGTTAAATATTTAGATTCCCTTTTACACATTTCTTGACTTTCCTACTCCCACTACTTTCAACAAATATCACCCAAGAAACTAGAGTATGTATGTTACTCAGTGCTCCAGTGTTTTTCCACTGCCTTTTTAGAGACTGTATATATTTAGAGACTGTATATAACACCATTTTATAGTCTGCTTTCTTCACTACCTGTGATCCCTTTGTTTGTAGGAATCTAATTTTACCCATCTTAAATCAACATTTCTTTGTCTAAAACTTTTTTACAAACTAGAAGCTCAATAAATGATTAAAGAAAGAATGGTTCTATTAGCATTTCATTTATCATTTTAAATGTTGTTAGGTAAAACTTCTAGTTTAATCAATATGTACTACAAAATAGATTTTGGTGAGTAGGAAAATACTTTATCATTCCTCAATTCCAATAATGGAATATTTGAGAAAACAAAATGAGAGTTTAACTAATGTGACTATCTTAAAGGTATCCAATTGCTTTATTCTAATCATTGCTTTGTAATCAAGCTGTATTTGTTGATGTTGAATAGTGAACTAAAGGAGTATCTTTATTTAAAAAAATGTATTTTGAAATTTATAATATAAGCCAATAGTCCAGATTTAAAATAACTATTATATATGCAAAAGTATAACTTTTGTGGTAAGAAGTAGCAATTATTCATCACATAATAAAATACATTATCTCCACTCACTCTGATGGCTAGGAAATTACATTTTTTACACAATTATGACAGTCTAAATCATATGATACAGATAATGTGGTAGTGAATTAGAGTAAACAAAAGTATTCAGACCAATGAAATTATGCTCAATATACCTGTGGATATTCTAGTGTCCTAACTAGAATATGATGAATCTATGCAAAGACTAAATAGAAAAATCACATGCAAAATTGGAAGTGATTAACATTAATTAATTTTAACCATTTGGTTCATTAGTATATATTTATTTTTACTGAAATAAACTGGACAAAAATCAATGGTACACACAGCAACTTGGATAGATTTCACAAACATTATGCTGAGGGAAAGTAGTTGGACACAAGGAAGTACAGACTGCATAACTCCATTACATGAATTCATATAGGTGAAACTAATAACAATGAAAACAATTTTTTAATTGACTTTTGCAGGCAAGAAGTAGGTGAGGGGTAAGGGAATGGCATGCCATGTTGACTGAATTCACTTGTTAGAAGAAATATTCTGGTTTGATTTGAGAAGATCTATGTCTTAATAAGATGGAATTCACAGTTAAGATATGCACATTTCATTATATAGGTATGTATATAAATAGGTATATAAGCAAAAAAATATAATTTATGAGGGGTTAGGTATAAGGTGAAGTTATAGGAGATACAAGAAAGGCAATGATGGTAATTGTAGGTAGATGATGGGTATATGTGGGTTGATTATATTTAATTATTTTTTATATGTCTGAATTTTTCTGTAATATAAAACTTTAAAATGTATTTAAAAATTAAATATTTAATTAAATAAATATAAACAAATATTGACTTCTTCCCCACTATGAAACACTGCCAAAACTTTGAGAAGTGGTGTTGTCCATTATTATGGTAAATAACAGACTTTGTTCTTATCAACAGTTTGTTTCAGTAATGTGTGGGGAGCCAGCACCAACATGATGCATATTGGGTGCTCAGTGAACATTGTTTTCTTCCCTGTCAGGCAAATAATTATAATATGATTTGAAATATGTTTTTAGTAAGGTTTTTAAAAATTGTATTATAAAATAAAACCCAGTAATAGCATTTAAGAATATCAACAAAATTCAGGATTTGAGTAAAAGGTATGTTATTGAGACATTAAAGCGTAATAAATATCCAGAAGTAATCTAGAAATTTACTGTTTTCACAAAGGGAAGTTTTCTCCAAGATAATGTGATTATGCAATTGTGATAATGTAATTATGCTATGTAGTAATTGAAAAAATAATGGAAATATGATTTAGTGGGTGTTTGAAAATATGAGCAGAAAATCAATAAATACCTGAATCAATCCTTATCAGAACAAGGGCAACAAAAAACACTAATGAATAGGGTAGATATTAATCCAATTATACCAATAATCACATTGACTATCAATTGTCTAAATGTATCAATTAAAAGAGATTTTCAGAGTGGATCAAAAACTACTACCCAACTACATTTACTACTACCTAACTATATTTTTCTATTGAAAACCTACTTTAAGTACAAAGATACATATAGATTAAAAGTAAATGGGTAGAGAAAAATATACTATGCCAACATTAATCAAAAGAAAGCAAGAGTAGCTATATTAATTTCAAACAGAGCAGACTTCAAAGTAAAGAAGATTACAGGGATAAAGAAGAGCATTACATAATAAGAAAGTGGTCAATTGTCCAAGAAGACATAATTCTTTTTTTTAAACTAGCTTATGGTTTTATTTAGGTAAAAATTTATGTGCAGTGACATACGCAAATTAAAAATTTTCCATTCAATTACTTGACAAATGCATACACCTGTGTAATGCCAATCACACAAAGGTAACCAACACTCTGGGTTTTCTTAACAAGACATAATTATTAATGTGTATATGCCTAAAACAGAGTGCCATACTACATGAGGCAAAAACTAATAGACTACAAGGAGAAAGTGATTCCACTACCACAGTTGGATGTCAGTACCCCTCTAACAGAAAGAGATCCAATAGGCAGAAAATCAGTAAGGATATAGTTGAACTCAACAATACCAACAGTCAACTGAATGTAATTGACATCTAATTGACATCTATAGGCTACTTCATCCAACAACAGAATACACATTCTTCTCAAGCTCACATGAAGCATTCACAAAGATAGACTATATTCTAGGTTATAAAACACATTGAAAAGAACAGAAAACACACTAACACACTGCAAAGAACAGAAACAGGATATTTGTGCTCAGACCACAATGAATTAAACTAAAATGAAATTAACAGAAAGATACTGATTCTAAAATATGTTGGTATTAAACAAGACACTTTTAAATGACACATGGTCAAGAGAAATTTTAAAAATATTTTGAAATAAATGAAAATAAAAACATAATTTATGAAAATTTGTGGGATGCAATGAAAGTGATGCTCAGAGGGCACTATAACTATTTAAAATTGAATCAATAATTAATAACCTTCCAAAACAGAAAGCACGAGGCCCATGTGGGTACACTGGTGAATACCACAAGGCATTTACAGGAGAAATTATATCAATTTTCTACAATTTTTTTCAGAGGATAGAAGCAGAGAGAATAACTTCCTAACTTATTTGGTGAGGCCAGCATTACCCTAACACCAGAATCAGACTAAGGTATAAAAAAGGGACACTATAGACCAATATCTCTCTTGAATATAGACACAGAAATCCTCAACAATATTAGAAAATCAAATCCAAAAAGTATAAAAAGAATTATAAACCATGACTAAGTATAAAAAGAATTATAAACCATGACTAAGTATAAAAAGAATTATAAACCATGACTAAGTAGAATTTATCCCAGGTGTGCCAGGCTGTTTCAACCATGGTAAAAAAGAAAAATCACATGATCATATCAATAGATGCAGAAAAAGCATTTGACAAAATTCAATTCCTATTCATGATAAAAGTGCTCAGTAAACTTGGAACAGAGGAGAACTTTCTCAACTTGATAAACACTATCCACAAGACAAAGTACAGCTAACTTTATGGTGAGAAACTTGAAGCTTTTCTATGAAGATCTGGCACAAAGCAATGACATCTTCCCTCATCTCTCTTTATCAACTTTATATTGAAAGCCCTTGCTAAAGCAATGAGGCAAGAAAATGAAATGAAAGGTATATAGATTGGGAAGAAAGAAAGAAAAATATCTTTGTTAAGATAGATATGGTATATATATATATATATATATATATATATATATATATATATATATACACAATGGAATACTACTCAGCCATATAAAAGAACAAAATAATGCCATTTGCAGTAACATGGATGGAACTAGAGATTATCATACTAAGTGAAGTCAGAAAGAGAAAGACAAATACCATATGATAGTATTTATGTGTGGAATCTAAAATATGACACAAAAAAATGAACATATCTATGAAACAGAAACAGACTCACAGATATAAAGAACAGACTTGTGGTTGCCAAGGGGATGGGATGGATTGGGAGTTTGGGATTAGCAGATGCAAACTATTATATATAGAATGGATAAACAACAACTTCCTGCTGTATAGCACAGGGAACTATATTCAATATCCTATAATAAACCATAATGGAAAGGAATATGAAAAATAACATGTATATATATAACAATCACTTTGCTCTACAACAGAAATTAACACAACATTTTAAATCAACTACGCTTCAATAAAATACATTTTTTAAAATGTCTGTTTACAGATGACATGACCATCTATGTAGAAATGCAAAAGAATCAACAAAAATCCTTATGAAACTAATAAGCCATTATAGCAAGGTTGCAGGTTAGGATACAAAGTATACTAAAGTCAAATGCTTTCTAAAATAGTGACAATAAACAAATGGAATAAAACACAATGGCATTCATATTAGCACCTGCAAAAATGAAATAAATCTAACAAAATATTACAGTATCTATATGAGAAAAACTATAAAACACTGATGAATGAAATCAGAGAAGAACTAAATAAATGGAGACATATACTACGTCCATGGATAAGAAGACTCAATATTGTCAAGATGTCAGTTCTTCCCATCTTGATCTATGGATTCAATGCAATCCTAATCAAAATCCCAGAAAGTAGTTTTATGGATATTGACAAACAGATTCTAAAGTTTGCATGGAGAGGTAAAAGATCCAGATAGCCTTTCCCTTTCTTTCTTGAAGGAGAACAAATTGGAGAACTGAATATACCCAACTTCAAGACTTCCTAGAAAGCTACAGTGATGAAGACAGTTTGGTACTGGCAAAAAAAAAAAATAAGACAGTTAGGTTAGCGGAAGAGAATAGGGAGCCCAGAAATGGACCCCCTTGAATACTGTCAACTGATCTTTGACAAAGGAGCAAATGTAGTGTAATAGAGCAAAGGCAGTCTCAACACATGATGCTGCAACAACTTGACATCCACATGCAAAAAAAAAAAAAAATCTAGATATTAACTCAACATGGATGATAGACCTAAATATAAAACAAAAAACTATAAAACTCCTAGAGGATAACATAGGAGAAAACCTACATGACCTAGATATGGTGATACCTTTTTAGATACACCACCAAAGACACAATCATAAAATAATTGATAAGCTGGACTTCATTAAAATTAAAACCTTCTATTTTACAAAAGATAATGTTGAGAGAGTGAGAAGGAAAGCCACAGACTGGGAGAAAATATTTGCCAAAGACATCAGATAGAGGAGTGTTTTCCAAAATATACAAAGGACTGTTAAAACTCAACATCAAGAATGCAAACTACCCAGTTAAAATATGTGCCAAAGATCTTAATAGATACCTCAGCAAAGAAGATACACAGATGGCAAATAAGCATATGAAAAGATGCTCCAGTCATATGTCATCAGGGAAAAGCAAAGAAAAATGAAGAGATACCACTATACACCTATTAGAATAGCCAAAGTCTAGAACACTGATTAACACCAAATGCTGACAAGGATGTGGACCATAAGGAGTCTCATTTATTGCTCATCAGATGCAAAATGACACAGCTACTTGGAAGACCGTATGGCAGTTTCTCACAAAACTCTATATACTCTTGTCATAAAACCCAGCAATTGTGCTCCTTGGTATTTTCCCAAAAGAGGTGAAGTTTTATCTCCACACAAAAACCTGCACTTGGATGTTTATAGCAGCTTAATTCACAACTGCCAAAAGTTAGAAGCAACTAAGATGTCCTTCAGTAGATGAATGGATTAAAAAAAAACAAAAACAAAAAACTGTGATACATCAGACAATGGAAATGAGCTATTAAGCCCTGAAAAACATGGAGAAACCTTCAATGCATATTACTAGGTAAAAGAAGCCAATCTGAAAAGACTACATACTGTATCATTTCAACTATATGACATTCTGGAAAAGGCAAAACTATAAAGACAACAAAAAGATCAGTGGTTACCAAGGGTTGGAGGGAGAGATGGAGAATGGACTTGAGACACGGGGAGGGGGGAGGGTAAGCTGGGACAAAGTGAGAGAGTGGCATGGACATATACACACTACCAAATGTAAAATAGATAGCTAGTGGGAAGCAGCCGCATAGCACAGGGAGATCAGCTCGGTGCTTGTGACCACCTAGAGGGGTGGGATAGGGAGGGGGGGAGGGAGATGCAAGAGGGAGGAGATATGGGGATATATGTATATGTGTAGCTGACTGACTTTGTTATACAGCAGAAACTAACAAAACATTGTAAAGCAATTATACTCCAATAAAGATGTTAAAAAAATTTTTTTAAAAGAGAGATGAATAGGCAGAACACAGAGGATTTCTAGGGCAATGAAAATACTCTGCATGATAATATAATGGTGGATTAATATTTACCCAAACCCATAGAATGTACAACACCAAGAATGACCCCTAAGGTAAACTATGGACTTTGGATGCTCATGATGTATCAATAATATATAAGTTGATTCTTGGTAAAACTTGTACCACTCTGGAGAGTGATGTTGATAATGGGGGAGACTATGCATGTGTGGGAGCAGAGTGTATATGGGAAATCTCTGTGCCTCTCAATTTTGTTGTAAACCTGAAACTGTTCTAAAAAATGGAGACATAACAAATTATTATCTATCTCTGTATTTGTTTACTCATGTATATATCTCTATTTTTATATAAACTTAATCTTTAAAAGCAAATTATAGTAAAGAAATCTTTGTACTAAGTCAGTACATGATATAAATTTTTTTATTAAATGCAAATATCATTTAAATGGTTTTAAAAAATGTGCTAACTATACTGTGATTCCAAATTAGACCTTACTTTTATTTCATTTATTCATCCATCCATACACCTACTAATTTCCGGCAGCATGTAAGCATAAGTAAAAATGTACAATTTTGTTATGAAATGTAAATACCATCATTTTAGGGTGGCCGAACTTGAGGAAATATTAAAAATATTTTTTGTATTTTTCTTATCCTCTTCATAGTGAGTTTTAGCCATTCAAAAATTATATATTTTTTTAACGACTGGAAAAAAACCCAGAAAACTTGTACCTACATTATATTTACTCAATTAATGTTAGATAATTGAATGTGTATTGTAAACATACTTAATACTCATACCCTTATATTACAGAATTACCTTTTTTAGAAATCTAATGAGTTGACCATGTGAAAATTAGTAGATATTAGTTTCATGTTTTTTGGCTTTCCAAAAAACTCCAAATTATCAGATTAATGTGGTGTGGTAGACTGATTACACTGCTGGCTCCTCTACTTCACCCCATGCTGTATCCATGCCCTTTGTCATATGGTGATACTGTTCTTTACCCAAAACAACAGCAAAGAAAAGAGAAATATATTTTCCTGCTCCTTAATTTTGAATTAATCCTTGAGACCTGTTTTAGCTCATAAGATATTAGCCCATGTAAGGTGAATAGATGTTCAAAAACACCTTCCTGATTGGGTTTGTCCACTCTTGTTTTCCTGTGGTTATGATGAAAACTTGTGCCTCCTAGTCTGCAGGACAATGAGAGTATGTGACAAGGTCCTGAGTTCCCCTAGTCATTCCAGCAAGAATGCCTTAGCCATGCTAGAGGTTCTCCCCAAAAGCAAACAAGCCCGTTCAGTCAACTGAGCTGCCTAGATGACCCATAGTTGGCAACAGATATACGAGTGAGCCCAGTTTGATCAATTAAGCCCAGACTAATGAGACTTATGAGTTAACACATGTTTAGTACTACTGAGAGTTTGTAGTCCTTTATCATGCAGCTTTATTGCAGTAGCAGATATCTGATACATATCGCATATTGCTAAGTGTTCTGCATTTAAGTTATAAAATCATATTATCTTGTAAATCTTCTCTGAAATCATGTGTGTAATAAATTGACATTAACTCATTGCTTTGAAAGGACCACTTTTCTTTCTCAGGCATATTTTTCTTCAATCTGAAATCTATCTATCCAGCTATGTGTCTGTCTAACTTTCTTTCTACCCATTTTTTTCTCTCTCACACACAAGAAACTAATGCAGAATTTAAATCACAGTTTTCTCTGCAACTTGACTTTTCTTGCACTTTCTCTTTAAGAAACTTATGTGGAGATTTAGACACTTGAAAAAGAAATAGAAGTTATATTCTTCAGTTTCTCTAAGAAAGTAAAAGTATATATAAATATACATTTAGTGAAAGCTTTGTGTTCTTTTCATTTTATAATGCTATAAATAAAGAAAAAACAATGTTTTACCCAGTTCTGAAGTGTGCAAGATTTAGTATGGCAGAAGGCATTTTATTGCTTGTGGTGGTTTTCTTAAGTATTCTATATGTTAGCTCTAACAGCTACAGCTTGATAATTGTGAATATAATACCTACATTTACCCTAAGCATTAGTCATATAACATTCTATCTGAAAATATTTTTACAACATATTAATTTTTTTATAATACGTCTTCACAGAAGTGTGATCATATAGTTTTAATCTGTGAAAATTAGGTCATAAAGCTGCTATGATAAATGTATTAAATATACGTTTTAACATTTATTAAATATATATTATACAGGTAGCAGCAGATAAATATCATTTCCCCAATTTTAAATAAACTACATAATCTTATCTAAAATTGCCTTTATTTTTTATCTTTTTGCTTTGTTATACAAACAAATCCCTTCTCATGCTTTAGTTTCTATATGTTGAAGGAAAAAGATCCCTTTTGCAGCAATATAACAGTGATTGTAATAGCGTTCATTTGTAACCACTATGGACCATTGTTTTGGAGACCTGCACCTATTACATAACATTTTTGTTGCATTTCATATTATTTTGAATCAACTACTAAGACTCTCTGTAACAATAAATGATTTCTATATAACTTTTGAAGTGAATCTGATTTAAATATATAAATATATATAATATAAATGTATTATTTTAATAAAATTTAAAACAAATAAAAAGGATCAGCCTGAATCTTAATTCAGAGTCCTGACTCCTAAATTTTCAACTATAAAGGTATGAAGAATTTCTGTAACTCTAATATTTCCTTTTTATGCAGAAGAATCAAGCGACTTTACAAAATACCTGTCTACTTTGCATCTTAGATTTCCATGTAGTCACTTATATTTCTTTTAAACAGAGGAATTAGCATGTAAGGAGTATAAGTAGGTGGTAACATGCACCACAAAATATATGCACTTGTAGAGTACAATAATATGACTTTGGATTCTCTTGCCCAAACTTTTCTATTTATACTGTCTTCACGACATCTGAATTCACTCTGATCTGCCCAACTGTGTCTCTTATCCCTCCTAAGAGATTTTTGGATCTCAAAAAGGTATCCTTATTGAACAGAGGCAAAACAGTCTCTAACATAAATTGTATCAATGTTTTCTTAGGTCAGTCTCCCAAGGCAATAGAATGAAAGCAAAAATAATCAAATGGAACCTAATTAAACTTATAAGCTTTTGCACAGCAAAGAAAACCATTAACAGAACAAAAAGACAACCTACGGCCTGGGAGAAAATATTTGCAAATCCTGCAACCAATAAGGGCTTAATTTCCAAAATATACAAATAACTCATAAAACTCTATAACAAAAAACCCAAACAACCCAATCGAAAAATGGGCAGAAGATCTAAATAGACATTTCTCCAAAGAAGACATACAGATGGCAATAGGCACACAAAAAGATGCTCAAAACATCACCGATTTTTACAGCAATGCAAATCAAAACTACAATGAGGTACCACCTCTCACCGGTCAGAATCACCATCATTACAAAGTCTACAAATAACAAATGCTGGGGGGAGTGTGGAGAAAAGGGAACACTCCTATACTGTTGGTGGGAATGTAAATTGGTACAACCACTGTGGAGAACAGTATGGAGGTTCCTTAAAAAACTAAAACTAGATTTGTCATATGATCCAGCAATCCCTCTCCTGGACATATATCTGGACAAAAACCATAATTCGAGAGGGTACATGCACCCCTATGTTCATAGCAGCGCTATTCACAATAGCCAAGACATGAAAACAACTTAAATGTCCATCTACAGATGAATGGATAAAGAAGATGTGGTATATATATATTATATATATATATATAATATATACACACATATATAGACATGTACACACACACACAAATGGAATACTACTCAGCCATAAAAAAAGAGTGAAATAATGACATTTGCAGCAACATGGATGGACCTAAAGATTATCACACTAAGTGAAGTAAGTCAGCAAGAGAAAGACAAATATTATATGATATCACTTATATGTGGAATCTAATATATGACACGAACATATCTACAAAACAGAAACAGACTTACACAGAAAACAGACTTGTGATTACCAAGGGGGAGGAGAAGTTGGGGAGGGATGGATTGGGAGTTTGGGATTAGCAGATGCAAACTATTATATATAGAATAGATAAACAACAAGGTCCTACTATATAGCACAGGGAACTATATTCAGTATCCTGTAATAAACCATAATGGAAAAGAATATGAAAAAGAACATGTATAATTGAATCACTTTGCTTTACAGCTGAAATTAAAACATTGTAAATCAACTATACCTCAATAAAATAAAATTTTTAAAAACGTGTCCTCATCTACTGCAGTGGAATTCCAAATATTGTGGAACATGCTGTGAAAGATGCAGTGGTTAAAGTAGGTCTTCTGTGCCAATACCTGTACCATTTCGCTAATGTTTAGAACTAGTACTATGTATTTTGTATTTTACAATCACAATTAAGGTAACTATTTATAGACTGTATATGATACACAGAGGTTCAGTATACCTCTAAACTTTGTTTAGGGGAGAGTCCCAGACTCATTTTTTGGAATGAGTAGGGAGTTGTTCTGCTATGATTTCTTAACACAAAGCTTTACCAGCTTCTTTCTGATGTTCTTTTTACTCTGTCTTAATTTATTTAGGTGAGAGATCAGTTCTTTTAAAACAAAATTTACAGTCATTTAAATACTCTTTGAAGATACTTGCAAATATTTCCTGACTGTCCTATTTTCCCTCTGTTTTCACAGGTTGGAAAGTATATCTAAGAAAACAATTGAGGTAATTTGCATTTCCTTATTACAAACAACATGATGTGGTTATGGGCTGAACTGTGTCCCTCAAAATTCAAATGTTGAAGCCATAACCTCCATTACCTCAGAAAATGATCGTATTTAGAAACAGGGACTTTAAAGAGGTGATTAAGTTAAATGAGGTCATTAGGGTGGCCCTATTCCAATCTGACTGGTGTCTTTATAAGAAGAAATTAGAACACACAGAGATTCCAGGGATATCCTTGTACAGAAGAGAGGCCATGTGAGGACACAGGGAAGGCAGCCATCTACAAGTCAAGAACAGAGGGCTCAGAAACCATAACTGCTGACACCTTCATCTTTGACTTCTCGTGTCCAGAACTGTGAGAAAACAAATTTCTGCTGTTTAAGCCACTCAGTCTGTGGTACTTTGTTATGACAGTTCTAACAAACTCAGACAGATATATTTTTCCTTTAAATACAGGAACTACGACTACAAATTCATGGTAACTTTGTAGCTAAAATTCCAAGTTTCTCCATCCCTAAGAGGATCTTACTAGAATTTTAACATGTAGGATTGAATTGAATTAATTCTTATACTCTCATCATAATCAGTTCTTCCATAGTGGGAGAGTTAGTCAGATCAAGTCCTAAAGATAAATGTTTCTTTAGCAATGGTGAATATTTTATCCCTTTTTTATTAAGATTTTTTTCAATATCTCACAAGAACATCACCATTGTTGTTCTAGATATTATATTCAGGATATTGTATTTTTTTAAGCAAAATGATAAAGAATATTGCCAAACACAATAAAATGTGAAGAGTACTTGAATTGCATTATAAGTGATAAAAATATGGCAAGTGTTTAGTTATGGCCAATATTTAAAAATGTAATTCAGGTCCCAAATACTTCATATTATTCCCAGTAAAAATGCATGGTCTAAACATTTGCTTCAGGTAAAATATAATTTTCTATGTCAAATCATTTCTTTTAAGAAACACTGTCCCATTTTAGTATTAAAATTTCAGAATAAAATTTGTGGAGATTGTAATAATGTTTTGTAGCAACTTCCATGACTTCCATAGATTTTTTTTAAAACTCAGAAGGGTAAAGAAATTGAAGCATTTTTATTAATTGCTTCTGGTTAATCAGGAAAATTCAACACATTTTATTTCACATTTTTGTCTATTCTTAACAGCATAGGAATTGTGGCTGCAGATTTTCTTACTTGAGAGTTTTAGTAGTTTTCATCTATATAGTAAGTTGCCTGTCCTTTGTTGAAACTGATTCTGTGCAGAAAAAAACTTTATTCTTCTGGATTTGCAATGGTGGTAAATGACAAAAATTACCCTGTAGATTAATGCACTTTTAAATACTCTAACTTGAATCATAAAACACTTAACTCTAAAAGGCACTTTAGAAGTTGGCTATTAAATTATTTGTCCTCTGAATAAGATGCCATATGTATTAGAAGCAGATGGATTTCTAACCTGTACTTATTCTTCAGTTTGTTTAATTTCTCCTTAGACATTAAACCAAAACAATCTACCATTCTAGATACTCACAATCCTCCCAGTCAAGGGTCATTCTTAGGATTAACCTTTTCAATTGGACAAAGATTTCTTTTTGTTTGGTTATATTTAATTGACTGATGACAATTCTAATTTCAAATGATAATGTGGCCAAATCCTTTCTTTTTCCTCACGTGTGTTTCCTTGGTTTCTGCAACAAGTTTTCTTATTGGTCAAGTTCACTCAAACAATATCCAGATAATTACAGAGGTTTGAAGAATATGTTACCACCAAATTTAAGACCATTATTTGACATCCAAATTGTGAAATATTTTGTCACATTTGCATCTCAACAAAGAGACATTTGTTATTGTTTGCTCTTGACAACCTAGATAGTGATTTCCATCTGAATGCGAGATTAGGCAGAGGCTTTTAAATATAATACAATTAGGTCAACTTCTATTTTAGCCAATTAGAATAGTCAGAAGAACATAGCTCCCCTCTGTGAACAAAATTAAAATAATTTGTGTTGTTCCCTTGTTGAGTAAAGTAGTGTTGCTCACCCAAAGTATTATGTTTAAAAGAATTATATAAGGATATCTGCAGTAATGTTTAGTAAGTACAAAATGGTGTAATAAATTCACACTTGCTTCTAAGAAATTGCCAAAAAGAAAATATTATAAAAAATATAATTAACTTTAAACCAGTAATATTGTTTTTAAATGAATAAATAAAATGTAGAATAAAATATGATACTTAAAAAAAGAAATTAGAACAATGGCATTAATTATGTGATATGTCAGTAATGGTGTTACTATGTTTACAAATTCTTATTTATGAAACAGTATTTACACACCAACAATCTTATTTCCCCCTAAAAGATCCCCACTTTTTCTTTGAATGTATCATTTTAAAAGTCCCATTCTTTAAACATGATAACTGAGCAGATTCAAACTTAATATTAGTACCTTCATTAGTTCACAATATGTGGATCCAAATATAATTTAGTGACTGAATGCTCTTTCTTTTAAATAATGTCCAACACACGGCTGCCTCTCTTACTGTATTTAATTGCTTGGAGGTAGTTCCAAAAACTCTTATACAGAACTAAGAAAAATTTGAAAGCTATATGGTCCTGCCACATTGTAAAAGAAGGTTACAATAAGACAAAATTAAGCCATGAGACTGAAATTGTATAAAAGGCAAGATTTTTAGTTACAACCTTGAATAAGTGAATTCACCAGATCTATTGTGTGAGTTTACACTGAAAATGGATTATATTATAAAACAGTCTAGTCAGGTTGGGTTGTTGGTACATTTTTCATCTCTTTTAGACTCCCTCAGTTGCTAATCCAATTATGTAGCCTCTGAAATTGACAGATATGAATGTAGCACAATTTAAACCTCATGGGCTTTGTCTTGTTAAGTGGCATTGATGGATAAGTAAACAATAATACTTTTACTCACTAGTTCATTTAAGTACCCTACATATACTTAAGTATCCTTAGCCACTGGTTTAGTTTCCTTAATATATTCTGAACTCATAAAGGCTAAATATTTCAATCAACTTCTTTCCGTGAGGAATAAATTCTACCTCATAACACTGTTCTATTGGAATTGGAATATTCTGACCAAACTAGTTTACTCTTTATTTCCACATGGACAAAAGTTTCCATGTATTGTAGAATTTCAAATTGAGATTTAGAAATATCATTTACTCTTATGAGTAGAATTTTCAAATTGCCATGGACTACAACCTATAGCTATTCCTGTAATAATTTCAATATTTCACATATATTTTATTATGGTCTTTTACTTGTAAAACATCTCTGTCTTTGCATTGTAAACTAAAATATGGAAAAAGTTGTCCTGATGACTCAGTAAATAATTGTGTTTACCTATAATCTGTTGACAATTCCTAGCTATTAAGTAAAACATACTATTCTTAGACATTAAATAAATTTAGTTTAGTCTCCTTTGTATGCTAGATTCACATTTCAAAGGTGAGTAAATTGTAAAATATTCAGAATACCTAATACAGATTTCACTACTGTGTTACCGCTACGTTCTCCTTTTTGGGACAGGGTCCCCTCTGTCAGAAGAAGTCCAGTCAGTTTTGACCAGAGGAGGTACTGACCCCTCTCTGACTCCCAGCACAAAGCTTAAAACACCACCCACAGCAAACAAGATCTTACAGTGAGGATAGAATGTCACTAACCTTTTTGCTCTGTTCATAATTATGCCATCTATATGAATTCCTTAGTTTACTGAGGCCACTCTGATTACTACCTGTCCCTCTCACTCAGTTTCTTAGATTGCATTTGAATCTTTTTACATCCTCCAGCTTTGCCTTTTGACTTTCCCCTGTTGCATATTAGGAATCCTTCTGAAATGGGTTCTTTGATTAACTGTACTATCAATAAGGAAAGGACATTTTCTCACCAGCCCCACTTAAAAAATCTTAGGGAGGAATTTGTATTAATATGGCTTGGATTATCTTTATATCTTTGGCCTAAAAATATTATAGATACTGATTGGTAAGGCAGAGAGAGCCCCCTCACCCCCCATGGTCAAGGTGCTGAAATAAGCAGCCCCACCTCAAACTTTTGGAAGGAGTCAGGGAGGACAAGTTTTTCAAGGAAAGAGAGCTTACTTAAGAAGTATAAGTTAAATGGAGTTGGATAGACCAAAACATACCTATTTGCTACAGTATTCATCTATAATTTTTATGTTCAAAAGTTATTAAAAACAATGACTGACATCACTTTAAAGATGAACATCCTTCTTAAATATATATAATTTACATAATTTCTAAAACATATCCAGTTAATTAAGGGAAGAAGCTGTTATGCATTTGGTGACAGTATTAGATGGTACTTAAATATGTGTGTCCTTTTAAATGTCATTTTCTTCTAAAATTAATATAGCTTTTTCATAGATTAAAATTATATATAGTTTAGATTTATGTGGGTATTAATAAGCACTAAGAACTGCTATTCATTTTATATGCATTGCATCATGTAACCATAACAGCAAATTATGAGCACGTTAAATAGACACTGACATCTATTTTTAAAATGTATCCAATAAAATATAAAAACCCTAGCAATTTGATGCAATCATCATACATTTAAAAATAAACAAAATTTTTATTAATAGTTGATGATGGTATGTTTTAATTTTCTCCTTAAGTCATGTTTCCATTTTTTCCTCACAGAATTTTATTCTACTCTACTATATCTGATTGAAAGTCTTATCAAACACCATACTTTTCTGAAACACAAAAACATACCTAAATTACAGTTCATATCTAATTTCAGTAAAACAAAATGTTCCTACCGGATTTAACTTTATAATAATTATGAGTATGTAATCATTCAAACATGTATACATATATTACAAATTTGTATAAATGATTATTTAACACAAGGGGTACAAATTTTATTCTAAATGCACCTCTTAGTGAGAATAAATGGCGACAGATATGGTGCCTTAATCAAAGGAGGCATCTGTATTTCCCAATGTCTCTTTTAATGACCTAAAGTTTTTGCACCCAGAGTCAATGCAAGGGAGTTAAGATTCCATGTGGGTGAGGGGTGTGAATTTCTCTCCCAAAGAGTAAGAAAGGATATTGTGAAATAGTAGATAAGAAAGAACCCATAGGGGGGCCTTAATCACAGGCATTTTCTCAGCCAGGTCACTTTTAGGAAAGAGTACTTCAGGGGATCAGCATCAGGAAATTGCTTTCTCTGCAACAATTCCTGGCTGAGTTTCCCTTGGAATAACTGCATGTTCCCCTAGGTTTACCCCGTGTGTAGATTGCTGTTATATCAATTTGTCAGATGAGGAAACAGAGGTAGAGTTCAGGAAGATTTCCCAAGGCTACACATTTGAGCATTCAAGTCAACATTTGAATTAATGTCTATCTGACCCCTAACCCTATGCACTTAACCACTAAAATACATTAATGCCCACCCAACACTAATAATGCCACTGTAACACAGATTCATTATTAAAAGAAAGAGTTAAAGGACTTTTAGTACTACTGTTATTAATCAATAGTTTGATAAATCACACTTCACACCTTGCTTGTAATAGAGAAGAGTGGGATAAAGGGAACCACATTTCAGAGATATAAGAGAGATGTGGTGATCAGAATGAGTGCATCACTCTTTGGGGCACATTTCCTTCTGTCATTAAACAATAACAACAAATGCATATCTACAAACACACATCACTCACTTGTATTCCTTCATTATCCAAAATGCAATATAGGAAAGGAAGTGTGCTTATGTGTATGGATATGTATATGCTCCAGTGTCTAAGGAGAAAGAAGACAGAAAGAACTGGACAAGGAACTGTCTCTAAATGTTCACTTGAAGCCTTTTTCCTTCAATATTTTTCTATCATAGAAACTACAGTAACCACAGTAGCCATTTTGATTTCTGGTCTGGTTAGCCAAGGTGTTTCATAAATCCAGATGGGTATACAGACTGAAAAGTGCAAGACCTTGGAGCTCTGTAGTCATTGAGCAATCCCTGGAAGACCATTAATGTGAAGAGTGAGGTAATTAAAGTTGTGGTTCCATGGCCAAAGGTTAAATTCCCCAAAGCCCTGAGAATTATTAATGAGTAGTTGGGCAAAGTGAAAGTGTAACATTGAGACAAGAGGCAAAGAGAACCAGAACAATGACAGATTAATGTTGCAGCATTACTCTAATCAGATTTATCAAATGGTTGGAAAATGCAAGCAGTAGGTGCATGGGGTAACAGGGAAAGTGACAAAGACTGAAAGAACCTACAAACATGAATTCAAATAGAAGTGAATAATAAGGAAGAGCAGCACAATTGACACATTTATTCAACACAAACTTATTGAAGATTACTGTGTATGAAGCACCATGCAGGGGCTGGTCCTGCAAAATCAATCAAGACGTGGGCCTTTCTCTCCAAGAATGTATGTATCAGAAAACAAAGCAAAACAAAACAAGAAAAAACAATCAGACAACTCCAGGACACTGGACAATAGGCTACAGATAGGTTTAAAAAAAAACTACATTTTGTGGGGAGTATGTTTATTTTTGGTTACATTCCAGACTTTTTAGGATGAGTTAAATCAGATGTAAGAGAGCCAAATGGTCTTTCTGTGTGAGTTTCTTATGCAACAGCTCAGTAATGTGAAACATTATGACATGAACGAGAAATTACAAGTAGTTTAGTATAATTGGAGTGAAAAAGCATTGTGTTGAAACAGTGGATTGGGTTAATTAAATTAGCTACTCAAATGGTGGATTTTATTAGTTTGTTAATCTATTATTGAGGATTAGGCATTCATTTTAGGTGTGGGCCAATGTTTAACACAGTTTTATACAGTTTATCCAGAGTGATAAGTTATGCCTCTCCAATCGCTGCCCATACCCATAACACTTACATATGTATACTCACCCAACGTATTTCTTGTTTCCAAAACCTACATATAAAATACAAGTGTGTGTGTGTGTGTGTGTGTGTGTGTGTGTGTGTAGTGATTATGTGGACTTGTGTCAATCATCTCTTATTTATCTGCTCTTTTTTCCCTCTTTATCTAGTTAAGACAAAAGAGAAGAAAGAAAAATTCAGGCTTGCAAGTATAAATATTTTCTACATTCCTTCTTTTGGATAAGAAAAAAAAGGAGATTAAGAGAACAATCAGGAAAGATGGCCTTTCAGTTCCTGCTTTGGGACTTGACAGAAAGCATACAGAAAAAAACTGCCAGCTGAGTGCCCCCCCACCCCCTTCTCCAAATCCCTTTGAAATGGCAATAGAGATTTCCAAAAGGAGTGCTTTCTTAATCGCCAAGAATCTCAAAAAGCCGCTATGTGAATGAAACTCTTCAGGGTCTCTTAAGGACTCCATAGTCCAGATCAGGACTAAAGATATATATATATATGGATATGTATGTATGTTTTCATATTTATATACTCAAGAACAATTCTAAGCAAAGCTACAGAACATGTAGAAGTGGGTCTTTCTGGACGAGCCTGTAGAGACTTCAAATTTGAAATACCTACATCAATTCTAAAAGTAAGAACATAAAGGACTGTCATCATGGAAATAAATGGAACGAATGTCTGTGAAACAGCTGGGCTGGTTGCATCCTCCCTTTTTGTCTCTCCTTGTCCTCCCACTTTTCTCTATAAAAAGAATATTTGTCAGTGCTTATTCTTTTCCCCAAGGTAAGCAGAACAGCTCACTGAAGAACTGAATGATCTCTCTGCAGAGGACTAGGCTTTCTACAATGGATATTGTTTTCCTGGAGTAAATCCCTTCTTATTTTTTTACATGATGGCAAGCAGAGGCAATCTGAATGCCTTACCACTACTTTTTCACTATAAAGTGGTGCTTGCTAATCCATATATAACATACAAAATCCTATAAAAATATACAAGTTCTCACTTACTTTGACTATTCCATGGGAAATAGGCCTGCCCAACTGAAGAGGAAACTCACACCACCTACTGTACACAAATTTGAATAAAAAAATCAAGACTCATTAGCCTTTTAGGAGAAACTTAACAGCTCAGAAAATGACCAACATGAGGAAAAAGATCTAATTAAGGAAAAGAAAATTTAAATTTAAATAAAATTATACTTGATAACTCTGGTGAGATTAGAGACATTTCGTCCTGGGGAAAAAAAGTTACTACAATAATACAAATAACAAGAACAACAATAAAAATAAAAACATCTTTCCAAAAAAGATGTTTTTAGATTTTATATAACATTAGATTTTATCTAATTTTATCAATTAGATAAAATCCTTTTGGAAAGGCATATTTTCTATTCAAAAACATCAATCCAACAATGTAATTAAAGAGAATTTTGAAATATTTTTTTTCCTTTAAAGCTTTTCAAATTCTAAAATATGTTAGCCTTAAATAAATTCTAAACTAACATCTTAGGTATTCAAGCTTCAGGAGTTGTATTTTTTTTTCCCTTTCAACTTCCTTTTGGCAATTTTTATGTTTAAAGTCTTTTAAATCAGCCTGCACATTTTAAAACTTGTAAGCAAAAGGATTTAGAGCTGTCATTCGGAATGTCATGTCTGTTGTCAGTGGTTCATGAATAATTGACACTGAGATTACCTAGGGAAATTTGCAATTAGCCTCATTAACATAAGAATGAACAGTAGGCTGCTTGGTGAATGCTAGATTTTAACTTAGGTATTTACTCAAGAGATAAAAAAAAGTTTATAATAGGACCTCTAATGAAAAATTCATTAGTTCGATTTGCTATCCCAAGGGTTTCCCAGTTACTTCATGAATCAGTCATTGAGAAAACCAAGAATACACATTCAGTTATTAATTTATACTTTCAACTACCTGTGAATGTACAAATAACAAAAGAGATCAATCTCCAGGTAACATATAATGGTTCAACAGCAGTGATGCAAATTAAGTACCATATAGATCACTGCTAATCTGGCTGTTGATTATTCAGAGTTGAAAATTAGGTTCTAAGAAATGTACAAAATATTAATAAAATAATATCAAAAAATTTATTTGTAACTACTTGGAATGAATTTTAAATACATAAAACTCACTCAGGTGATAATAAACATCTTTATGATTCAATTTATTCTAAGGTTGATGCTTAACTCACAAGATATCAAATATACTTCTATAAAAAATTTTTAAAAACTCACATTAATATACATTTTAAAAAGCACTAATTTTACCATTGCATCAAAAAGAATCAAATACCTAGGAATAAACCTACCTAAGGAGGTGAAAGATCTGTATTCACAAAACTATAGGATACTGATGAAAGAAATCAAAGATGACACAAACAGATGGAGAGATATACCATGTTCTTGGATTGGAAGAATCAATATTGTGAAAATGACTATACTACCCAAAGCAATCTACAGATTCAATGCAATCCCTATCAAATTACAAATGGCATTTTTCACAGAATTAGGACAAAAAATTTTACAATTTGTATGGAAACACAGTAGATCCCGAATAGCCAAAGCAATCTTGAGAAAGAAAAACGGAGCTGGAGGAATCAGGTTCCCTGACTTCAGACTATACTACAAAGATACAGTAATCAAAACATGGTACTAGCACAAAAACAGAAATATAGATCAATGGAACAGTGTAGAAAGTTCAGAGATAAAGCCATGCACCTATATTCACCTAACCTATGACTAAGGAGGCAAGAATATACAATGGAGAAAAGAGTCTTTTCAATATGTGGCCCGGGGAAAACTGGACAGCTACATGTAAACGAATGAAATTAGATCACTTCCTAGACCACACACAACAATAAACTCAAAATAGAGTAAAGACCTAAATATAAGGCTGGATACCATAAAACTCTTGGAGCAAAACATCAGCAGAACACACCTGACATAAACTGCAGTAAGATCTTTTTTGATCCACCTCCTAGAATAATGAAAATAAAAACAAAAATAAACAAATGGGACCTAATGAAACTTAAAAACTTGTGCACAGCAAAGGAAAACCATAAACAAGATGAAAAGACAATCTCAGAATGGGAGAAAATATTTGCAAATGATGTGACCAGCAAGGGCTTAATTTCCAAATATACAAACAGCTCATACAATTCAATAACAAAAAACAAACAACCCAATCAAAAAATGGGTGAAGATCTAAATAGACATTTCTCCAAAGAAAGCATACAGATGGCCAAAAACACATGAAAAGATCCTCAACATCACTAATTATTAGAGAAATGCAAATCAGAACTACAATGAGATATCACCTCACACTGGTCAGAATGGCCATCATAAAAATCTACAGACAATAAATGCTGGAGAGGGTGTGGAGAAAAGGGAACCTTCCTACACTTTTAGTGGGAACGTAAACTGGTACAGCCACTATGGAGAATAGTATGGAGGTTCCTTAAAAAACTAAAAATAGAGCTACCATATGATCCAGCAGTCACACTTCTGGGCATATATCCGGAGAAAACCATAATTTGAAAAGATCCATGCACCCCAATGTTTATTGCAGTACTATTTACAATAACCAAGACATGGAAGCAACCTAAGTGTCCATTGACAGAGGAATGGATAAAGATGTGGTACATATATACAATGGAATATTACTCATCCATAAAAAAGAATGAAATAAAGCCATTTACAGCAACATGGATGGACATAGAGATTGTCATACTGAGTGAAGTAAGTCAGAGAAAGACAAATATATGATATTGCTTATATGTGGAATCTAGAAAAATGGTACAAATGAACTTATTTACAAAATAGAAATAGAGTCAAGGATGTAAAAAACACACTTATGGTTACTGGGGAGGGGGGAGGGATAAATTGGGAGATTGGGGATTGACATATACACACTACTACATATAAAATAGATAACTAATAAGTACCTCCTGTATAGCACAGGGAACTCTGCTCAATACTCTCTAATAACCTATATGGGAAAAGAATCTAAAAAGGAGTGGATATATGTATATGTATAACTGAGTCACTTTGCTGTACACCTAAAACTAACACAGCGTTGTAATCCAACCACAATAAAAATTTTTAGAAAGCACTGATTTTTGCCCAAATGTAGTAATAAGAAGAAAAAAATAAAATGGGTAATATTGAATAATGTGCACATAAAAGTACAAAAGTATGTTTCCACTCATTTGTATATTGATACATTTGTTATGATAACTGCACAACACTTTGGAAGTGTTTTTTAAAGCTGCACACATTTTAGGTTCAATTTAATGCAGCATTTTAAAGTATTATTTTTTTCTAGTTCCACTTTAGTATGAGTGTAAAATAAGATACTGAAGATGTTAGAAAATATTACAATATAGTTTTAAAATTTTTAAAGAGACGATGTCTGTATAGAGTGTAAGGGGGAAGCATTTCTGGAAGAGTTCATATTCCACAAAGCGTATGTTGTGGACATGTGTCATCCAAACAAAAATTATATGTGAAGAAATTCACAGAAAAAAAAATCATTTCATCTGAAATATTTTCTTTTAAAATTATAGGAAGTGCTAGGAACCAACAAAGATCCATCAGAGACTGAATAAACTAGCCAAAAAATAAAAAGCCAAAACAGCAGGGTTCAACACTTCAACTAAACAACTTTTAATCTATCAGTTATTCGTTTTTAACATTGTTTCACATAATATGTAATTTCCTGATACCAAGAGAATAAGAGAAGTAGTATTAATCAAAGTTCTCTGGAGAAACAGAACCAGTAGTGTGTGAGTCTGTATATACACATACTGTGTGTGTGTGTGTGTGTGTGTGTATAGAATATGTGTTTCAATGAGACTTCCTAGCAAAGGATGCAATGTAAAACAAAAATATTTTGTAACCCAGTTTTGTGAAAGGTAAAAATAACTACATTTAAAAGTATACTTTAGAAATTCTCCTCAAAAGAATCCTGTATTTGAACTCTGTTCATAGTTTTATTTTTTTAACTGTTTAGACAAACTGTTGGAAATTAGAATAATTTCCTGCATTAAGCTTAGACAAGTATAAATACAGCCCTATACAGTTTCATAGCTTCCCCTTCCCGCATTTGTGTATATTCGTGACAGTGGTATATACAGCCTGAAAGTGTATACATGTATCATAACATGTAGATTAATATATTGTGAAGTATTCAGTAACCATTATGTATAAGGTAGATAAAAATTAAAAGGGTTTAATTTCCAAGAAAAAAATAGAAAAATGGTTTTTAAAAAATAAAGTTTAGGGCTTCCCTGGTGGCACAGTAGTTGAGAGTCTGCCTGCCGATGCAGGGGACACAGGTTCGTGCCCTGGTCCGGGAAGATCCCACATGCCACGGAGCGCCTGGGCCCGTGAGCCATGGCTGCTGAGCCTGTGCGTCCGGAGCCTGTGCTCTGCAACAGGAGAGGCCACAACAGTGAGAGGCCCGCGTACCGCAAAAAAATAAAAAATAATGTTTATTAGAGCATAAAATTATATATACATATAAAATGTATACATATTATATATACTATACATTGTATATATATTTTATATTCATATATATGTATACATGTATGTATGGAGAGTCAAGTAGACATAAAATTAACCACCACATAAGTCTACTGCCTTTTTACCTAAGTAATATGGAAACTTCTGTGGAGGTCTTTTCAGTTTACTCCAGATATTCCTCACCTCCTTGTCTAATTCTGTATTTCATTCTATATGGCAACATATGTTGCCAAACCTCTAACAGAATTCTAGTCAGTATTTAATATTATTGTTATTATTTTAAGACTTAAGTTCAGTTACAGAAGATAAATCTCTATAGAGACATTGCTATTAAGAGCCATCTTGAGTCTTTCTATGTATACTCAAAGGTCTCACAAGATATATTTTTCCAAATAGGATGTATTCAAAAAATTAAAAGTACACATACTTTGAAGAAATAACTCTGAACTTCAAATTAATCACAACTGCGTTGAAGATAGCAATCCTGTATTCATCCAATTATCAAAATTAGTAATTTGTTCTAAGCAAATTATGCTTCTTATGATACTTCACTTATTTCCTTCATTATAAATTTGTTCACTGTGATTGGTGGAGCACTTAAATGTGGTGGCATGGGGAATATATTTCTAAGCACTTTCTTTCAATCTTGAGGATATAATAGATTTTTAATCCTCCAGCTTTTCCCCTTTACTAGTAAAAAAAAAGCCCTGAGTTTTAGCTTACAGAACAAGTTAAATCATTTTTCCCCTGTAGGAAATAATCTGAATCTTAAACATAAATCATGTAGAAGTTCTATTTAAGAGTCCCCTCTTTTAGAGCCTCTTAATGGAGGATATCAACACTTGCTTTATAATTTTGAACTAATTAAATCAGTCTATTTGACTAAACCAAAAGGTCTATTTACCAAAATATTGTTCTGTTCACTAAATAGCTGTAGTTCAACACATTTACTTTCAACCAGTATTTTATCTTTTTACATCTAAACCCAGAGGTAAAAATATCCCCGAAGGTCTGAATTATAAATGTTCCCTTAAATGGTGTTAATTTTACTCTTTATTTCTTCCTTCAGATAAGTTCAAGAAAGCTTAAAAGACATACCAGTAACTTTCTCTTTATTTAAATTTTCTTTTAAAGTATAGGTGTTACTATATTTATCCATGCACATTGTGCCAACTCTTGCATAAACTGAAAATTTATTTGGAGTGTACAATACAGATAAAATCCAAGTGCTTACATTATAGCAGCATTATTCAGTTGATTGCCACCACATTCCAATATTAATCATCAGTTGTATATTAAATGCCATATTCATTAACTTGAGGTCTGTTAACTAAAATTTCCTGATAATTGTTTTAGACTTCATTGAAGTAAGTTTTTGCATTATTATCACATTTTTAAATTTGGCTGGAGTTTATTTTAAAATATATATTCAGAATTCATCACCATTAACTATTTTAAAACTTTAACCTCATGGAGTAAAATAAATATGCAACTTAGTAGTTTTATTATTTATACTATCACTTATTCTAGGTCACATTTTATGAAATAAAATGTGCTTCTGCCATCAGCCTGTTCAGACCATCACCACCTCTCACCTGGGTGATTGCAGTAGTTTCCTGTTTACTTCGAGCCAGTCTTTTTTCCCCACAATAGACAGCCACATTAAGAAACCATAAATAAGATCATGTAATTTCCTTAAATTTCTTCAATGGATTCATACAGTACTTAGAATTAAACCCTAATCCTTAGCAGGGCTTACATGTCTCAACCCGTTTATTTTTCCAAACTTATATCAAACAATAGTCCCTTGATTAGTACACAGGTGTCCAGGTCTCCTTTTTTGTTATTGGAGCAACCCATGCTCTTTTTTAGCTTAAAGGTTTCCTGTTGCTACTTCTGCTTTGGAAGCCATAAATTCCCTCAAGTTCTTCCTTTGCCTTTGTCTTGTCCTATCCAAGTCTACCACATTCTGCCCTATTATAACTCCCATATCTATTCCAAACACCCACATTCCCCAGCAGGTTATCTTAAGAGTATTTTACTCTTTTATAAGAATCACATAATCACTTATTTGCATATAAGACATTATTTTTCAGTCTGCCCTGAAGACAGTAAGTACTTCTGAAGACCTTCTGACAGGTCTTCAGAAGTATATTTTAGAAGGATAAAATAAATTGATGAAATAATATTTCATAAATTTCAATAATTCTAGATTGTGATTTATTTACGAGTATTTTTATTTGGTAGAACAATATTTTATTTCATTTAGTTAAAAGAAATGAAGGTAATTAAAAAGAGGCTTCTTACGTATTTAGCGGCACTATGGACTTACTATTATTGATCATTAAATTGGATTCATATTCATGGAAGCCAAAACAAACTAGAGAAATGTTTTTTGTTTCTTTTATCGGTGGATAAAAGCATGCCGATTCATTGTAAGAAATACTTGTCTTCTTTCAAGTAAAAATTGATAGAAATTGCCATGTTGGTGATTACACGTGGTAGCACAATAAACAAAAATTTCAACAATGTTTTCCAGAAAAAGCAGACAGTTTTCATATCACTAATACAGACTTAAAAAGCAAGGAGTGAGAGACTAAAAACAACTTAGCAAACAATTCTAGGGGGACGGGAAATTAAGGAAGTTGAACAATTATTTAATAAATATTTATATTTATTAAATGCTTAAGTACTAGTGACACTGCAGTAAACAAAAGCTGACAAAGTTATTCTCCTGACACATCAGCGGAAAAATCGAGATCAAATTGTTGAGGGGTAGAGGTTGTTAATGTACTTCTTGCTGTACCACTTTTCAATGAAAAATCAAAGTGTAGCCATAGTTCCATTAAGATTTTTTTTAACCCTATGAAGTTTGGGGCAGAGAGAAAATAAAGCATTAATAAGTATGAGAAAAAGATAACCAAGATCTGTACTTAAACTGTCAGTTTCAACTTTGAAAAAGCAGATATTTGATAACTGTCAGTTATGATATACACTTCTATACCCCATTCTATTTTACCTAAGCCATAATCTCAGTAAGAGTGTCTTGAAATCTATTCTCATTAATTATTTGTTCTGTATTAGTCAACTATAGCCACAATAAGGCTATATAACAAACTGCTCTAAAAAAGTGGCATGCAAATCAAACTTTGATTTCTCACTCTTTTGGTGGTTTGGCTGGAGCTCAGTTGATCTAAGGCTGTGATTAATTCTTGACCATGGGTTTGGTTCAGGTCTGTTCCTTGTCCTTTTCATTCTCCTGGGACCAGTGGGTTTCCTGGGGCATGCTCTTCTCATGGCAAGGACAGAAGTAGAACAGGGCAAACCCAACCACACAAAATACCTTTCAAGCCTCTCCTCACATTTCTTCTATCAATCCATTTGACAAAGCAAATCACATGGCCAAAGTCCATAGAGGAAAGAGGAAGGGAAAAAATATTTGTGGAACAATGATCTAATCTACCACAGAATCTAATAGCCTGGCTAATGGACTGTTCCAAATATTTCATATATTTTACAGCCTATACTGTACTGTTCTTGTAGTTCCTGTTACTGCAATAAGCTAAAAAGTTTACGAGTATCTGGGCAGCCTAAACTATATAACATTTTTCATGAGTCATAAACAAGCCTTCAGAGAACTCATTTTTGCTTTCTAAAAGACGTATCATTTAAAAATTTTGTTTTGAGATGTTCAGATAAACAGTTATAAGAAATAATACAGAAAGATTCATATACCTTTACCCATTTTCTCCCAATGGTAAATAACCCCTTGCAAAACTGCAGTATAATATCACAGTCAAATGACATTGACACTATCCAACAACCTTATTCAGATTTCACTAGTTTTACATGCACTCATGTGTGTATGTGTGTCTATGTATGTATATGCAATTTTATGTGTAGATTCGTATGAATACACCACAATAAGATATAGCATAAGCGTTTCATTACAGGGATTCCTTGTGCTGTCCTTGTATAGCCACAGCCATCTTGCTCCCTACCAACTCCTGGCAACTATTAATTGGTTCTCTGTTTCTAAGATTTTATCTGTTTAAGAATGCTATAGAGGGCTTCCCTGGTGGCTCAGTGGTTGAGAGTCCGCCTGCCGATGCAGGGGACGTGGGTTCGTGCCCCGGTCTGGGGAGAGCCCACATGCTGCAGAGCGGCTGGGCCCGTGAGCCATGGCCGCTAAGCCTGCGCATCCGGAGCCTGTGCTCCGCAATGGGAGAGGCCACAACACTGAGAGGCTCGTGTAATGCAAAAAAAAAAAAAAAAAAAGAAAAGAAAGAATGCTATAGAAACGGACTCATAGTATATAGCCTTTGAGGTTGGCTTTTTTTTCACTTAGAATAATTTTTCAAATATAATAAATATTTGCAAATGACCAACAGATTAGTCTCCAAAGTTTACTAACAGCCCATGCAGCCTAATATCATTAAAACAAACAACCCAATCAGAAAATGGGCCAAAGACCTAAATAGACATGTCTCCAAAGAAGACGTAAATATGGCCAAGAGGCACATGAAAAGATGTTCAACACCGCTAATTATTAGAGAAATGCAAATCAAAACTACAATGAGATAGCACCTCACACCAGGCAGAATGGCTATCATCAAAAAATCCACAAACAATAAATGCTGGAGAGTGTGTGGAGAGAAGGGAACCCTCCTACACTGTTGGTGGGAATGTAAATTGGTACAGCCACTAAGGAGAACAGTATGGAGGTTCCCTAAAAGTCTAAAAATAGAGCTACCATATGATTCTGCAATCCCACTCCTGGGCATATATTCGGAGAAAAACATGGTCCGAAAGGATATATGCACCCCAGTGTTCATTGCAGCACTGTTTACAATAGCCAAGACATGGAAGCAACCTAAATGTCCATTGACATATGAATGGATAAAGAAGATATGGCACATATATACAATGGAATATTACTCAGCCATTAAAAAGAATGAAATAATGCCATTTGCAGCAACATGGATGGACCTAGAAATTGTCATACTGAGTGAAGTAAGACAGAGAAAAAAATATCTCCTGATATCGCTTATATGTGGAATCTAAAAAAAAAATGATACGAATGAACTTATTTACAAAACAGAAACAGACTTAGGGAATAAACTTATGGTTACCAGGGGGAAAGGGTTGGGGTGAGGGATAGTTAGGGGGTTTGAGATTGACATGTACACAGTGCTATATTTAAAAAGGATAAACAACAAGGACCTACTGTATAGCGCAGAGAACTCTGCTCAATATTATGTACCAACCTAAATGGGAAAAAAAATTGAAAACGAATAGATACATGTATATGTACAACTCAATCACTTTGTTATACACCTGAAACTAACACAACATTGTTAATTAACTATACTCCAATACAAAATAAGAAGTTAAAAAAAGAATAATTCCCTTGATATCTATCCAAGTTGTTACATGGATCAATAATTTGTTCCTTTTCAATACTATTCATTGCTGAATAGTATTCTGTGGTGTGATGTCACAGTCTTTTTAACTATTCACCTATAAAAGGACAATATTTCTATGGTTTTGTCTATTATAAATCTATTATTAACATTAATTATACAGGTTTTATGTTAGCATAATTTTTTGTTCCTCTAGGATAAATACCCAATAGTGCAATTGCTGGGTCAGATGGAAAACACATATTTAGCTTTGTGAGAAACTTCCATATTGTTTTCCAGAGTAGCTATACCATTTTCATTATTATTAGAAATATGTGAGTGCTCCAGATTCTCTAACGGTCATATATTTTTAAAATGTGCTGGGATAATGGGGCATTATTTTGCGAAATATGGGGAAAGTTTCAGTTTAACACTCATTTTACAGGAGTTGAAGTAATATGCATTTCTAAGAAAATATTTAAAACAAGGCTTTAAGCAGTGTTCAGGTAATAGGAAATTTCTCACAAAACTCAAGAACACTTTAATTCTATCCTCTTAAAAATCTAATCTTGCCTTTTAATTTCAGGCATTATATGTTACATTGTATAAAATAATCAGGGGTTATAGTGGTTTCATATGGTTTTACACACATAGCCTGATGACGATAATAGTTTGAGTTAACTATGATATAATAGGTTACACTAATCGCTGTGTATTTTGGGAGGTCTGTCTCCAAAAGGAGTGTTTCCATAGTTGGTATAAGTAAAGAATGTACAAACTAAGGGCTGTATCTTTCATGTTATAACCATTAAGGCAATCTGTTTCCCTGGTTGAGTGACTCTGGTAGTAAAGGAATCTGGATACAATAATTAAAGTATCACGTTTTGTCACTTCTGTCATACACCAAAATACACCAAGTTTGTATGATCCTCATGTATGTGATATAAAAGTAACATAATTGCTTTTAAAAAGCATAGAGCAGTCCATTATTTCAGGCTGAGCAAAATCTATTTACCATCCTCAGGCCCTGAATTTTCTTCACCAAACTTAAAATCTTGACTCCTACATTTTGTTTTCTACACTAGTCTACCTCATTTTGTTTTTATTTGATGATGACCTATATAGTCTCTAGGATGCAGTCTAAATTTCTAGCCAGCTCTATTTTCAAAAAAAGTTTATTCTGTGTTGAGTGCTAGGAGAATACCTCATTTTTGTTTTGCCCTTCATGGATTAACATAGCCCTCAGACCTCAATTCCATTATATGAGGGATTTCAGAATCTATAGTGGGGAAATACATTCACTAAATTTGAATGTGACCACGGAGAGGATGGTGGTAGTAGTGGGGGGGCAGGTACAGTATATTTACAGAGGTGGGGCAGTGGGTTTTCTTAATTTAGTTGAATCATCATCAGTTAACTATTTTATCAGTGTAAGGTTTTATGGAATGATTCACCACCTTCAAGGAAGCAGAGTGGCAGATCAGAAGTCTTTCGGACATTTTCCTATTCTGAACCAATGCTTCCGACTACAATCTCCCAAGTTATTCATAACTGAGATTAGAAAGATATGCCTTTTAGTAGCCATTAATCAACAATCTTTCTGCAGTAGGTTGCAAGCAGTAGCATTATAATGCTTACTATCAGATATATTCCTAGGTGTGTATCCTGGGCCTAGTCAAAGGAAGTGAAAAATTCCAAGGAACAGTAAACTTGACCTTTAAGGCAGCAAGTTTTCCTCAAGAGAATTATGCAGAATTTATCAACCAATTATTACCTTTACTTTTTTTTAAATAGGCTTTTTCTCCATGTGTGTGTTTTTCCTCAATTGCCTTAAAACCATAACCAAGCAAACAGACAAGGATCATTTTAGCTTAGCAAAAATAAGCTCATAATAAAATTAAATGTGACAGTAAAATATATGGCTTAGAAAAATAAGAATCCAAGTCAGTTACAGTAAACCCCCTTATTACCCAAACTCTTGTAATGAAATTCTGGATATGCCACTAATAGTTCCAATGTAGCTAAAAGAATAATATTCCAAATTTGTAAAATCTGAACATAACATAATCAGAGGTAACAGACTGTTATATCAAACCATGATTATAAAGAAATTGACAATAATTCTAGTATTTGCCAATCATGTTCATCTGAACAGCATATATACATATCAAGAAAAATAAAATCTACATATAAGAATGCTTTAACAAATTAAAATTTGGCAAACTATGGAAGAGGTGGATTTATTCTTTCTTATTTTACTAATTTTCTATATGTATGTGTGACTCATTATGTCACCTTCCCTTCTATCTTTTTACTCTGTTTTTGCCTCTGAATCTTACCTTGTCTGGTGCTAGGTTAAAGGCTATTCTGAGAGACACAGTCAAGTCCTTAAAATCTTTCCAGGACACTATTATCTGCTCCCACCATCAAGTATCCATTGTTCACTGTTGAAACTCAAGATATGTCTTTAGAATCAAATTCGAAAGAAGAAAAAGGCTTTACACAGCACGTATACTAGTAAAGTTGTTTAAAAATTAATCCTTAAGAGGCTAATGGAGATAAGGTGAATAAAACTGTTAACTTAGCAATCAGAAGAAGGTACTATTCCTACTTTGTATTTTGTAAAAGAAAAATAACTCTTTTTGAAAACCTGATTTTTAAAGTGACATTTTTAGAAGACTAATCAGAATAACATTCTCATGCTGATGTCAACCTGTAAGAAGGTGACGTTTTTATTGTGAAAGGAGATTTCTCCCACCATTTGAAAAAAAAAGTAGCAAATTATGTTAACTAAATGTTATATAGAAGAGCTTAGAAAGTAGGGAATGAAGAAATAAATTCATAATAAGGATTGAGATAAGGGCCTTAGAGGAAATTTGTTATCTAGCATTAAAATATCTAATCAGTGAAGAAAATTTGTATTGGCCATTCAAACTGACCCAAACCTGTAACAACACTTTTTGAATAGGTCCAATCTATTATAGACAAGTTCTCTTGTAAAAAACAGCCTTATACAAATGTATTACCTGCTCCTACATTACAAGAGTTATTCTTTAGTGTTAAAAAAAAAGGGGGGGTGGTGTGGGAGGTAAGCGTATATTTACCTAACATTAACAACTTAGGATAAATTTCTAAAAGATGTGCCAAAGGGAATTAACATATCTAAGGCTCTTGCCAACAGTATCTTATTGTCCATATAGAAACATGGACATGGAGAGCATTTTCTGCTGCTTTGAGTAAATTAAATTCTGAGGTAACTGGTCATCAAAGCACAGTAAAATACAGTTTTGATTTGCTTATCATAAGAAACTTGGTAGTGCTCCAGGATACAATTGCTAAATTTTTATGTCTCTGCCACTCCACCCCTTTTTAGGGGAAACAGATGCCATCTCTCACCTGCAGTCAAAAGAGGGGTGAATGATACAAACTGAACCAATCATAGTATCCTACCCTTCAAAATTTATGAACCAGGGATAAGCAAGCCAGTCCAATCAGACTCCTTCACCATATTCCTCCATCCATTCACCAAAGTTAGCAGAAATACTTCTTATTCCTCTCTGAAAGAAGGAATGAAAGAGTGAAAGAGAAAGGATTTAACCACAGAACTGTTTGTGGTCCTATTTTTCTGCAAAATGTAGAAATCTCATTTTCAATGGAACAGATGGAAGCTATGAATTAGACATAGGGCAACATGAAATACAGAGATGGAAAGCAAGAACAAGTGCAAGAGGGAGGGAAAGAGAAACATGGTTTGAGTTAGGGATGCAGTCATTTCAAGACCAAAAACGTCTCCTGATCTTTCAAGTTTGGTGACATGAAAGAGTGTATATTCCTGTTTTTTGTTTTATTTTTAACTTACTGCGTTGGTATCTCTATCATTTCCACCTAAAATAATTCTAAAAAATATGCTTTGCTTTAATGAGTATGATTTCCTACATTCTGGTTAGCTTTAAAGATAGTTTTATTTCTTTGGTCTTTTTAAATCAACATATAAATAATTACTACTTATTTTTTAGGTTTGGAAACTAGATATATATTTTAGGGAGTTAGGTTTGTAACACCTATTTTATATTTAATACAGGTCATCCCCTTTTTTATTGAAAGAATATAGAAGTTATATTTTCAAGTTTATTTCTTAGCATAAACAAAATTCTAGAGTAATTCATTTTCCTAAACATGTTATATCAAAATAAAGTAAATTTTAATAAAAATCTTAGGAACACTAAAGTATGACCATTATGCCAATAAAATATGAAAAATATAAGAGTGGGTTTGTTTTGTTTGTTTTGTTGTGTTTTCAGCTTGAAGTAGGTTGGGTATCTGGAGTCCCATCCACTGGTTTCACCTAAAATATATGTATTGATACTAACCTCAGTGTCATCTTGATGAAGTCAGGACATCTGTGAGACTTGGAAAACAATGATTCTATACCATATTGTTAACCAGATATCACACTTGATCTTTAGAAATTTATTACAGAATTGTACCAGACTTAACTAGAAGAGTAGGTCTTGGCTTCCAAAAAATTCTCCATGATGAATTTAGGTATACAAAGCTTAACTGGTGTTATATGGCACTACAAACAAAATATTTCCCTGAAAGCATCAACATTTTTTAAGGGATGGGAATAATTTTGAATTTATGTGGACTTTAAAAATTCTATTTTTGGCTCAGATGTGTGAATCTTGGTGGTTTGGCCGAAATTGTACAAGTACTATTTTGATAATTAACTATCTCTTTATTGAATATCTTCAGTCTATATAACTTGCAAATATCTGTTTTATTATTTTGTTTATATATGTGTGGTTATGCTTTGTTGCCTTTCCACTTCAGAAAATTTTTTGTTAACATATGTGTTTTGGAGAAAAATTGGCTTTGGTATTATTTTTGTTTATATTTTGATGTATATTTAAATGTAAATTGTTTTTTAAGATAAAATACTTACATACTTAAAAGAGGAAGCTTTGATGTATATCAAAAATAAAAATGTTTAATAAGGAAAATTTAAAATATCCTGAAATATTTGTGAGGTTTGCCAACATACATACTTTAAGTTTTCTATACCACCCTTGACAATATAGAATATTATTTCATAAGCCCAACTACAGTTATTCAATGAGTAGTAAGTAGTAATCAATATAATAGTATAGGAGGCACTTACCTTCCTTAGAATGATTTATTTTTTAATTGGGAGATACAAATGATTCTAATCTTAGTATGTGTTATGAGTGAGAGACGGCTTGGAAAAAGAAATATATGAAAATATTATTCTTACAGTAATAGTTAACATCGATCACTAGAATTTTCTTTCAGCTGAAGAGAGAATTGTGAATTATAAACAATACAGGAATATCAAAATTAACAAAACCGATAAAAAATTGTTTAAAGCTTCCTAGGAGATTAACATAACTGCCTTGGGTAGTGAGTCTAATAAGATCATGACACTTTTGATGAAATCCTCTATTGAACAGATGTCAAATCTTTGGGTCAGTAATCATGTTGATATCAAGAAATACCATTAAAATATGTAGCTAACAGTAATAAAATACATTTTAAATAACTCTTGGATAAAGTGATATCAAAGTGTTATTTTAAAAATAGATGGCTCAGTTATTAAGGATTTGGCCATATTACTAGTTTTTGCTATGTACTTTGAAGAAGATATTTCTGAAGGATACATCTCAAATCATGTTAATTCTGCAAATGCTAATAATCAAAACTAATAGTAATTTTATGAATTTTTATGAATTCAACAGAATTCTTTTGTCTATTTGCTTATTTCATTTTCCCAGAATACCTTTATCATCTGGCGTGTGTGTGTGTGTGTGTGTGTGTTTGTGTGTGTGTTCGTGTTCTCCCTGAATTCCTTTTGGGAAATGCCCTTCTTCTATTCCAGGGTATGGAATAGAAGGCTTTCAGTCAGGATATCCTACTACCTTCTGGCTAACTGAGCTGTTAAGATATCTTCTCCTGTAAATTTAAGCAAAATTCTATTAGTTTCCTGTGGCTTGTTACCAAATTACCACAAACTTGGTGGCTTAAAACAACAGCAACTTATTCTTTCAAAGTTCTGGGGGTCATCAGTCTGAAATCAAGGCGTCAGCAGGGCTGCACTCCCTTCAAAGACTCTTAAAAATTCAAGTTCTACTAAATCTATGCTCTAAAAGTTACATATTACATGGAACGATAGAGTTGGAGCAGATAAATCAAAGCCTACACAACTTTCTAAGCCAGGCACTGACAAAAAAAATAATCGACACCTTGTGAGATAAGTTTGATCAGGCAAGCATCTCAAATGCATAAATGAAATGGAGTGAAAATAATGGCACCTTTTCCACCAGAGTAAGGCTGGTGGGTGCTGACAATGTAGAGGGAGCGGAGTGATGTGCCAGGGTTTCTATTCTTCAGGTGTGCATGGGAGGTGAGAAAATGAACTGAGATCTTAAACTAGTACACCCAGAGTATAGGTACTCATTTTTTGATAGAGAAAAAAGTATTCCTGCTGCTAATATAGTCTTCCCTGATAAACATTATAATTCTGTTTCAGCCATTCCTATTCCATTGCATAGAAAAAATTATCTATGTACAAATGTCACTTAGGCATTACAATGTCACCATTTAGCTTTTTATCAATTGCATCTGTGCTACTTAGAGACACAAGTATTATCTTAGGCTGTACAAAAATCTCTAGGAAAGCTTCATTTTGTTTCTCCCCCATGTCTAGCTGTTCATCCCTTTTTATTATTACTATTAGAGATACTTCATATATTTCTAATTTTTTAAAAATTTTGTTTTCCTTCTTGGAACCAAAAAACACTAGCATATTCTAAAAATATGTATATATGTAGAGAGAAAGAGAAAGAAAATGAGGGAGGGAGAGAAGACTGTCCTCAATGCTCCAACAGATAGATCCCTGAGAATATTTTGCACTGAAATTTCCTCTATTGATTTTTGTTTGGTTGTTCAAAGGAGTAATAAGGCCGTTAACAGTGTTTAGCTTTGAAGTGAAATGACGAGATGTGCTTTGGGAGAATGAATTAAAAAACATTAACAATATGTAGTGTATATTTTTAATTGGTTACAATAAGAATGCATTTTGATAAAATTAAAACAATTCATCATAAAAGATCTAAAAAAAAGGCAAATATCTGAAGTAGATCTGTTTCATGTGAACGCCTTCCAGATTTGTATTAGAAATTTATTGGGAACACGAAAAATATATGGATCCAATTAATATCTTAAATCCTGATTCTGTCTTTGTCATTCATTTATTAAATTACCTGGAGGAAATGATCTTATGCATTGGTAACTCAGTTTTCCTCTTTGTCAGTAAAGAGAGGAGGCTACATAGTTCTGTGGTAGGCAGAATGGCCTTCCAAAGATGTCTGACTGCCAGTACTCAGGAGCCATGAACATGGTTGCCCTTATAACGCAAAAGGGACTTTAAAAACTTACGCTTAGGATCTCAAGATGGGAGATTTTTCTGGATTACCAAAATGGGCCCAATACAATCACAAGTCATTAAAACTGGAAAACCTATCTGGCTGTGGTCAGAGGGAGATTTAACTACCCAAGACAGACCCAAGAGAGATTAGATGTTGCTGGCTTTGAAGATGGGAGGAATGAGGCTAAGGCCCAAGGAATGCAGACAGCCTATAAAAGCTGGAAAAGGCAGGGAAATGAATTCTCTCCTACTGCTTCCACAAAGAAACCCTGACCTGCCAAAATCTTGATTTTAGCCTAATGAGACCTGTGCCAGACTTCTGACTTGCAAAACTCCAAAATAGTACATCTGTGCTGTTTTAAACCACTCAATTTATGACAATTTGTTGTGACAGCTATAGACAACTAATGAAATTCTAAGATTGCTTTCAAATATATTTTTAATAAAAATATCCTTTTCTAGCTTAAAATTGTCTTTTCCACCTTCTTTCTACTTCTCTTTACAGTTACTTTTATGGGATATAACAAGTAGATTTTTCTTTAGCAATATCAAATTCCACTAATATAAATGTAAACAAAATGTACCTCTCAGAATATTGATTAACACATTCACAAGCCAAGCTAATATTTTAATATGTGCAAACATATATTTCTGTATGGAGAGTTTTGTATCTTGGACTCTTTTATATAACAAGGTAAATAATCCTGAAAACTTAACATACTGCTCCAGGGTTCTCATTTACAAATAAAATGAGTAGTACATTTTGCCAGGTTTGTTGTATACCAGAAACAGTAAATTCAACTTCTAAGTAGTTTGTGTTCACGGATATAGTTTAAGCATTTGAATGTAAGCTTCAAGAGGGCAGGTAGTTCATCTGTATTTATTCCCAGCAGGCGGAACAATGCCTGGCATGTATCAGGTAACCATAAATTAATCTGCATAATTAACTTATTATAAGTATAATCATTTGTATAGCTATATACTTACAAGTAGGTGCGTATATATTTATCTGCAATTTGCTTAAAATACAATAAATACTTGATTATAATATTTGATATTATTTTATACATCCTTATGAATCACTGAAAGATTACTATTACAACACTAATAGCATTTACTTTTTAATTTTTATAATTTAATTTTTTTTTTTTAATTTTTATTTATTCATTGGCTGTGACATGAGGCTGAACCCGCCCCGGCACTGAAAGTGCGAAGTCCTAACCACTGGACCTCCAGGGCATTCCCTAAAAGCATTTATTGAGCACAAAACTGAAGTCGAAGTTGTATAGAAAGGAGGAGAAATGAATGAATCACATTAATTTTAGCTCTTTTTTCTAAAGTTATAGTCATTTAAATTTCTCCCTTTTAAAGAAGATCTTTGTGATAAAACACTTCATATATTCAAACATGCAACTGCTGTATTAAGAGATATTTAAACTACTGCTGCAAAAAAATTTTTTTTTAATTTTAATTTTTTCTCTATTAAACTCTCAGAACCATGCTAATATATTGTGGGTTGGCCAAAAAGTTCATTCAGGTTTTTCTATAACATCTTACGGAAAAACCTGAACGAACTTTTTGGTCAACACAATACTCCTTCTAAGGTAGGCTTAATTTGATTAATTTTCTTATCAGTCAGTCAAATAATTATTACATACAAAGAAAAACATGACTGGGACTTCCCTGGTGGCACAGTGGTTAAGAATCTGCCTGCCAATGCAGGGGACACAGGTTTGAGCCCTGGTCCGGGAAGATCCCATATGCCGCGGAACAACTAAGCCGGTGCGCCACAACTACTGAGCCTGCGCTCTAGAACCTGCAAGCCACAACTACTGAGCCAACGTGCCACAACTACCAAAGCCCGCGTGCCTAGAGACCAAGCTCCGCAACAAGAGAAGCCACCACAATGAGGAGCCCACACACCGCAACAAAGAGTAGCCTCGGCTCACCAACGAAGACCCAACGCAGCCATAAATAAATAAATAAATAAATAAAAACATGCCTTTAAGTCCTTTCCATATTTATTTTATTTGTTAATTGTCATAAATTGGGTTATAGGTTAGAATTCGGGTCAGATATAAAGGAACCTGTCAGTTGATCTTTCATATTCTTCCCCATCTTTATATTGTTCTTTTACTTTCCTTTTCCTGCAATGGTTAGGTAAGTGGACTAAAACCGAACACGCAGAAGCAACTCTGGAGGAGAAAGAGTGAAGAGATGGAATGAGGAGCTGAAGAAGGGGAGCCTCCATTCCTGCAAGCAGTGCTCTGAGTCATCAAGCTGCTATTGCAGCTTTGTCTGTTTTGATCCTTTTTATGCCTGATGAATTGTCCTCAGGTGAGGGCACCTATTTAAACCAAGTAAAAATGATTTTCTTATTAGTGGCTAATGGCAACTGGTATACTTTACAACCCACTCCACCATCCGTGCAGTGATTTTGGAATTCTATGAGGTTTTGTAAGCCGCCTGCATTTTACATTAGTACTTGTGCAAAATAAGACAATTTAAAGATCTCTTGGACCAAAGAATTTAAAATTCAGCCATTCTGAAACACTGCAGGGAGTCTGGAGAAGAAGGGAAAATGGCAAAAGAGAAATGTGCAACTTCAGATAGATATAACTTTTAAGAATAAGCAAAATTTACATTTTACAATATTTTTAATCTCTAAAGCACTTTCTTAGTTTATTGTACAACTTTGTAAAGTAAGTAAGGGCCTCAGTCATAATACTCATTTAATATTTATATTTGAATATTGATTGTTCACGTTGGGAAACTAAGTAACACTGATTCAAATACTTATGTCTCTATTTCAAAGAGCAAACGTGTATTAAAAGGAAAAATTTCCACTCAGACCTTCATAAAGACCTCTGTACAGAAGGCTTACTTAGGGTCTCTCTTTATAGTGAGTTGAAAACAACTTTGCATTGTGTTTTGCAATTATCTAAATGTTTTTCTCAAAAAATTAGATCAATTTTAAAGTGTCATTAGGGACATGATTTCTTAGGGTTTTGCATATGTTGAAAGATCGCCCAAATAAACTTGTTTGTTTATAGAAAAAGATATTGTAAATTATCCCGAGGAGAAGGTGGTCTACTACCTTTAAAACATAATATTTTGATTCTGTCATATTAAAATTTTAGATAGGGAGAGAATGTTAGGCTGATAAGATATCAGATTGGTACAATTATTTTGTTTCCTCATCAAATAACACTTATTTCTTTACTGGTAACATACAGAGAGAATGGGAAACTCTCAGGTTATCTAATTACTGAAAATAGAGGGAGTGTGTTAGACACAGGATTATGGATCTTTGATGTAGAGATAGTCTCATAAAATCATCAGTTCTAGGATTACTTTATAGATGATTATAAAATGATCATTTGTGGAATTGCTTACAACAGCATTTCTTTTCATAGCTAATGTTTACTTTCAGGTCTGCCAATGTTTTTCAAAGAAAAAAATCCATGGAGTTATAAAATAACTATCATTTTGGTCATATAAATTCAACAGTTCGATTTTATTCAATTTAAGTATTCCACTGTGTTTAGCTCAGCTCTATTTTAATAAACCTCAAAAATTCATTGGAACAAGAAATTAAGAAAATAAAAGTAAAAACAAAACAAATCAATTACTAACTTACCATTTACACATTATATTCAAGCATTTTTCTGACCATATATTATAATGACTTGTAAAAATCCTCAGGTATTCAGTTACATTGCAAACAATAGTGACCCAAACTGTTCTAGTCTTACTTTAAGTAGTTTAAGAAAGCATCATGATTAAATTTAAATTATCAAATATTTTAAAATAAAAATGTGAACCTCTAGTCAACTTACTAAGATCCCAATACTGAGTTATTATTTAGAAAATATATAATAACATAAAAGAATACTTTAAAACTGACATAAACTGAAATTTCTTCCTTATACAATCATCACTAGAAATGCAACTTTTTCTCTGTTTTAAAATAGTAGGAGAGAGTGAGTATAGGTTACAGAATAAGGCTATTTGACAAAGTTATATAAATTAAAATAGAATAATTACTGAAATATTTTAATACTACTAACATGTCAGTTAATACTTTAAATTCCTAGATTATACACAGAAATGAGGACAAGTATTTCATAATATGTTTCCAAAACATTTTTTCCATACTATATGGTATGTAATGAAAGGAAATAAAAGAACGTGTAATTTTGAAGACGGTTTTCTTCCCAAATTATTTGTTGATTAAAATCTCTTAATATTGGGATAGCTTAATAACACTAAGTCAGTAATTTAATAATTCTGTATTGTTAGTGTAAACATTCTCTGAAGTAAAATAATTCTTAAAATAATTTTAAAGACAAATAGAAAATGTGTACACATGGATAAATGGATTCATAAAAGATGGAAAAATCACTACAATTTATAAATTTCATTGGTCATATCTTCAGGTCACTTTGAAACTTGCCTGACCTCACCACTATTCCACTGCAGTACTTCCAAGATCACACTTTTCTCACATCCCCTTTGCAATCACCTGAACTATGCTGAAAACTCCTTTCTCTGTCTGGGAACAAATAAAGACGGTAGCATTCCTGAAACATTTTACCCAGATAATGTTGTTTAAGAATCAGTATTGATGTTGGTATAGATTCTTATCACGTGACATGGGTTATTGTTTTTGTTTTGGTATGTTGTTCATGGTCATGAACTCTTATATTTTGAACATCCAAAGGACTATATTGCATTTATTATTAGGGACTAAGCCACAGAAGTATTCTATACATAAGAGTTTTAATTTATATTACATTCTACCAAGAAAGTTCTGGAGTTGATGGAACTTGAAGGGACCCAGAACATCACGCAAATCCTACACGGAATATCTAGCACTACTTGGTACACAGTACACAAGCTCTTCCTTTCCCAACATGTTAAACTATAGATACCATTCCAGATTTGTAGCCCTGACATTGCATTTGACTTTTACCTTTTTCTGTACGTTTTTAAGGTAGCCTTATTAACATTGGATAATGAGATAAATTCCTTGCCTGCTTAAATGGAGTGACATGGAAACTCAAAAATAATTAACTTAATGTTATCTGTGATCATTTGTGAATTAGACATCAAGAAAAACGGGTATCCACCACCCTGTGTAAATCATCTCTGAGGTTCAATTCTAAATGCATGTTTACCCTAGATACATTCAGTGAGGAAAAGGAAGCTATAGAAATGTTTCAATTGAGTTCCCAAACATATTCAACAAGTGTGCTAGTAAAAAAAGATCCAACTGTGGGAAGAATAAGATCAACACAGTAGAACTGGTAATTAATGCTAAAAAGTTAAATACCAGTATGTAAGAAATAGTGGAAATTAACAAAGTAAAAATTTTTCCAGGTTGTCACAGGTCATAAATTACCATATAGAAGTTAGATTTTTCCCCCAATAAAAATATTTCATTTGAAAATGTGGATTCTAATTTCCCTCTCTCACCATCTGTTCTATGGTGAGCTGCTTGGATTACCTAGAATTCTGTCTTTCACAGAGCAGAAATCGTGCCATGACCCAATTAGCTTTTACAAATTGAGAAACAATAAGCTGCATCCCTGCTTTGATAAAAAAATGTTTTTGAAAGTCCTATGTTCTTGATGATTCCATTTAGTAATCTAATCCTATTTAAAAATCACATGGTTCTGAAGAGTTACCATTTTCACTGTTACATATGCTGTAAAACAATAAAAACTTTGAGGGCTTCCCTGGTGGTGCAGTGGTTGAGAGTCCACCTGCCGATGCAGGGGACGCGGGTTCCTGCCCCGGTCCGGGAAGATCCCACATGCCGCAGAGAGGCTGGGCCTGTGAGCTATGGCCGCTGGGCCTGCGCGTCTGGAGCCTGTGCTCCGCAACGGGAGAGGCCACAACAGTGAGAGGCCCGCGTACCGCAAAAAAAATAAATTAATTAAAAAAAATAATAATAAAACCTGTGAGAAGGACCATCTAGTAGATAGGTTTGGAATACATGACCCATAAAAATAAGGTTTTCTTATTATGTCAACAAAATTATATTGACTCTCACTATAGAAGAATGTTTTCATTTTTGTAATAATTTCCTAAAATCCATAATGAAAAACATACTTTTGAATAGCCCACAAAATAGGTATATTTTCTTTAACAATCTACCGTAAATCTCTTCGCAATTTAGAGGGCAGTAGAAAACTGTTGTTTCTCATTCCCTATTGGATTTGACATCATATACGTCTACAGATGGTACAGGCTCTTTCACGAACATTATTACAAAAAAGAAAGTGAGCAACGGTAAGATCCACAACATTCAGTGCACCAAGGGAAGAGCTTTATGAATAAAGGGCTAGATTGTTTCTGGGTTGAAAAAGGTATATAGTATCCTTTTCTAAATCTATTCATTATGTTGACTGTTTTACAACCACATTTATGCAATTTATTTTACCATATTTTTTGAATTATAATGCACTGATAGAAAACCCACAGGAGTTCACATAATAGAATGCCTTTTTTCTAATAAAGTAGGTGGACTAATGTCATCTCACAAATGGATTATAATTACTGCGAGACAGGATCACAGCTGGAATTTATCAGTTAGATACTGTGGACCACAATCTATCCTAGATCTACACTCCACCTGCTCCCTGCAGCTCTCAGTTTTGGAGGCTGAATTTGATGAACTAGAACGATAGGCTGTCCTGCTCGCTGTGATTCTTCTTACTCTGAACAACCACAAATTTGAGATAATCTGAACAAACACTTTAACTACAAAATCCTATGTAATATTAAGTAACCACGTTGAACTGTAATGCTGTTGACCTGTTTCGTAAATGCTCATCGCCCTCCCTGCTTCCACCACTCATTTATAATTTGCTCGAGAAGTTAGTTTTTATATTTCCTTAATATTCATGGTGTTTGATCTCTGACTTTTTTTTTTTTTTTTGCGGTATGCGGGCCTCTCACTGTTCTGGCCTCTCCCGTTGCGGAGCACAGGCTCCGGACGCGCAGGCTCAGCGGCCATGGCTCACGGGCCCAGCCGCTCCGCGGCATGTGGGTTCTTCCCGGACCGGGGCACAAACCCGTGTCCCTGCATCGGCAGGCACACTCTCAACCACTGCGCCACCAGGGAAGCCCCAGCCATTCTTTTCACAGCAAACAGAATGATTCCTCAAAATGTTGTTACATATTAGGTCCATATATTTAAAATCTTATTTCGTAGTATTTGTTCAGTACTCACCAGTTCAGGTCTGAAGGAGATTCCTGAAATTGTTGGAGGATGGAATGACATTTTGTTTAGCTGTCCAGGGCTTATTTCCCCTCCCCCACCCCATCCCAACTGGGCCAGTAAGAGCCTCCCTGAGGTAAGCATTCACTCTGTGGGATAATAAGACTGATGTGTAAATGATGAATTATAGGACACAATGAACCCCCTTGGTTGCACAAATTATCTCAGCTCAGAAAAGTGGGCTAATTTACTGAAATCCAAAGTTTAAAATATGTTTCTACTACTACTAAGATAGTTCTATAAATATTAACAAAAAAATCCCCTGTTAATAAAGATGATTGTATCTGAAAATTATTATTTTTTTAAATTGGAGTATAGTTGCTTTACAATGTTGTGTTAGTTTCTGCTGTACAACTAAGTGAATCAGCTCCACGTATACATATATCCCCTCCCTCTAGACCTCCCCCCCCCATCCCAAGCATCTAGGTCATCACAGAGCACCATGCTGAGCTCCCTGTGCTATACAGCAGGTTCCCACTAGCTATCTGTTTTACACATGGTAGTGTACATATGTCAAACCTAATTTCCCAGTTCGTCCCACTGTGTCCACACATCCCTTCCCTATGTCTGCGTCTCTATTCCTGCGCTGCAGATAGGTCCATCTGTACCGTTTTTCTAGATTCCACATACATGCGTTAATGTACAATATTTGTTTTTCTCTTTCTGACTTTGTAGAGACATGGATGGACCTACAGTCTGTCATCCAGAGTGAAGTAAGACAGCATGCCATTTTTGATTATTTTTGTAATAAAACTTGTGTCAACCGATTTTAAAACAATCACTAAAGAAAATTAATTGGATTTGATGAAAGAAGACAACTCAGGTTCAATAACGTTAGGTAGTGTCTCTTCATAAGTAAAGTTTCTTTTTTAAATTTTGATTTATATTTATTTTTCTGGCCATGTCGTGGCATGTGGGATCTTAGTTCTCTGACCAGGGATCAACCCTGTGCCCCCTGCAGTGGAAGCGTGAGTCCTAAGCACTGGACCTCCAGGGAAGTTCCCACAAGCAACGTTTTTTAATTGTAGTTGCAGCTGTAATGAAAAGTAAATCCTTTATACTATGCAGAGTGTTGAAATAATTTGTACATATATGTTAAATTGTGTGTGTGTGTGTGTGTGTGTGTGTTTACATAACATACACATAACATTTACCCTCCCTATCAGAAAGTTACCTTAACAACGGAAGCTGATGCTTTGCATTAGCAGTTAGGACCCTCTATGATAACTCTAAATTCTATATCCTTCTCCTGGCTGGATTCCAAGCTGGGTAATCCTGTTCCCCTAAATCTTAAAGGTAGTTTCAATCAGATGTCACATGCTTTACTTTCCGTCATGTACAGTTGTGTAGCGTTGAGCATTTTATTTCTGAGTGTGTTGCAGTAATCCCTTTGTTTGGTTTGTCTTTTCATAAGTTGCTTAGAAAATATTACAAAGCTTGTTGGAATCTTCAAGATGAAAGGTTATGAAACCATGAATGTCAATGTCAGAACCCATTTAAGAGGATTATGTTTATCGCTGATAGGTTTAGCTTTTGTTGAAACCATAATTACTGTTTATATAAAAGCCCTAATTCATCGTCAGTTTGTCAATAAGCAAACATACTTTTGTTGTCATCAGAATGTATAAAATTTTCATCTTTGCTTATTTTTGTCACGGTCAGGTAAATAATAACTTTTCTCCCTACATGGATTTAATGTTTATGGGTAAATGATAAGGGCTTTTGAGTCAGAAATCCTTATTCAGGTGATTCAGATACTGCCCACTGTAGCCTCCAGGAAGTACCTTAAGTAGAAGTGGAAACCATTCTCAAAGGAGGGGTTTCCTATGCACCACCAGAGTTTACTTGGTAGAAGGTAAAGGTGGAACTTCTATAGGTTAAAATCAATTCTCCCTAGCATCTTTCCCCTGTACAGTTCTCTTCTGTCAGAGGAGCAAATTAAAATCTCAATCCTAGTAATCTGCCCTGAAGAATCACCTCCATACAAATGAAATAACATATTAGCAGGTTTTTCATGGTGGCATTGTTTGTAATAGCAAACCATTGGAAATCTCTTAAATAATCATCTATTGGGGGCTTGAATAAAAATAAACTACCTGTGAATAAATATAAATAAGAACACATTTAAAAGGAAGTATACAACAGGCATAAAAATGCAGGTCTTTGTGAACTGATATGCAGTGATATACAGGATATATTATATATTTTGTTAAGTACAAAATCAACATGTAGTATAACGTATTTATTATGCTGCTTTTTGTGAAAGAAAAGAATGATATACACCTGTATACTCACATACACCCCTACCCTTAAACTAGGTCTGAATCCTAGCTCTAGTATAGTTCTTATATAACCCTTACTAAGTCTCTGGCATTCTCTTCCATAAATTGAAGTGGCTGAAATACAAAATAATTCAAAAATTATTTGTGGTTTAAAATTATGTACTAAATATTTTGAAGAGTTTCCTGGTTAGTATAAATGCAACCTAGAACTAAGAAAAAGTACAGACAGGATTTTATCTTCAGTATTCTTAGAGCACAAAGATAATAGGAAAAACTAATTTCCTTTAATGATATGTAAAACAAAGTGTTCCAAAAACATTTTTATATATGTCAAATAAATAAAGAAATTGATTTTCTATTGTTGAATATGGGAAATCATCCTAAGACCTAGGGTTTTATTTTTCTTTTTTTCTCCCAAAACATCATATAAGAATGACTAGAATTCAAGAAGTCTGCAAATTTAAAGTTTCACATCAGTCGTACATTTTAAAAGTCATCTATTCTTCCTTTATAAGGTAAAGCCTACAGATTACAGGGGAGAAAAAAATCACACTGTTTGGAAGCAATTCTTTGGTGATTAGAACTGTTATCCAAACTTCACTCCAGTTTAAAAGAAGCTTAAGATCTATCAGGAATAAGACAAGTCTACAACTTCAAAGGATGGCATGCAAACCTGAATACCAAGTAAAATACACAATTGGAAGGAATGACCTTGGGAGAATAAAGAAATACCCGATTTATCTGTCATTGTGGGTCAAGACAAGAAATGCAACAAGACACTCCTTTCAAAGTCCCAGAAGAGTTCCTTCCCAAATAATTGATATCACACAACAAAATATGTTTCGCTATAATTGCTGCAATAATGTGAGCGATAACTATAGCATAAATAAATATGCATCTATTCAATATTTTAGGTTTAAAACATTTTTGTATGTAGAGCTACTTTTTAAAGTGTATTACTTATTCCTTACTTGTAGCAGAATATTTTCTAAGTGATTTAAAATCATCTTATTCAAATATTATAAGTTAATTAGATAGGCAATATTACCGTTATTTTACAGATGAGTAAATTGAGTTTTATGGAATTGAAGTAATTTCCAAAGGTCAGACAGGTAGTAAATAGCACAGCCAAAATTCAGAGTTCATGACTCCAAAACCCAAGTACTTTGATAAGATTTATTACGCTGAACACATGTATAGCATAATACATCATTGTATACCACAAAGAAATAGTCATTTTCTAAAAATCATTAGGGAAGGATTAGTGTTTCCTGTTCAAGAGGAAAATTTTTATTTTTAATAATAAAGTATAGCTCACTCTCCTAGTTGTGTGGGTATCAGGAATATTAACTCATTTTTCTAAAATGAAATAATTTATTGAGAATAACTAATTAAAAGTAAAACCTTAGCAAAATTATATAGATGTAAATTACACATTAACCCAAACATACTCTACATACAGAAACTTAAAGAGGTAATAAATTTACTAAATTTTTTTTTGTATAAACACCTAGTTTCTTTGCATTAAAGATCAGATAATAATGGCCAGTTAATAGTCATCTGTATAAGTTTCTCTTGTTTTGGTTCTTTTTAAGTTCAGGTTCATCTTCTCTGTGCTATATGGAATCTTCTTTAACTACCCACCTCTTCCCTCAGATACCAATGTCTTTTAGAATCCTTTGATATAGATGCAAACAGTCCCTAATCTTTACATTTACAGAAGTCCACATTTGCCTTTTAATCGCAGCATTGCTCTCTCGCAATATAGTCTTTGTAAAGCTGGTTGTCTAGCTTAGAATAAATTTTATTTGTCCAGCTATTCTCTGTGACCTAAATGTTTGTCACTTTTCTATTTTCTTTCTGTGCTCTGCATTTTCTATCATCCTTCAAAGAGAATGGTATTATCCTGTTTCATCTAAAAGGATGGTCATCTGTGTTTTAGGACATGAGCTGAAAACAAAATGCATAATGTAATGGTCCTCTGAGAAAACTTGCACATCTCCTTATACCTTACCACACATGTCCAGAGCAGCTCCAGGTGTTGGCTGCCATCCCTCATTATTAAAGAACTAATGTATCATGTACCTCCTAAAATGGTGATGCCCGCTAGAGTCACAGAGTGTGAGTTAGCATTAGGGGTGGTGCTCTAGTGCAGTGTAAGGAAAGGACCCTGAAATAACTGACATTTATGAGTAACTGATTCGTTAGAAATCATTTAAAGAATCAATATTCAATTAAATCCATGAAATCTCTAGACTCTAAGGAAGCGCTGCCCAATAGAGCTTTTTGTGATGATAAATGTCCTGTAGTCTACTCTGTTCATCTGGTAGACAGTAACCACTTGTGGATTCATGCATGACTAAAGTGACTGAAAAATTTTTAATATTATTTAATTTTAATTAATTAAAATGTAAATAACCACATATGGCTATTGGCTATGTTATTGGACAGTGCAACAATAAGGGATCTTACAAATTGCTTCAATTAACTTTCAATTTCAAGAGGTTATGTATTTGTCCACCTTGAATACTCTGAAGGATTCTCAATTATAGATATGTATGAGGTTATTAAAAATCTTTATTAGATATGATATTTATTCATTTTCTTACAATTACCACAGAGGTGGCCGTTGTACTTTTTCAATGATATAAGAAATATTTTTTTCAACTCGTATTACCAAATATGTGTTCCATGAGATATTTAGTTTTGAATAAATGTCAGTGAAACTTTTCCTTCTAAAGCACATTGTAATTTTTACACGTAAAAAAATAAACACTTTTTATATTTTTGTTAATGGCATATGAAAACAGAAAATAAAGTAAATTCACAAAACAAATCAATTTGAAATAATAAATATTGATATATGCATTAATGCACTTTGCTATTAGCTAAGCTATAGTTGTATGCAATTGCTATCACTGAAATTTAATGTCTCTTGTCTTATATTCTTAGGAATTATACTTATGATAATAGTCAAAGTATATTATATATAGATCATATGCATCACGCAGACTAATTTTTCATGACTCGATGAATAAAAAAAGAGTTGCCAAAGTGAGAGACAAACATTTGGACCTTAAATTGCATTTTCAAAGGAAATGTCAATTATATCAACATTTTTCTCTGTAGAAATGTGATACTAATTGATAGATTGACAGGCATCAGAGGTAGGGGAGCCAAACACAACCATTATTATCATAAAATTCTTTAAAGACAATGGTTTAGGAGGGGTTAATGGGGCTGTTAATATGTTCTACCTGTTGCTCCCTCTCTGAGCCAATTTGTAAGATCCCATCCACTGGGAAGTTGAGATCTGCAGTTTCTTTCTACTAGCCCAAGGGTAAGGAGAAGCAACAAAAAAAGTCACAAGGTATATGGCTTTTAAATAGATCAGGTCCACGGGCCCAGGAGAACGTGGACCCAAGTCTGTCGTCACTAAGCAGGTAACTCATTCCTCCTTTTTGGGGAAAATTGACTAAGCAATAGGTACAAGGCCAGGGACAATTACACTAAAGACATCCTTGGACACAGGAATAAAAGGATGTTATGGGTTAAATTGTGTCCCCCCCCAATATGTTGAAGTCCTAACTCCTAGTACCTCAGAATTTAACCTTATTTGGAAAGAGAATCTTTACAGAGGTAATCAAGTTAAAGTGTGGTCATTAGGGTGGGCCCTAATCGAATGTGACTGGGTCCTTATAAAAATGGGAAATCTGAACACAGAAATAGACATACACAGAGGGAAGACCACGTGAAGAGACAGAATGTCACATGAAGATTCGCGTTACGCTGCCACAAACCAAGGAACCTCTGGGGATGCCAGAGGCTGGAAGGGGCAAGGAAGGATCCTTCCCTAGCACCTTCAGAGGGAGCACGGCACTGCCTACACCTTGATAGTGGATTTCTAGCCTCTTGAACTGTGAGACAATGAATTATTTGCTACACAGAAGCCCACAAAAACTCATAAAGAGGTCAAAGAGAACTTCCCTAGGACCAAAGTAAAATATCATACTTTTTGATTAGTAAACAAAACATGACCTAAGCTGCACCTCAATCAAACACATATTTCAAATAAATTTCACTCTGTATTACTTTGATCCTTCCCTTTGCTGTCATGTTTTTATGAAGCTTGAAAAAGGTCTTAATGGATGTAGTCTGCTCTCTTGCTTATCCATGACTTAACCACTATGATTACATGTTTACCCTTGGAAGTGCTCAAAGCGGTTAGGCTACCAGGATGACAGAGACTAACTCATGCTATGCTTGGGGTATTTCAGGTGCAGAATTAATTATGCTATTCTAGCCTGAGGGTAGTTTCTAGAGAGATGCTTAGCAGAACAAAAGATATGTCTTCTACTTATAATATCTCATCAAATCAAAGAACCAACATGTAGAAATGGAAGGAATGAAAGGAATTGTGGAGATTTTAGCAGTCATATTCTCTAGTATCTCATATTCTAAATTATATTCTCTTGCCCCCATGTGACTTTCTATTACTGAACCATTTCTTTAGCTCTCTTCACAGTTAAACTAAAAAGAATATTCGTCAGCATGTCCCCACCTTCAAACCTCCAATTATAATACAACCGAATACAATCTGGCCTATGCCACCACCATGCCATCTAAACTATTTGTCAAAATCACCAATTATTTCAATATTGTCAAGATTAGGTACTGGAGGATCTAGTTCCCAGTTAAATTTCCAACCTCATTTCATTCCATCTTCTCTCTCACTCCTTCAAATCAAATACACTGGACTCTTCCTGTTTGTTTTCTCTAACATACCAAAACCTTTTCTTCTCTCTCTCTCTCTAGAATGGACATTACATGGAAGCTCCTTCTCAAACTTCAGATTCAGCTTATATTTCAGTCACCACAGCGAGTCCTTCCTAATCGCCATAGAAAAATGTAGACCTTTTTTTTCCACCTTATTTATCATTGTTCTTTAACCAATTCCCTCAGTGTCTACCACAACCTGAAGTTATATTTTTATGTTTTCTTATTCGTATTTTATGACTTCTATTATATTGTAAACCACACAAGTGCAGAACATATATTCTTCCTAAAAACAGTATAACCTTAGTTCTAATTCCATTGGATGGTACAAGATATAGTAATAAATATTTAATAGATAAATGTACTTTTCTTCTAGCTGCCATTAATATATGTCAGTTTCATCAACTGTCATCCCTGTGTTGCTTAATTAAAAATTTTAGATTTACATGGGAGAGAGTTCTATCTAGTCTATTATCAATCTGCATTGGTCAAAGGGGGCAATTCACATAAAGGGGATATGACCCTCCTTTAATGCGTTATTTTCTTCTGGGGAAGAGAGAAATGCTCCTAGCTACAATGCGTCCACAATGAGGATTTACCACATAGGACCAAATATACTTTGGACATTTTCTACAAGAAAAGATTAAATATAGGCAATGAATTACTGTTGCCTTTAAAAATGAGTATCTGATTGAACAACACTTTTCTGAATATTAAGAACTATATGAACTATATGATGGATAGAAATAATAGCATTGCTGAAAAGATACTGTGTGTATATTTCAATTTAGAAGTGCAAAAAAAAAAGTGACTGCCTTCACTTTCTAAAGCTTTGCTGGCTGTGCAGGTGGGATTCATGAAGGATGGAGAAAAATTACACATTGAATTTTACTAAGGAAAGGCCATGAAGGAACGTAACTGAGAGCAAACAGGCTCAGCACATTGCTTAATAGGAAACAGAACAGAAGCGCTTTCTGTTTGCAGGTTCCCTGTAGCTAACGGGGTTGGAGTTTTTGTCTTTTCCCTGGTGCCACCACCACTACACACACAGACTCACGTCTAAGTTTATGAGCACACATGTGCACATTATGAAGGACTCAGAGCATCTGTCTCCATTCTTTTCCCTCTAAATTACTCCCTCCATTCACCAGCTGGAAGGATTTTTCTGGCTTTCTCTAAGCTGGCGGATATTCCATTACACATCATATCCTGTAGTTTAATGATGACATAAATACATGTATAGCCACAGACAGAGGTACAGGCATAAGCATGGTTCTAGGTGTAAGTATGTAATCAGAAATGGTTTCATTTCAAATTCCTATTTTTGAAATAAAAAGCTTATATTCACTGTTTCTATATCTGCAGTCCAATGTTCCCTAAGCCAGAGGGCATTTCTAGTTGAATACGGATACAATATGAAAATATGTATAAAATATACATTAATATATTTAAAATATTTAGCTTTTTAATAAATATGCATATTGTCAATTAGAAATAAATTATAAAATTAAAGTTGATTTTTAGCTTTGAAAAGTTTTTCTTTAAAATAAACTAGCTTTTAAAATGTGTTTGTTCTATTGCAAGGTAAATAAAAAATATGAATTATTCTTTTTTTGGTTACAATGCACACATCTGTTAGACCATATTTTGGTTACTTACATAAATCCATTTCTCATTGTAACTTATTTATCCTCAGGGTATACTATCTACACATTTTGTTTTCAAACGTGTATCTTGATCAAACATTTTTTGCAAATGCTGCCTGCCCTATGATCAGACTAGAGATATAAAAAATAACTCTAATATATACTTTCCCACATCTATACCTTTATTCTTCCCATTCCCTACATCCTGAATGACCTATCCAGCAAGACTAGTTCTAACACTTAACAATCTAATAACCATTCATAGATCCTTCTGGCTAGAAGTTCTCTCTTCTTTCACTGAATTCTTTACTATGCTTTACATTATTCATATGTTTCTTCATCTGCATGGCTTTGTAATATATTTAAATTCTACTCCTATCATTTCAGTAATAACATCTGATTGGAGCAAATGGCTTCATGTCTTCCATAGTGCCCAGCAAAGAGTACATATTAAGTAAATGTTATATTTAATAAATTATACTCTTATTAAGGTATGTCTTTAAAAGTTATAATGCTTTTCCATTACATATTAATAGGGACAGGAATTATTTCAAATAACATCTTTAATTTATAATTAAATGCATATTATTGTTTCTAACCCTACAGTTATAAAATAGAATTTTATAATATTTAGAGTTTAACTTACTAAAAAACAACTTAAGGGAAAGGAATTGTTGGGATAATTGAGTTTCCAATAGATAATTAAATATTAACTAAAGATAGTTAATTTTTAGCAATTTTTAATAATATATGTATTAAACTATATGGATTCTAAATCACATTTGAAAATTAAAATTATTTACAAATATCTTGGGTTGCTTTATCTCATAGCATCTTCAAAAGCATTTTATATTTGATCTGAAATGGCAGCTGTCAAATGTAAAAATATGCTACCTGCCTTCTCTCTGTTGGAAATATTATGTATTAAAGAGAGAAACAGGAAAAAAAAATCCAAAATCTATATTGAATTAACACCCATGTGGAAGATTTTATCTAAGAGAAACTTAAGGGAGTAAAAAGTGAGAGGTCAAATTCATAAACAAAAGACTTTTCCAAACCTAGAAGTTATAGTCGCTTTTAAGGTCAGTAAAGCAAGGATTTAACCTTGCCACCACTGCAGTTTAAGTTATATAATTACATTCTTCAAGTTGACATTTTCACCTTGGTGGGCATAATAAGGCCATGCAGATGCAGGTGAAAACCAGTAATTTCAGCATCCTGCTTCCTCTCACGTTGATGATAATAAGATATGGCAGTGCATGAGCCTCCATTTAATTGTCAGTACAGTCTTTCATTTAAACAACAAAATAGTTAGCAGTAAGCTTATAAGTGTGGAAAGCATGCAAAATAGAAACGTAAGTCTGTTCCCTTTAAAAACATCTCACGTAGAAAAGGCCAAGCATTTAAAATGTGTTTCTACTACCCTTTCAAGAAGTCAAAACCAATAGAAAATACATGACTAGAAAAGATAACTGGACTTTTCTTTATAGAGAATGAAAACAGTTTGCTAAACCATCTTTAAATGCATAAATCTTTAAATGTTGAATATATAGAATAGAAAAATGTGAGAAATCATTTAAACTTGAAATCTACTTGCACTACTTTATGCAGATTTGCTTTTTTTTTTTTTTTTTTTTTTTTTTTTTGCAGTATGCAGGCCTCTCACCACTGTGGCCTCTCCTGTTGCAGAGCACAGGCTCCGGACGCGCAGGCTCAGCAGCCATGGCTCACGGACCCAGCCGCTCCGCGGCATACGGGATCTTCCCGGACCGGGGCACGAACCCATGTCCCCTGCATCGGCAGGCGGACCCTCAACCACTGTGCCACCAGGGAAGCCCCAGATTGCCTCTTAAACTCATAAATGTTTTTTTGACTAGAACTGGGCTTCATTTGTAGAACACTACGAGTAAAACAAGCCTTAAAAGATCAGCTACTGTCAACATTAAGAATATAATCATAGCTCTAAATGTTTTATTTTTAATGGATAGTACATTTCTTTTCCAAAATTCAAGAAGAATATAAAAAGATCTCCATTTAGAAGTCCCTGCACCATTTCCCATTTCCCCCACTTCCCAAAACTATAGATAACATTTTTTTAAATTACTTTCTCATTTAAACTTCAGGAAAATAGAAGAGCAAATTTATTCTGAAAATATTAAATATTTTTATATGTTCTAGAACACTTTATGAAATCATATGGAAATCTGCATATGAACACACAAAAATAAATCAAAGCATTAGGAATGGAGGTCGTACTTAAAGGATCAAGATTTAATCAGTTTTTTTTTCCTGGCTCTCTCCTCTTCGTCTCATTCTCTAACTAGTGGAAACCCCAAGTTTCTGTCTGGGGACCACTTCTCTTTCTATCTTACTCCCTATGTGATCTCATCTAAATACTGCTAACTCACATATCTCGACTGTCTGACAAGTTCCTCCTAATGAAAATTTCATAGCAGAATATTTATCAACATATTTGAAACTTCCATGTTTCAAATTTTGATCTTCACTCTACTAGGCTGATTCTCCTCCAAACCAACGCCACGTCTAGCCTTACCCATTTCAGTTTGTACCAACTCAATTCTTCTTGTTACCTAGGCCCTCAGACCTTGTTGTTATCCTAGATGCCTCTCTTTCTCTCCTGCACCAAACCCTTTCCTGCTTTACTTGGCCCCTGTTATTTCTCTGACCTCATCTCCTCCTAAGCTCCCAACATTCAGCCATTCACTCTGCTCAGGCCACATGGGCTTCCTTTACTCCAAGCACATCCCCACCTCAAGGCAATGAGCACTGAAATCCCCTGTGCTTGGAATACTCCTTCCCCAGACATCTACGCAGTAAGCTATTTCACTTTGCTCACGTCTTCATTTAAATTCTGCAGGCTATCCTTATACATATATCCAGAATTTAACTATCCATCTGTCACTATCCTGGCCAAAGCCCCATTTACATCACACTTTGGTGTTATATAATACTCAAATTAGTACACTGTTTCTACCCCTGACTGTCTTTCATGTATTTTCAGATAGCAATTCCAGTGATTTTGTTAAGATGTAAAATGAGATTAGAATATCAGAATAGAACTCAAAGTCTCTCTCCATGAATTATAAGACCCTGTATAACCTGGCCCTTGTGATTTGTTTCTCTGTGACCATATCAACCTCCTTGTTTCTCAAATATCTCAGGTATGATCCCCTTCACTTCAGAGCATTTATGATTGCTATTTACTCTGTTTGAAATTTCTTCTCTCAGCTCCTTTGGGTCTTTATGTATTTAATTACATCTACATATATATAAATTCTGATGAGGAAAGAGTGTCTGATCCAGAGGACACCTGACCCCAGAGTCTTGCTGTCAAGGGGACCACGAACGATAGATGGGCTTCTAATTCTGCCCAACAGCAGTTACCAGCTGGTGAGCAAGCTCGGAGGGAGGAGACCCCACTCGGAGGGAGGAGACCCCGTTACACAGGTGTCCTAACTCTGCTCAGAGGGCATCTGTGACCTCACCGAGCTTTAGGGCTGAGAACTAAGGATGACAAAGTAAAGCAAGCCCATGGTCATTCTGTCTCCAACGGTGGAATGGATCCTCATTACAGCATAATTTTGTCTTTTTCTCAGCTCACTACAGTGTTTCCAGTACCATGAACAGTGTCTGTTAGTTGAAAGACATTCAATAAAAATTTATTGAATCAAGGATTTTACATAGAAATGTGTGTTTACATGTCTATGAGATGAAGCATATTTTATAATTAATCTGGAAAATAAACATTTTGCTTTTTTATAAACTTCTATAAAAATTATTCACCTGGATTTTGCTAAACCAGTAAGATAAAGTACAAAAGTCTGTTCTGAAAAATCCAGTTCTCACATCAAAAAGAAAAGGCAGATTTCTTTTAACATGCAAACCCATCAAAGGCTTATGTTATCCTAGTGCAGATTCAAAGGGCTTCAGAACTGAGCCATTGTTATTCTGTATATTTAATTAGCTTTATACTTAATACAAAATTTTCAAAAATTTTAGCTGAGAAATATCATTTGTAAAATATTGCAAAAAATGCAAAACTATGTTTTTGTCTTTCCCTTAATCATTTATGAAAAATAGTCTAAAGCAATGACCTTTTGTTGTTTATTTCTTATGTCTTTACAGAAATGCTTTATGAAACACTGACAAAAATAAGAATTTTGAAAAGTTCAGTGACGTATCACAACATTTTTGTTGCATAATTAACAGAACTTTCTTTTTATGTCTTGATGGGCTATCTTGGCTGTTAGTTGGTAATAACAACATGCTGAGATTAGGAAACAGTCAAAAGGAAGTTATGTTCCAATATGAGACACAATTGATCATTTTGATCTGTCAACATAGTAACTGAGTTCATTAGATTTTGACAATTATTTTATGCTACTTAAATCGTAGCAGCTATTGAAATAGCAATGATTCTAGCATTAATTGAATAACAAATGACGAAATAAAAGTTTGCAAGTTTCTAGAACTATGTTGCACAGATATTTGTCATTTAGCAGCAGAGCCTCTCCAATTATATTTCTCTTCAAATTAAGCAATATCAATTCAAGAAAACCAGGACAAGATAAATACCTACAAACACTGACACATGAACAGCAAAGTCACAGTCTGGAGACCTTAGAATGAATTCAGTATAGAGAATGATTATATAGTAGACAATGTTCAATAGATGAGCATGTAAAGATTAGGACACATGATACAAATGAACTTATTTACAAAACAGAAACGACTCAGACATGGAAAACAAACTTATGCTTACCAAAGGGGAAGGTGGGGGAAGAATGAATTAGGAATTTGGGATTAACAGATATACACTTCTATATACAAAATAGATAAACAACAAGGACCTACTGTAGAGCACAGGGAACTATACGCAATATCTTGTAATAACCTATAACAGAAAAGAATCTGAAAAAGTATATATATTTTAAATATATATATATAAAATGAAATCACTTTGCTTATTCCTGAAACATTGTAAATCAACTATACTTCAATAAAAATAGATTAATTAAAACATTAAAAAATCTTCATAAAAAACTAGGACATGTAACATAAAAATCTACCCTTTTGGCTTCTATTGAGAAAGGGCTTGAAAGCCAACCCCCCTTATTCTCTTATGGTGACAACTGGCTAGAGCTCCAGCCAATTTGGAGCTTCAATGTTCAGGTCACAATAGCCCTCACCACGTCCCACTAATTTTGTTGACAGTGAAGATTACTGTCTTTTTTGCATTTCTCATCTCACTTGGTTTACTATATTCTTTGAGGAAGAGTAAAAAGAATATTTTATTCATATATTTATTGAAATAGATAACCAAATGAGACAAACATAGATACATTAAACCACAAGTTAAAAAAATTTTAAATATAGTTTGAGAACTTTTGAGAGTTTATATGGAAATATGAACAATAACAACTTTAAGAAATATACAAACAGAATTGTGCTTCACCAAATACATTTATTTACATGTATAAATTACTGTCATTGTGAGAAATATTACAATATCTAGAAAATAATTATGATTAAAATCTGTTTCACTAAAAAAGGATAAAAATTTCAATCAGATTTTTACAGACACATTTACTTGAAATGTAACACTGTAGTAAATTGTGATATATGTTCAGAATATTTGCTGGTCTCTTTTCCTGGCCTTCATTGGCAACAAGGTTACTCCCTAGTATTTCTCCCTCAGGTAAGAGTGTATGTCCCACTAGGATATAAGTCCAGGTTTATGGGACTGAACATTATAATTTAATGGCATTCTCTTAAGAAAAATAATACAATGTTATGCTACAAAATTAGAAACAAAATAAATATTTAATTAATATGAAAGAATAAACACAAATTTTATATTTCAAAAAGTTTGATAATGCCATAGGCAACATAAAATCCAGAAAATATTTGTATTACCTGCCTAACATATCTCCATAATATTTTTTCTTTTTTTTTTTTCTGGCTATGTACTACAAGTGTCTTCACTATTTCTGACAGTATATTATTTTCAAGTCAGGAGGTAAAGTCAATAATTTAAAAAATGAAATAACCTTAGACTCATATTTTCTTCATTTCCAAGTTCTAGAGAATGTTCTTTCAAAAAATAGAAAACAAAACAATTGATTTTATAATTAAATGATGTGAGCCCTACAATAGCACTTTCTATTCAAGTAACCTTCCAGATTATAGTGCATAGAGGAGGAATCTAGGGAAAATACATAGGAGTCTCTTTAAGTTGAGAAGACAGAGGGTACGATTTTGAAAGAGGAAAGCTGGCATTTTCAGGACAGAGTACCAGAGTGGAGGGTACTCTGTAGTCATGAAGAAGAAATCTAAAAGAATGTTGCAGAAAGTTAATCTGTGCATGCCTAGGGTAAAACTCTAACATACTGAGAAAAAGAACTGTCAGGAAGGAATAAGCTAAATAATTCCCAGAGTTTACACAGGGCTAGAAGATACTCATATTTTGACCATACAGACTAGAGAGATTTCACTGAATGATGGAAGAATTCAATAGACACCACAGAAGATTCATGCCATAGTAATAGGACTAAATTGTTCCTAGTGAAAACTCTGCTCTGGATATACACTAACCAAACTTAAAAACCAGTCTCCAATGGATAAAGCTTAACTGAAAAATACTCAACTGCCTACAAAAGTAAACGCTGACCCTCTTTAAAGAAAGAGACAAAATCCAGGCACACAAAAACACAGTACTCACAATGTCAGGATCTAATTATATATTACTACACATGCAAAGAGACAAGAAAGTGACAGATGAGATTTTAAAAACAGCTACAATAAATATGCTCAAGGATATAAAGGAAAACATGAGCATAATGAGGAGAAAAATGAAACATATGCAAAAGAACCAAATGGATTTTTAGAGTCAAAAATTACACTGTCAGAGATGAAAGCTTCATTAAATGAGATTAACATCAGATCAGTGAATTTGAAGACATAGCAAAGACAGTTCAAAATGGAAACACTAAGGGGAAAAAATATACTAGAAATAAACAGAGCCTCAATGACTTAACGGTCAATAGCAAATGTCTAACATAAGTGAAATTGGAGCCTTTGAAATGGGGAAAGAATATATATATTCTTTATCTATATAAAATATGTCTAAGCCATTATATATAATTTATATAGTATACATAACATGTTTATATACAAAAATTATATATGTTTAAATATTATATGTTTAAATATACATATATAAATATATATATATATTTTAAGTGATAGACTACATGTTTGCAAATTTGATGAAAACTAAAACTTCCTAAGATGGTCAGCAAATTCCAAGTAACATAAAGAGAAAACCAAATCAAATTATATACTAATCAAATTACAGTAAAGACATGGAAAAGAGAAAAATCTTTAAAAAAGTTAGATGGAAAAAACAAGACACATGAAACACTAGGAAACAAAGACTAATATGATCAAAGTCTTCTTGTTGGATGTAAGACACAAGCCCTACTCCTACCCCCCAACAGCAAATGAAAAATCTTTAAAGTGTTGGGGAAAGGGAGATGGGGCAATTCTTCAATTTAGAATTATATAGCCAGCAAAAATATTTCGCACAAAATAAAGAAAAATAAATACCATTTCAAACAAAACAATCAAAAACAAAAAAATTTAAAGAACTTTTCACCTGCTTACTAAAAAGATAAAGTTTTTCAGAATGAAATAAAATGATACTAGGTGGAAATTCAGCACTTCACACTGTAATGAAGAGTAACAGAATTAGTAAACGTGAATAAATATGATTTTTCCCTCTAAATATTTCTTCAAAAATAATTGATTCTTTAATCAAAAATAATGACAATGTACTGTATTATTTAAAACACATTCAGAGGTAAAATTATTAAACAATAGTACAAAGGATGAGAGGGAAGAACCAAAGAATACTTGTGTAAGGAAGGTATATTGTTATGTTAAAGATAGGCATTGTAGAGGGAGATCAAGGTGGCAGAGTAGGAGGACACTGACCTCACTTCCACTCATGAACACATCAAAAGTGCATCTACGTGTGGAGTAATCCTCACTGAAAACATGGTATTAAATAAAAGTCTAAAGAAGGTATGGAGATGTGAGGGGAGGAACAAAGGAAGTGGAACAAACAGAAAGCAAATAGCAAAATGGTAGACTTAAAGCCAACCATATCAATAACTGCATTAAATATAAAAGGTCTATGCAGTTAAATGGCAGAGATTTCCAGATTGAACAGAAGGAGAAACAGTAGGAATGCAGAGGAGGAGGGAGAGGAGGAGGGAGAGGAGGAGGGGGAGGAAGAAGAAAAAGGAAGAAGGCAGAGGGAAGAGAGAGAAAACAACTGTCAACCAGACGTATAAGTTTATAGATAATGTTTAAAGAAAAAGGTTGAAAAAATGTATACCATGCAAATACCTGTCAAAAGAAAGCTAGACTGGCTCCATTAATATCATAAGTGGACACTAAAAAGAAGAAATACAGAAAATCTCATTATTTGTAGTAATTATGTTCTACAGAGCTACCACAACACTGAATTAATGAATGAGCCACTGCTCTTAAGGAAAATTTAATATTTATAAACATACACACACAAACATCTCACATAGATTATAATTTTAAATTCTAAAAAAAATTTGATTTTTAGATTTTATTCTCTTCATTTTACAAAATAGAAAAGAAGGTTCAGAATTGTTAAGAAACTTGCCTGACGCTGTCCACTAATAGGTGTCAAAGTTGAGACTCAAAAACACTATCCAACTGGTCCCGGAGCTAGAGCTTCTTGAACTACACTGCCTCGTCCCCTAAGATCTCCATCCCCTGGTCATCTGTGTATGAAAGATGAAACAAGAAGGCAGATGTCACCTTGTTCAATTATAGCTGGGAATGTGGATATCAGGCAACTCAATTCTTTTGCAACTCTGCATATGTCTGCTAATGATGGAAAAAGCCCCCAAGTGTTGATTTTGGGGATACAAATAAATTTTGAGTTTTTTATAAATACAATATACACAAATAATGTGGATCAATTGTGTTAATAGTTATAAAAGGGGACATATATAATAATATAAGGAGCAATTCAATAAGAAGATATGACAATCCTGAGTGTGCGTGCACTTGATAACAAAGATTCAAATCACATAAAACAAAAATGGACAGAGCCAATAGGAGAAATAGACAAATCTAGTATTATGAATCATGATTTAAACACTCCTCTCTTAGTAATTTATAGAATAATTAAATGGACTAAATAAGGAGATAAAAATCTTGAAGAAACCTACCCTTTAATTTGACCTAATCTCCATTTATGGAACAATGTATCCAATAACAATACAATTAATGTTTCTCAGCTACTTCTTTGATAATAATCAATGGCATTTAGTTTTCCTGGAATTGAAAGGCAGTGGAAACCCAATGGAAACTGGAAGATGTTATTTATTGGAAAGTGACGTTTGTTGTTTGTAGACTCAGAAATACCTTCCTTAAAGTCATTATCTGGATATTGATATGAACCTCAGATGCATAAATGGATACACAGAATGCAACAGCCATGCAGAACTCTTTTCAGGATAAATAGCTTATAGAGTTATGTTCTAAACTGAAGTATTCATCTATAACGGTAGGTTATTTTTCTTGAGATTAAAAAGAGAAAGGAACCATGAAAAGTCCACCCCCTCCCATAAACCAACAAAACCAATCCATCTTTCCTATAGTGTCGTCTGCTTATTTATCTCAGCAGAACACCAATTAAAAATATTTAGATTAAAAGACTTGAGAAATAGGGAGGGCAAAGCAATAAATAGGGAGAAAGAAGAAAGAGCTAATTTTTATGTACATTTTATCCACATTACTGAATTCTACTTTGACAGCTATTCTAATTGTATTCTCTTGTATGTCTGCTAATTTAACATACTTGTTACAATCCCAGTAGTACAACAATTCTTTCTCTTGTGTGATGTGAAACATTTTTTACAAAAAAATTTGGAAGACTACATTACCTTCAATATCCCTTCTACCATTTTTCTGGTAATAAAAACCCTAGCGGGCTTCCCTTGTGGCACAGTGGTTGAGAGTCCGCTTGCCGATGCAGGGGACACGGGTTCGTGCCCCGGTCCGGGAAGATCCCACATGCCGCGGAGCGGCTAGGCCCGTGAGCCATGGCCGCTGAGCCTGCGCGTCCGGAACCTGTGCTCCGCAATGGGAGAGGTCACAACAGTGAGAGGCCCGCGTACCGCAAAACAAAAACAAAAAAACCCCTAGTAGTTGCGTACCTGAAACCCCAGCTAAAGGCTACATTTCTCAGCTTCTCTGTCAGATATGTCATGACTAATCTCTATAACTACATTCCACTAATGGGATGTGAGAAAAAAAAGATGCATGCCATTTCCTCTGTGCCTTAATGGGAATGAACATACACTCCTCTTCCTCCATATTCCCTTTTTCCCTTTGACTGAAGACATGATTAACCATGTGAATATTAGCAGCGCTTTAGGGAAGGTAGAACTACAAATTAAGAAGAGTTGGAGTACATCATGAATATCCCCTTATCACCACGGATTCCTTATCCTGGTCCTTGTTGGACAGGAAAGAAAGGAAAATGCAATTTCTATCTTCTACAATTTTTGTTTGTAATTTTTTATTGTTGTAGCAACAGACATAAACCTTAATAACAAATGACAAACTACATACTTTTAGCAAACTTCTCTGGAATATTTTGCAATTTAAATTATTTGCATTAGCTTATAGGTTTTTTCTTTTCTTTTAAAATTATTTTCTTTCTCAGTTATACAATTCTTATTTTAAAACTTAAAAAATGTGAGTGGAAAGATTTAAAAATTAAGCCTTAAAGATTATTTTATTCTCTACCTCCACTAAGCTATGCTCTATTTAAATTTTGTATAATCTTCCAGAATTTTAATGCATTTGAGTAAATTTATAAATACTAATTTAAATAGAAAAAGACTAACAACGTAGAACTATAATTTCTCATGCGTAATCTATACTCACTTAAAATTGGTTTTAGAAAAATTGTTTAAATTGATTATTTAGATTTTCAAATGGATAAATAATTTTCATTTAAGTCTTTTTAATAGATGCTTATATTTTTACCACTTATTGGGTATTGCAGCAAACAATTTTGTACTTACATACATCTTTGGAGAAAGTACAAGTATTGTTGTAGAATAAATTCCTAAAAGTTCAATGGACACATTTTAAATGTTGATGGATATTAGCCAAAAACCATGGATAACTGCATTTATCCAAAATTTCACTTTGATACAAAAGTGTCCATTTCCCACTTATACTATCCAGTCAAAACTATAAGATCACTTCATCTTTCCAGTGTCTTTGACATAATGACCTTTTAATTTTTCCCATTTCAATTTCATGCTCCTTATATTACTCTAGCTTTATAGAATATTTGATTTTTATTGAGTCTAAATCAAATTTTTAAATAAATTTAAAATATATATTTTTATATAAATTTTCATTTTCTTTTTGAGGTCAGAAAAACTCAAGCATTAGTATCTGATTCTTCTGCCTTTCCAAAATACTGGTAGAACTTCAACTTTATAGCATCTTATCTTCTGTATATTGTTCTATTTATTTTCTATTCTTACTGTATCAAAGTAATCTGTGATTTTCTAGAAAATCATCCATTTTGAATTTATTGCCATAGATATGCATATCATTTTATGATTATTTTAGTACTTTCATTATGAATGATTATATAGTATTTTTCCTAAATCTGATTATGTTCAGTATTTTGTTTTTAATTTCAAACTTGATTCTTGAAAGTCAGTACTTGAAATTTTAAAGGTATTTTTAAAGAATTAGCTTGCTATTAGTTATTCTTTAAATTGTTGCTTATTGGTAGAATGCACTTTCTCCAGACAGTTACATGGCTTTTTCCAAATAGTTTGATTTTACTCCAAAGTATTCTACTTCTTGAGATATTCACTGACAATTTTTTTCTTGTTTTCAATTGCAACACTACTCTTCCTTATTCTCTCTTCTATTTAATTTGTACAAAACAATTATTGCTATCTAATTATCATAAAGCAATCATCACTCTCCAAAATGTAAACTCCATGAGGGCAGAGTTTTTCTTTCTTTATTCAAAGCTGTTTCCCAAAGCCCAGAAGAGGGCCTGGCATACAGTAGGCACTCCAAAAACATTTGCTGAATAAGTGATTTTGTTGAATAATTATTTCCTGGTTCATTAATTTAAATTTCACCAAGAAAATGTTAAATTTGTTGTTGCTAATCATTTACTAGTAATAATAAAAATTATTAATAATTAAAAAATTAAAAATTATTTAATAATAATTAAAATTATTGAAGACATTCATTATTGAAGACATCTATTTCCTCTAGAAACAGACTTAACATTTTCCCTTAGGTTTTCTTATGAAATGTTTTCCATTTTATTACTACTTTCTGGACAATTTGACATTGTAGTTCTGATTTTCCCTTTGGTAATATTTCCTAATTTCCATAAAGTAATTTATAATTTGTTTCGGTTAAGTGGTTATTTAGGAAAAACTTTGATTTTTTATGAAGATAATTTCTATGGCAAGTTTATTATTACTATTACTATTATTATAGCATAATTTTATCACAATCACAATCAATATATATGTATATAGCCTGTAAATTGCTATTTGGGGTAATTTATTAATGATTTCTTCTTGGCAAGTATATGATTAATTTTTATAAATGGTCCACAAACACAAAAAAATAATTATTCCCAGGAGGGTTAAGTAAGTTATGCATATACATGTCTCTAAATTTCTTGTCTATTTTCATTCTGTTTTGTCATACAGCCTGAAAGATGTATAAACAGTTTTTTCACTGTAATTGTCTGATCATGTTCATGTAGTTGAAGTTTAAATAAAATCCTATTTCTAGAAGTTTGCTGTACAACTTTAGGTGCCATAGATACTATGTGCATTCCATCCTCTTCCTTAACAATTTTTTAACCTCCACATCTTTTCCTGCTTGGTTTTATTTAGTGTTTTTGCCCATGAAATCTATATTATATTTTTGTGACTCAGTTTTATTTTTGTTAAATTTTCTCAGTGTTCGTTCATTTGTTTGTTTTTAACATAACCTCTCTTTTCAATATTTTTCCCTCATTTTCCTTCTTATGAACAATATAGAGCTCAGTTTGCATTTTCACCAATCTGAGGATCTCATTCTTTCTATAGAGAGATAGATGTAGAGGAGTGCTACCTATACATTTAATGAAGTAATTGAGATACAGAGCTAATTACTTTTGTTTTAATTTATGTTTTATCTACTTTTAATTTTTCTATCATTATTCTCATTCTTTACTTTTCTTACTTTTACTGACTATACTTGTTGCTTTCTCAAAACAGAATTCTGAAACATATTTCAGCTTATATGTTTGAAGAGTCCTAGGATGTTTCACTTCTCAGGAAGGAAATGGGCATTAATCATCTATTGCAGCTTCGGAGTTATTCAAAGTATCAACAGCAGTGGCGTGGAATAAAGTACAGATAGAGGAAAAAGCCTTTAGTGGTCAAGGATCTGTAGCTCTTAGTTGTTATTGGTTAAACAGAGATTATATGGATAGAATTGTCAGATGACTTCTTTTGATTACAACCATGAAAGTACATGAAAAAAAGATAATATGAAAAGATAAATTGCAGGCTATGAACTTCTGACTCCAAAACACAAATAAAAATTAAGAAGCCTTCTATGACATATTTCAAGGAGTCCCTTGCCTCCTATAGTCAAGGGATCAAATCCAGGACCTGACTTAATTACTGTGAAGTTAAAATGCTAACATCTCCAGGTCTTTCGCTCTCAGGTAGATGCCCTAGTAATAAAGGAGAATTATTATGGGAATATTTGGAATTACACATTAGGATAAGAACTCTGCATCCCTTTTAACCTGCCTTGCCAGTGGAAGCAGTTCATACTACCTCTTTTGAACAGGTTAGCTTTCTTCCATATAAAAAGCTTTTTATTGCTTTACCAAGTTAATTTCCCCTCAAGGGGATTCAGATACTCATTTAGATCCAAACCTACTCTTGATATTGTTTCTAGTCTCGTAGCAAAAGTCCCAGCATTCAGCAGAATATCCCAACATAAAATAGAGAAGTACAAGGTCAACACTGGGAGTGGATAGCCTCAACAGAGAAATACTTATGGAACTTATTAATACGTATCAGTGGGAGTCTGGGGAGCTTGTATTGGAATGATTTCTAAGAGTATTAGACAAAGAAGGAGAAAATACAATCTTGATTTGGGCTACATATATTGACATGGGATTCAGGATTTAATATATGGGCTCATGTACAAGAGAATAGTAAATAATCTGCTAGGTTGGCTAATTATAATCTGACTTAAAAGTTGCCCAGAATCAATGGCATATTTTGATGTAAGCTATATGAAAGAAACTGAAGGCTCAAGAATGCAGGAAGTCTTGACTATGCTATTATATTCAGTCTGATCAGCCACTCCTAACCACACCTTTTGGGGGGACATGGAAAACACACCTTTTGCCAAGTCATTAATATATTAATTATTGAGTGAATGAACGAACATCTGCCTTTTGAAAAGCTGTGATGGGAGTTTACAATTTAGGAGAAATATTACTGGGGGGGAGACTAAAATGGGATTTATTTCCATAATATCAGCGAGAATATTGCAAGCCCAAAGTGGCAGAGGACAGGTGGTAATATTAATAATCAGAAAGAAAGTGAGCATAATAACCTCAGTAAGATGGAATTATAAGCAAAGGGTTTGACCAGCAGGGATTTGTGGTGAGACTGAAAAATAATTTCCATTCAGCTGACAGCTAAACTCAGTTATATTCTCTATTGAACAGAAAAAAATTTAAACATATAAATAGTATCAAACAAGATTACTCCATGACCATGATAAAGAAAGACAAAAAACAATATCATACCATGATCTTATCTGAAAATGGACAATTACCACTACATTACACAGCCACAAAGTAACCAATCATCTCCTTTTTTCCTCTAACATGATTAGCTACTGCTTCTTTTCCAGTAAAAAACTCTTAATCTGCTTTGGTTCCTCCTACTTCCTAGACAAAAATTAATAAGATAACCTGTCAATCAATTGTCCTGTGCTCAACTCATTGTTACCAAGATGCTCCATATTTCTTCTGGGATGTTCACCTTTGCTACAGTGAGGTAATGAATCACATTTGTTTAATTACAGGCATGTTCCTAGTGGTCTTTGATCCCAGGGCTTTATCAGGTAGAGTTTCCAACAAAATTCTGTTGGGATACTTAACACAGATGATGAGACCCCTCAACCTAGCAATAGTAAACAACTGACAACAGTTGAAGATAAGTAAATTTTACTGAATTAGTACATCTCAGAGCATATTATGTAGAACAGCTTTAAGGAAATCTACTGTATGTTTTTTCCTATTAAAAATAGATTGGACATTAATCCAGTTCCACAAATGGCAAAAGGGCAAATCAATAGAATTAATCATAACCTTGAGACAGTCTTTAGGGATAGGCTGTAGTGATGATTTTTTTGTGGCCCTTTCCACTCTTTGGTTGCTAGCTTACTAACAGAACATTTCTGGTATGTAAACAAACAATAGGCTTGCAGATTGCTTCACTACATGAATTTCAGCATTTGGCTGAACAATAGTAAGAGACTTTATATTGATTTTTTAAATACAGTTCCAAATAAAATAACGGCAGTAAAAATAAAGTAGCTTAATGGATCTGCTTTTGGATCCCCTCCCTTAAGTTGCAACAAATAACAAACAAAAAAATTCTTCAAAGGAAAACTTGCTGACATTATTAATAAAAAGGCCAAAGGAAAATTAATTGACTCATTCTACCTAGGTAAAAAATAAAGTAATAGAAGTTCCTAATCCTGAGGGAATCTGAATGAATTCCAAGCAGGACTGTAGTACCAGTGATTCTCTTACAACAACGAATAACTTTCCTACCATTCTTTGTACCACTTCCTCTGCGTCATAAGAACACTTCAGGTGGTAGACATTAAAGTGCCCCTAAAACTCTTCCCTCAAAAAATGTGTAACTGTAACTCTTGGCCCTCTCACTCACCAACGTAAGTTCCTTCTCTGTAACACCACTCTAGAAAACGTAATAGGAAGAAACTTCAATGGAAATATGAAAATGAAATCAAAGTTCTTCACAGACTCTTTCTAGAAATACACGAGGACTCTTCCACACATGAATCATTAGTACATCAACTGGACCCAAACAGAAAGGACTTACCCTACTGTAGAAGATTTCATAAAAACGGGGGATTTATAATGTTTTCCATTAGATCTTTAGCACTCCTATGTGGCCTATCAAAAAGCTTCATAGGGCTTCCCTGGTGGTGCAGTGGTTGAGAGTCCGCCTGCTGATGCAGGGGACACGGGTTCATGCCCCGGTCTGGGAAGATCCCACCTGCTGCGGAGCGGCTGGGACCGTGAGCCATGGCCACTGAGCCTGCGCGTCCGGAGCCTGTGCTTCGCAACGGGAGAGGCCACAGCAGTGGCCACAGCAGTGAGAGGCCCGCGTACAGCCAAAAAAAAAAAAAGCTTCATAGGTTTCTGAGATATAAACAAGCTTCAAATCTTTCACATTTTGGTGCGTCCTAACCCAAATACAACTCTGTCTTCAGTAATTCCCATGGCCACACATTTTTGGTGGACTGGTAGACTTTTGTTCTCCCTTAGTTTTCACTTAGATCCATACAATCAGTTTTGTTTGCCTTCTCATAAGAGAATCAACAATATTCTTGGACTGAAATGCCTCTAGGTTTTACTGAAACCCTCCTTTATTCTATCAATTCCCTAATCAAGATCTAAGAATTTAATGTTCTCTTACGACTCTTTAATATGATACATAAATGACCCATTGCTAACCACATAAATGACCCATTGCTAACCTCAAAAAACGAACAAGTTCTATTACTGATCCTTTTTGTTAAATACCTTATCTCAGAAAGGAAGTAAAGACTCAAAAGAGAAATTGAAATTATACTAGGAAAAAATTCACTGTTTGAAACATAGTATATCCCCAAAAGAAATATAATATATAATCCTAAAAGATTATAAGCTATTCAAAATTTTCCTAGGTCAATGACCCAAAATTAATTTTGTAGATGCCTAAGACTGGCTGAGCATTGCAGATTTTGAGTACCAAATTTTCTGAGGTCACAACCTTTTTATATAACCTCAACAATTTTTCTGTTAAAGAACTTCAACTCTAGGAAAATAAAGAAAAAAGATTTGTTTCCTAAAGAAGGCTCTACAACTTGTGGCATATGTAGCATATTTTGTTCCTAAAAGGAAACAACAAAAATAACCTCTAAAACAAAATTATCTTTAACAATATTTATGGAATGATAATTATAATAGTGCAGAGAAATGCAGACAGTGATAATCTTATGCATAAGTTTATATACATAATAATGCCAGTAAAATTGTGAAAACATAAATATGAACAAAATGAAAATTATTCTGACAAGGAAAAAAGTAATAATTACAATTTTTTGCAAAGGGTGGAAGACATATCTATATATTGGTCTGTTGCAGTAATGCATAGAAAGTTAATATTTTTTTACAACTTCTACAAATTTGTAAATGGCATTTTCAAAATTAATTTTATTTGCACATCCTTGTTCAATAAACAATATAGCCAGAGTAGTCAATCTATCTTCTCATGATTGATTAAAATGTATATTTTATAAATTTTATTTCTCAAAGATCTCTTTCAAATAAAGCAATAGGTACACAAATAGGAAAAGTCTCAAACATGGAAATAAGTTTGTTGATGTTTCTAAAAATTCTATTGGACAGTAAATTCCTGAAATTGCAATATTTTCCACGCTTATGCTTCTCTGGAGTTACTTCCAGCAGTTTTCAAATATCTTCATAATTGAAAATTTTCTACTAAAATAGATTCACCAGAAAATATATAACGAATTTATATTTATTTTATTAAACACTTCTAAAGATTTATTATTCTGCAAAAGTAAGATAAAATGGCTGAATAAGAGTGAATTTGACATTCATTTGATTAGTTGCTTTAGAACAAGTGTCCAGTGCTTGATGTAAATAACTGAAGCATCTAAATACTGACATTTGAACTTTTTCCTGAAACTATTTTTTTTTATTCTGTTTTTTTATCTAAGTACATTTTCCTTTCCTTTGCTGTTGTTGTATAGCTAATGGTACTCTGGACAATTTCTGTACATCAGTGCTCAAGAAACCATTTAAAACTTGTGTTTCACTATGCAAGATTAAATCTGGCTATTGACAAACATTTTTGTGCCCGTTTAATCTCATCTAAAATTTCACACCGGAAAAAAGATATCTCGGAAACAAAAATTACATATAGCAGAAACTAAAATTGGAGCTGATCCTCTTGTGTCTGCATTTTAAAATGGATCAAACACTGAAATGTTCAAAAAATACCTTTATTTGAACATAGCTTTATACTGAGCACTACCGCTAGTCTGACAAAATATTTTCACAGGCATTCTTACATTTTGCTGCAGCATTTTTCATTGATTAGGTAAAACTAAAAAGAATGATTTTTTTTTTCCTTGCAAAGTTACACAAAGGTCACAGAAGAAGAAATACTTCAAAAGAGTGAATTCCACAAAGGAATAAATATGCTATCATTCTCATTTTGAATATCCCATGTAAACATGGGATATATAGTACTACATAGTTGGAATTATTTGCATTATCTTCCATGAAGAATGCAACCTGATTAATGGATGGATAAGTACTAAGATGAACTAATATGAACTTTTCACATATAATATATAACTTTAATAAATACATATATAAATGCATATATTTGTTATTATATTCATCTATATTTATATTTAAACATATAAATATATTTACATATATACATTATATCAGAGAGATATATATATAATATATACATATATATATATATATATCTACCTCCACCAAAACAACAGCAATTATTTAGTATTTAGAGCAAAAAAAAATAAAGGTCTTCCCAGGAGAAATATTTTATCACTGACATTATTTATAATTACTGTTTCTTCCCTCTGGAACCCAAAGGCTATCCATTTTTTAGTTACTAACAGGATACCTTACCCATTTGAAAACTTCAACTCTGATACTTGTTCTTTCTTGTTTGCAAGACAATATGACTAAATACTGCAAAAGACACTCAGTCCCATCACCAAGCAGTATTACCAGCTTTCCCAAATTCTCCACTTAAGAAGTCTCTGCATATCCTGAAACATGGATGCTTATTTTCAGAGACAGACGAGAAGGAAAAACCTCCCTTAATCATCTGTGGACATGACCTTTTAATTGTAGTGTTAACAACTAGCATAACATTACAACTTCAACATACTAATCCTTACATTTATGTATTCTTTTTTTTTCTTTTAATCACTGCTTTGTCTGGACTATTGTACTTCTGTTTCTTTGGGACACTTTAAGTTGAGAATTCTTAGAAATCTCCTATAAGTAGATTAAATTCAGAAGACAATGCTGACTCAAGATTCTCAGATTATCAAAAATTATCTTGAGGGACTTCCCTGGTGGCACAGTGGTTAAGAATCCGCCTGCCAATGCAGGGGACATGGGTTCGATCCCTGGTCTGGGAAGATCCCACTTTCCACAGAGCAACTAAGCCCACGTGCCACAACTACTGAGCCTGTGCTCTAGAGCCCGCGAGCCACAACTACTAAGCCCAAGTGCCACAACTACCGAAGCCTATGTGCTCTAGGGCCCACGTGCTGCAACTACTGAAACCTGAGTGCCTAGAGCCTGTGCTCTGCAACGACAGACACCACTGCAATGAGAAGCCCACGCACCGAAATGAAGAGTAGCCCCCGCTCGCCACAACTAGAGAAAACCCACGCGTAGCAAAGACCCAATGCAGCCAAAAATAAAAAAATTAAAAAAAAATCTTGAGACAAAAATTAAAACAGCATACCAAAATTTGGGGGATGCAACAAAAGTAGTTCTAAAAGGGATGTTTATAGTGATAAATACCTATGTTAAGAAAAAATAAAAATCTTACATAAACAACATAACTTTACACCTCGAGGAATTAGAAAAAGGAAAACAAACTAAGAACAAAAGTTAGCAGAAGGAGGATTACAAAGATCAAAGCAGAAATAAATAGAGAACAGAAAAATAGAAAAGATAAATAAAACTACACATTGTTTTTTGAAAGATAAATAAAATTGATAAACTTTTACCTAGACTTACTAAGGAAAAAAAAGAGGACTCAACTAAAATTATAAATGAAAGAGATATCACAACTGATATCACAGAAATATAAAGGATCTAAGAGACTACTACGAACAATTATATGGAACAAACTGGCCAACATAAAGATGGATAAATTCCTAGAAACACACAATCTACCAAGATTGAATCATGAAGAAACAGAAAATCTGAACAGACCAATAATGAGTAAGAAGAGTGAATCGGTAATCAAAAACCCTTCAGCAAAGAAAAGCCGAGGACCAAATGATTTCGCAGGTGAATTCTACCAGATATTTAAAAAATAATGCCAATCCTTCTCAAACTCTTCCAAAAAAACTGAAGGGGAGGGCACACTTACAAACTTATTTTACAAGATCATCATTACCCTATTCCAAGGCCATGCAAAGAAACAAGAAAAGAAAACTATAGGCCAATATCCCTGATGAATATAGATGCCAATTCTCAACAAAATACTAGCAAATCAATTTTAAGAGCATATTTACAGTATCATACACCAAATTCAACAGCCCATTACTGTAATTCAATATTACACCATGATCAACTGGGATTTATCCCTGAGATGCAAGATGGTTCAACATATGCAAATACATGTGATACATCACATTAACAGAATTAATGATAAAAATCATTTCTCAATAGATACAGAAAAATTTTGACAATTCAACATCCATTTATGATAAAAACTCTCGAAGTGGGACAGAAGAAACATACCTCAACATAAGAAAGGCCATATATAACAAGTCCACAAATATCATCATACTCAATGGTGAAAGCTGAAAGCTTTCCCACCAAGATCAGGAATAAGACAAGGGCACCCACTTTCACCACTCTTAATCAACACAGTACTGGAAGTCCTAGACAGAGCAATCAGGAAAGAAAAAGAACTAAAAGGCATCCAAGTCAGAAAGGAAGAAATAAAATTGTCTCTGTTTGCAGATTACATGATCTATTTATAGAAAATACTAAAAAGACTCCACCAAAAAAAAAACTGTTAGAGCTAACCAACTTCAGTAAAGTTTCAGGATACAAAATCAACATACAAAAATCAGTTGGGTTTCTATACACTAACAACAAACAATCTGATAAAGAAGTAAAGAAAATCATTTACAATGACACCAAAAACAATAAACATTTTAGGAATAAATTTAACCAAGGAAGTGAAAGCTCTATACACTCAAACCTATAAGACATTGATAAAGAAATTAATGAAGACACAAATGGAAAGATATTCATGTTCATGGATCAGTTAATATTGTTAAAACATCCATACTAATCAAAGCCATCTGTAATCTTGAGACAGAAGAACACAACTGGAGGCATCACACTTCCTGATTTCAAACTATATTACAAAGATATAGTAAATAAAATGGTATGATACTGGTATAAATCTGACATACAGACCAAAGGAACAGAATTGAGAGCTCAGAAATTAACCTGTGCATGATAACCTATGCATGATCAAGTAATATTTGACAAAGGATCCAAGAATACTCAATTGGGAAAGGATAGTCTATTCAATAAATTATGTTCAGAAAAGTGGATATCCACAGGCAAAAGAGTAAAATTTGAACCCTACCTTATACCACTCACAAAAATTTGCTTGAAATGGATTAGGGGCTTAATGCTAAGACCTGAAACTCTAAAACTCCTAAGAAGAAAACAAGGGAAAATGCTCCTTGACATTGGTCTTGGCAATGACTTTTTAGATATGACACCAAAAGCACAAGCAACAAAAGCAAAAATAAAAAGTGAAACTTCAAACTAAAAAGCTTCTGTACAGCAAAATAAACCTTCAACAAAATGAAAAGGTAATCTACAGAATGCGAGAAAATATTTACAAATCATATTCTGATAAGGGGTTAATATCCAAAATATATAAGAAGCTCATACAGCTTATTAGCAAATAAATAATCTGATTAAAAAATGGGCAAAGGACCTGAATTGACATTTTCCCAAAGAAACAATAATTACATGAAAAGGCGCTCAACATCACTAATCATCAGGGAAATGCAAACCAAAACCACAATGAGATATAATCTCATATCTATTCGAATGGCTTTATCAAAAAGACAAGAGATAACAAATGTTGGTGAAGATGTGGCAAAAAGGGAACCCATGTACACTGTTGATGTATTTCCATTATGGAAAACACTATGGGGGTTCCTCACAAATTAAAAATAAAACTACCATATAATTCAACAATCCTCCTTCTGAGCATTTATCTGACAAATGAAATCACTATCTTATAATGATATCTGCACCTCCAAGTTCATTACAGAATTATCCACAAAGACAGGGAAACAACCTAAATGTCCACTGATACATCAATGGATAAAGAAGACTCAGTGTTTTATATATATATAAACACAATGTAATATTCATAAAAATGAAGGAAATCCTGCCATCTGCCACAACATGGATGAACCTTGAGGACATTATGCCAAGTAAAGTAAGCCAGAGCAAGAAAGAGAAATGCTGCATGATATATGTAGAATCCAAAGAGCTGAACCATAGAAACAGAAAGTAGATTAGTCATCATTGGGAGCTAGGGAGTGGGGGAAATGGGGAGATATTGGTTAAAAGGTACAAACTTATAAGTGATCTAATGTACAGCATGGTGACTATTTAACAATGCTGTACTGTATACTTGAAAGTTGCTATAAAAGTAAATCTTAAATGTTCTCACTATAACAACAAATGGTAATTATGTGAGATGAAGGATGTGTTAACCTTATTGTAAATTTTACAATATATACGTGTATCATTGCATTGTACATCTTATACTTACACAATGTAATATGTCAATTATATATCAATAAAGCCAGAAAAAAAGATTCTTAGATCAACCATATGATGGGACAAAGCAGACAGCTTCCACACAAAATTATAAAACAGTTTTCTAAGTCAACTTGCTTATTTCCATTTGGTTTACTACTTATTATAGTTATTGTATTTTGTTACCTCTTTGTGATCACTTGGCCTCTGACAGTTGTTTTTCCATATCTTCACCATATATTCTTCATCTCATCTGGCTTTCTTCTGTCACTTAAGAGAAAGAAAGAAAAGCAAAACTCACTCAGTTTTTCTCAGAATATAATTCATGCTCTAAATCTTACTGATGCCCCAATTTTTCATCTTCCATGTGACTCTGATGACACAAATTTAATAGCTGTTCCTTCCACCACTCATAAAGTATATTTTCTTCAACAGGTTCCTTGTGATATATAAATTGTCCTATCATTATTCACCTCAACCTCAGTCTTACAAAAATTGGTTTTCACCTCCACTTCCAGTCAAGAGGATACTTTCACTGAAATAATATTAGAATTGTCAACAAAAAACAGCTCACCAGAGGAAACAAATATTGGGGCTATCCTTGCTGCTGTATCCAGTTTGTTCTCTTCAGAGACTTCCTAGCCTAATTTGTAAATGCTATTTATATCCACTCAGAAAGTCAGCCTGCATTCAGATACCAGTAATTGACTTGCCCTCATGGTAATAAACAATACTTATACTCTCAATTCTTTCTGTGACCACTAGGATACTACATCTTATGTGAAAACCAGGCATACCTTGCCTACTGAATACACAGCTAGCCTGTGTACCTGTGCAATTGTTAGAGCCTTTCATACATCTCAAACATATGTCATCTGTTTTCCTGAACAAGATATCCCTAAATATTCAAAGAGAGGCTACTACAGTCAGCCCTCCTATCCACAGGTTCTGCATTTGCAGCTAGTGGAGTCCCTAGAGGCAGAACCCTCCCACACAGAGGGCCGACTCTACTACACCATTTTATATATAAGGGACTGGAGCATCCACTGATTTTAGTATGCAGGGGTGGGTCCGGAACCAATCTCCCATGGATACCTGGGGACAACCATACCACCCATTCAGGAGAGCTTACAATTCACTCTTTATAATGTAAGCTGCGTTTTCAATGATGCAGTGATACAACTGGAAAAAGTTGTCCAAATTTTGTCTCTTACCCTAGGAAATGTCATCAATAACAGTATCTGTTTTGGTGATGCTCCAGATCAGTTTACATTGATTAACTGGGTTGTCGTAAACTAGCACATACCCTTTGATTCCTCTTCAAGGAAAAATGTGTGCTATATAATATTCTTATTGCACTGGTGTAAATATGTGACTTCTCTAAAATAGAAGACCAAATGGCTCTATAAAAGACTCAGCTGGAAGCATGGAGATATTTCCATGATTGGGGTTTGTGGTCTAGGTCCTGGTTTCATAGCCCCTTACACGGACAAATAAACTTTTCTTTTGTCAGCTGCATGTAATGCAGCTGGCCAATGCAGCCTGTTTCAAAGTAGTAAGAAGAATGGGACACCACTGTCATACCAGATAATTCAACAACTTAACATGCCACAGAAGGAATAGGAAAGACAAACTCTTGCCCGACTAAAGACAACAACTTTCTGCTCAACAAAATCTTGAAAACTATAGATCTGGGCTGAACAGAGTAATATTCTTTAGTCTGACTTCAGCTGCCCTTGGCCAAAGGAGTAACTGAGAAAGAAAGAAAAAAAGCCCCTTAGAGGATCCAATTGGCAACAGGAAGAAAACAACTAGTATGTAGTGTTTCCTACTGGACGTGAAAAATTTCACAGACTATCAACATCAGATGAGGACTCTTCATCACTGTGATGGGACAAGACCAAAACAAGACCATTCTAAATTCACTGCAATGATGTCTGAAAATAGCCAGATGTAAGGGAACAAGGACACTATTTAACAACAAAATACCAAATAATTTCTTTCTACTTACATTCCTTGTACCTGAGATAAATACATTCTCACCCCCCCCACACACACACCCCTACACACCATACTGGGGATAAATACATAGCATCGCTCACATCTTATATACCGTATGGTATACACCATAATGAGGTGGCCTCAGACCTTAGAAGACATCACACTGGAGTCCCACTGTTTCTCACCAGAAGCCAGTGTCACTGCCCCGGGGCTTGAGGTCTCCTGGAAGGATACAGATTTGCCCCCTGGGCATGCACAGTTCACTGTCTCATTCTGGCCTTGGGAAGTCCTGCTTCTGCACAGCTTTTGGCCCAGAGGTTCCCTCCCAACCTGGCCGGGCCCCTGGAGAGAGGCACCATGGCACTGTGACTCCAAGTTAGGTGACGAGGTCTGGGAGGATTGGGGTTTGCTTGATAGGTGGCATGAGCTAGATTCCGCAGGGCAAGCCTGAGATGAGGGGCCTGCGGCACCTGGGTAGCCAGGTGATTCTCATCCCAGGACTACCCTGTCCGCCCCCATGGAACTCTTGAGAAATGGGTGATCTGGCTTCTTCTGGGGAGAGTAGTGGCAGCAGCAGATCCTCACTGAATTTTGCTAATCTCTGCGCTGCCCCTGACACTCAAAGCATTCCAGCCCATCTTCCTCTGCCCCTCCATCAGGACCCTCACACAGCTGAAGCCTATAGCACACCCTGTGGGATCCAACTTCACCTTGTTTGCCTTCCTGGGAAACCCCACGCTCCACTCCACCCACCCGCACCAGGACTGGCCCCGGTGTCTCCCATTAAAAAATTGTCTCCCTCCAACCCACATTAGCTCATTAGAGGGAAGCCTATAATTCCCTCTCCTTACAAAAACATCTCATGATCTCGTCAATGTTTTTTCATTACTACGGCAACATAATAAACTTAACTGCCATTGAATACAGTGGTGTTCTTTTTGATCTTTGGCCTTGGGCTTTATCAATGTTGATGACTGAGACAATGTCCCTGAAAATGTAACAGACGTATATCCTTGTAAAGTGGTGCTAAACATACATGGGGAAAAAGATCCACGTTTGGTTTGCAGAAACCTAATACCTCATACTTACTTCCCAGACCTAAGCCAGTTTACTGAAAAGGATATACTCAAATGGAGCTAGGTCTCTGAAATAGAGCCCTAAGATATAACCATAACTGCATATGTTACATTTTTTCTAGACCAACCTGTGTCAACAGGGAAAAGAAACAGCTGTCTGTTGGGCTGCACCCCACAGACCTGCAGCCTTGTAATTGCTCAGCCTGGAGACCGAAGAAAGAGCCTAGAGACAGCTACAGAGACACCAATGGTTCATTGGATAGGGGAACTTACATTTCCAGAAAAAAAGGTCCTGGAGTGACACCCCACTGCGTACGGCCACCGGCAAGAAGGACATAACAAATCTTCACTACTTAAGGAAGATGGCGGCTACCATTTATAGGGGAACTGACGTCAGAATGGCTCATCAGTTACCAGGGAAACCAGAGGCTGTGGCAGGGGCAAGCATGTAGGCAATTACTGATTAAGCCCTATAATCAACAGGATTGGATAACCATGTGGGTGAAGCAGGAACTGGTAGAGGGGGCCGCTATATAAAGATCAAGAGAACAACTACTATCTTGTATGGCCTGACCATACAGTGTCATTATTATACAGAGCACTTCCTATCGTGGAGAATTTAGTGATTCCCACCCCCCAAACCCGCCCTTTGGGAGAAAGATATCTTATGCAAAGGTATTTCAAGGGCTTTTGTTAGAAGATCTTATCCACTGCCATGATTTCTCATTAACTATCACGTCTGGTGAAGGGATAGACTGTTTGACAAAGAGAGTCCAGACAAGGAGTCACACCCGCAGAATATTTTTACCATGTTCTACGTAATCTAGAAGCAGTTGGTTTGACAGAATTATATCATAGCCCACAGAATGCTCAGTTTTAATGCCAGCTGGCAGACAACTGCCTGAAAGATTGAAGTGCTTTTCTAAATAATTCAGTTTATAACATCACCAGTAGCTGTCTCTTCCATAGCCAGAAACATAGATCCACAAACCAAGGGATGTGAGGTGGGAATGGCCCTTCTTACTACTGTCAAATAACCCACTAGACTCCATGGGTTTCAAGGTTTTATTGTATAAGGAAAAATTGCTTCCACCATGGAATATGGCAATGATCTCAGTCACTTGGAAGCTAAGACAACACACTGGCCATTATAGCTTCCACATGCCACCAAACCAATACATAAAGAAGAGGATGGTTAAACTGCATGACAGCTGGTTGGTCCTAATTCCTAAGCAGAAAATGAACAACTCTGGTCTATACTGGTACCAAGATGACCATGAGTGGAATCCAGAGGATTCACTAGGGCACCTGTTACAGTCTCTGCCCAGAAGTCTTTTTCAGTGGAAAAGTACTGAGGCTACATGAAGACAAAGCTAACGAGGACTCAGATCTTAAAAGCGGTTTGAGTCATTTAGCCAAATAAAGAACCAGGTCCATCTAGGTGCCGGTAGAAGGTAAAGGAAACAGAATGTGTGGTAGAAAAAGAAGCTACAAATATCAATTTAAGCTTTATAAGCAGTTACAGAAGTTTTGTTCTGTATTACTTCATTCATTTCTTCTCTTTTTACTTACTACTTTATGTGGTTGAATAATATTTTTGGTTTCAGCTGAGAATGCAACTCAATTGCCAACACCCTACAGGATATGGTAGCTAAAGAGAATTTTTGTATCCTTTGTGTCAGGAGTAGAAAATTTTCACCCCAAAAAAACCCAGGACTGAAAAGGATATCTTCTGTTTCCCACCCTACAGTCATTCTCTACTTTCTGTACCCTGTTCTGTAACTGAGAAGTTGACCATTACTGACCACGTCAGTAGATTTCCTAACTTCTCAGTTTATGATGTAGTTTCAACAAAAAGAGATGCTGACAGGAGATCCACAGAATGAAAAGAGAGTTAGAGGTATTTGGTTCTCTAACTCCTATCATGTCAGATCTCTTTGCTTTGGTTGCATCTATCAAAGGGAGAGAATTCTTGCTTGGTGGCTCTCTCCATCTCTCTCTGTCTCTGTCTCTGTCTCTGTCTCTCTCTCTCTCTCTCACACACACACACACACACACACACACCCTCAGCTTTTCCCTCTCCCTCTTTCTGGCTTTTCTTTCCTAGTACTTTAAGTATTAGAGCTGGAAATAACTCCCTATTGTTACTATACCTTGGTACTGCATTAACCTTTGCGTCTTTTTTTTTTTTTAAACTCTTCTCCACACCTTTGTAAATGCTTTAATTCTCCCCAAATTATTTATTTATTTATTTATTTAATGTCTATTTATCCATTTTCCCCCCAAATTATTTTATTGCCCTCTTTTCCTCCAAACCATTTCAAAATTTCTGAGATTTTCGAATATGGTTTACAATTCTTTGTTCTAGTTTTTCATTTTGTTTTGCATTAGAGAATATCATCTCTGTTTCAAGAATATTCAACATGTATATCCAAATTTGCATTTGTATAGTCAACAGATATTTCTTGAGCATCTATTCCAGGCAAGAGACTGCTCTAAAAGGATTACAAATACAATAATAAACAAAACATACAAAAGTCTACTCCTAAGGAGCTTATATTCTAGCAGGGAGAAACATACTACAAACACATAATCAAATAAATATAAAAATTAATCTCATATTTTTATCTATTTTGGTTTAACTCTATAATTTAAAATGTTTTTATCATGCCATTACACATTTCTCAAAACCCACAGAATGTACGACACAAAGAGTGAACCCTATATGTAAACTATGGACTTCAGTTAATAACGTATCGATATTGGTTCATCAACTTTAACAAATATACCACACTAAGGTAAGATGTTAATACTAGGGAAACCATGGAGGGAGAAGGAGGAGAGGGAACATATGGGAACTCTATATTTTCCCTCACTTTTTTAACACCCAAAACTACTCTAAAAAATAAAGTCTATTAATTTAAAAAGTGTATTGGAACTATGCTTTCTATCTCCTTTATCTTCTTTTACCTTAGAATTTCATTGTTACAATAATAATTTAATATACTAGTTAAGAATTTTATTCAGCAAGGAATAACAAAATAGCAGTGTCTTAAGATGGAAATTTATTCCTGTCTTAGGAAGAAGAAAATTCTGAAGTGAGTGGCCCTGTCTGATAAAATGAACTTGATTATCACTGGGGACCTCCTCTTCCTTCACCATGCTAGGATGTGGTTCCTCTAATCAAAGCCAGCTATGCCCAAGATGACTACGATGTTTAATCATGCACACATTCTATTCTGTGAATGAAGGAAAGGGGAAAAGCAGCAACAACAAAGAAGGCCCTCATCTTACCTTTGTTGACTCTCTTTGGGCAGCCTGCCCAGATGTTCCACAGAACACTTGCATTTATATCTCATTGGCAAGACCTTAGTCACATGGTCACGTGGCCTATGGAAGGGTAGGGAATATTAATATATTTTAGTTGGATGTGTGTTAACTCAGAATAAAATTGTGGATCTCCTAAACTGAACAGCTACTCATGCATTTATGTGTCTTGGACCTGAAGATACAACAATGAACCAAATAGATAGGATGAATCTGTTTCAACTTTAAGTGAGCTTACCCTCTGGGGGAGAAAATAAATTTAAAAATTATATGGGACAAAATTATATATGGATGATAATATATATATATATATATATATATAGATGGTTGTCTCAATCTATTGTCCATATATATAAAAGTAAATGTATAAATATGTATAAATATATGTATATAAATGTATATGTATGTATATAAATATATGTATGTTTCTTTTTATAAATATAAATATTCATTCATGTTATGTGTAAGACATATATAACAAATAAATGTGTATGGTAATTACACAATGACTGTAGTTACTATTAAGTGTAATGGAGAATATAAGAGGAAATAATGAATTAGAAAGTGACTGAAAGGCTGATTTTGTTCAGGCAGGGAAAGCCTTTCTGAGGAAATTACATTGAGTTCAGTCACGAATATTGAGAAGGTGGGAGTCATGCATAGATCTGGAAGAAGTTTCTAAGCCAAAAGGTCAGCGAGTACAAAGGAACCGAGTTTGGCCCATGGAAAAGAGATAAGGGCCAGACTGGCTGGAGTTTAGTGAGCAGGGATGTGAGAGGAGGGAGATGACGTCACAGCAGTGCATGACAGCCAGACCATGAAAGGTCTTGTACAAACTGATAAATAATAAATAAATCATGCTAAGAATGATGGGAGGCCATAGGAATGTTTTAAGTGGAGGCACCATTATTTGAGTTATCCTTAAGAAAGCTTGAAAGCTTGCACTGACTGCTCTGTGTATATGACAGAAGAACAAGAATGAACAGAGACCATTCGGAGGCAATAGCAGTAGCACAGTCAAGAAATAATGACTTATACCAGGGACACGTGAATAGAAAGAGTTAGAAAGCATATGGTATCGCTTCCAGTAATTTTTTCAGAAATAGTGATAGTACACATTTTAAACTATTACTTTACTTTCCCTTTCCACTACCTATTTTAAATGATATATTTTTCTTTTACTTAATATAAAAAATAGTAAGATTACTATTGTCAGCTTCATTGTTTCAAGAACCCAAACATATCATCGGGGACATAGGTTCTTTCTTAAGTTTATAATATTATGAAATATCTTGAACATACAATAAACTATAAGGAATAATATAGTGCATACTCAGGCATCCACTGCTCATCTTAATAAATAAAATTTCAAAAATATATTTGAAGGTTTTTTTTTAACATATTTCAATGCTATTCTCTAAAGATCAACTGAACAAAAACTATCATGAATTGTAGTCATATATGTGGATAACACATACACATATGTTAATCATGTACATGTAGTTAATAATGTGTATGCATTACTAATTACATAGATATCTGACAAAAATAATATAGGTACACAAATATATAATACTTTGGAATATTTTATGCATTTATGTACATAGTATGCCATGTATGTATTCTTCATTTCACTGATATTAATTTTGTGAAATTCATACATGAAAATGCATCAACTATAGCTTTATATACCCACCTGATGGCCAGTGGCATGCCGGTAAATGTTTAAGAACCAGCTTTCCAGATAGACAGATGATAGACAAATAGAAACATAACATATGTTATTGATATTAAAGATGTGCATCACATGATTTACAAATAATAAAAAAGAAATACACTTTATTGAACATTCCAAATGGTAAATTGATTCTTACAAAATGGTGCCATTGATTTGGCTAAACTCACAACCATAAACAAACTGAGCTTGCATCTAATGAACTGGTGTAGCATTGACATGAAAGTTGATATTTTCTTGATATTAACAAGTAAGAGAAAGTGAAATAATAAACATATAGTTGGAACTTCCCTAGTTTGTTGACCACCTGTGTGTGATTTCTTTGCTGGAAAAGATTATAGTTTCCAAATACTGGAAAGATATCCCCACAAAATTCGTTGTGCCATTCACGATGTAATGGTCACAGACATGACAAGGTTTCAAGTTGAATCTGTACTATTAACACATTATTCATACCAATTTGTCGCATTTTCCAATTTCAAGTTACCAAGCTAATATCAGCAGTAACCAGGCTGGGAAAGCCAGGCAAAACACAGAAATAAATGCTCTCCAGTGCTGGCTCAGATGTGGCCACAGAGAGGAGTACAAGAAGAACCTCCTGCAAAACGGAACTGGTTACAGCCAAATGAGGCACCCAAGATATATACTCTTCTTGACAAGAAAGTTTCTGCCATTTCATAAGAACTGGAATTTGCTATTAACTAGTGACTGTGACATGTTTTATTCTCTCCATTTCTAAATGGAGATTTACTGTGACAACTAATACACAATTTTATGTGTGATGCAAGGAGATAACCTGAAGAAGCTCACACAGGACCTAAGGTCCTGAACTGGGAGCTGGATGCCACAAATGAAGGAGGGTCTGTATTGTCTCATACAGTGAGTGGGAGGGTTTATATTCTTTAAAAGGCTGAGATGGGTATGCAGAAATACTTGGGAAGGGAATAGACTATGGAAGATGCTTCTAGTTGTAACCCAATAAACACATTCTATTTTCTTTGGTAATTAAGCCCTCAAATGTTTTATAGGCATATGTTCACACAGAAAAAAATATATATTACATTTCCCAGCTTCTTTTGCAACTGTGCATGGCCATGTGCATGACGTGACTGAATTCTGTCCAGTGGGATGTGAAATAACTTCCGATAGGTATGACATCCGTAATTCCTTTTCAAGGGAGGAAATGAGGCTTTTTCCTCCCTCTCTACCATTTTGCTGTTTGGAATGGGTTTAAGGATGGAAGCGTCATAGACCACGTGGATGAGAGCAACAACCTAGGGTTGATTTAACTTCCAAGCACTTAGGGAGAAGCTGCCTAATGGGAGGAGGCTGTCTCTACAGTGTATATTCCAACAGTCCTGCCACCTTATTTCAGGAGCAGTGACAGTGAATGCCTGAGGGCAGCTGGTCATTAAATGCTGTCTTCCACTTGTCATCCAAGCACAGATTTTGTGCTACACTGATATTACCTGGAGGAAAACAGCAAGCTTGTCAAAGGGAACACAGGCAGAGGCAAGGAAAACATATTAAAGTTTTCCTCCAATCTATTCTGTTACATAAACCTCTGAAATCTCTCTTATGTGTATTATAGCAACTCAATTCTTACAGATATGTGAATTCAAAACAGCCTTTAATATCCCCAGAGATTTTTCAAGTTTTTGGATGCCGCTGGAGTTCCTGGAATTCATGTTTATTTTCCCTCTTGCTTCTAGATTCTCTTCAGTACTGATTTGAGGGAACGAGCCAGGAGGCTGCCAGAGATTTGCACTATCTTCACAGGAACCGGAATATACAGGTGTACACATTTTCTTTCTCTTCAACAAAGAAACAAACAAAAAAGGAACTTGCTTAAGAATTCAAAGGAAGCAGAAGAGCCTGTCATGTTTATATTTCAACTTGAGATTACTTTGATGGTAAACTTTTTTTTTTTTTTTTTTGCGGTACGCGGGCCTCTCACTGTTGTGGCCTCTCCCGTTGTGGAGCAGAGGCTCCGGACGCGCAGGCTCAGCGGCCATGGCTCACGGACCCAGCCACTCTGCGGCATGTGGGATCTTCCCGGACCAGGGCGCGAACCTGTGTCCCCTGCATCGGCAGGCGGACTCTCAACCACTGCACCACCAGGGAAGCCCTGATGGTAAACTTTTGAGAGATGTTTCAAATACTGAAATGATCTAACTTGGACAGTTGCCTAATTATCAATTTGGTCAACTAATCCTAATTGCTATCACTCTACTTAGGCCGGCAAGTATTATAAATCTGTATGAAAAACAGACTTTAGATAATATACTATTGAGTTATAAAAACCAACAAATATTAAGGCATTTAATAAAGGCTCATTCATATAATTCCATCTGAGTTTTGCTTTGCTTACTTGAAAAACTGTAAGTGCTATAGTATTCCTGGTTAGTACTGTGTGGCTTGTAAAAGACTGGTCACCTCAAGTATTAATGTTTGCTAGAAGTTATTTGGACTCTATGAAAACTGGAATAATTGATTTCATTTATTCAGTTTTATTAATAAAACTAAAAACTTAATTCTAACATTAAAATGTAATTTAAAATTCACTTACTTATATAGAGTTGTTCAAATTTTACATTGTACTATTTTTCCATTTTATAAATCCAAAAAATAGTTTATTACTTAACAATTTATTATGGTGTCATATAGGTCCAGAAAGCAAGCCTCCCACCTAAGTTAAATGTGATCTTTAATTAAACATCTCTAAGTGTTTCTGATGCCTTTAGATTTACTGTACTTGATCTATGACCAAGTACACAGAATAAGTATTTCTTCCAATACACATGAAAGCTAATAGAGTTTTTCTATCATGAGTGTATGAGAGAAATAAAAAGTCAATCACCTTGTGAATGAATTTTAAATTTGGCAGTCAGTGGGTTTTTGAACATTATTGCGTCAGGATATTTTATTAGAAATCCCTGCACTTATATACCTGATTAAAGCAATTCATCACTACCCTTTCCATCTGAAGAAGTTTCACTGACTGAGAGTTAATTTACTGTATAGACTATGATTTTGTAGGGCCTGAACCTTTTGTTCATGAGTTAGTTAACAATACAATTTTATTGATATTTCTTTTTAGCCTCACATGCATGCTCCATTTTATTGGAATGAATAATTAATTAAGTAAACCATTCGGCTTCGTGAATTACAAAAGAAAAAATACTATAATGTTTGTATTTATCATCGCTCTGGCAGTCAAGTATTGTACAAGTATTAGAAAAAAAGAATCCTGAATAAATAAAAGCCCATGAATAAATGTGTATGTTTCAATATGTTTAAACAGTAGAGAGACTAATTTTTCAGTTTCAGATACTGAAAATAATGATGAGGAAGCTGAATGAACAGCTCAATTTTTCAGTTGTGACTTTTAATTACTGTTGCTTTTGTTGTTTTTCTTTTCTGTGCTCAGCACCAATAGTGAGTCTTGACCGTTGCCACATCTTGCATCTGGCGAGCGCAATTTTAAGAGAAACTCTAAAATCATCAACTTATCATAAAATGTGATTATTCTAATAAAGACAGTTTAATAACCTTTTAATAGAGAAATTGGTTTGTTTAATCCCACTGAATTCTGCTGCTTTTCTCTACAACCATGGAGCTCACTCTTTCATCTGTTAAACATGAAGGCTGACTGCAAAAAGCTGGGAAAACACTGGGGAGTGGAAGGTGAACAAAAAAAGATCAATGTTCTTGAGGTTTATCCAAGAGGGCCCTTAATTCCAGTTGAAAGGACTCTTAAAACATCATACCCCAGTCTCTACTTCTCTTAAAGATTTTTGGTGCATTTTGTTTCATTTTAATAATTTTCTTATTTATCTCATGTTCAATTTATTATGTTCTGCTTGTTTTTATATCTATACAAACTTGTATTTCAATTTTGTAAGTCATAAATGTTATAATTCTTTCAATCGCATAACGGTGTTATTCTCTCTCCACCACCCTCCTCCATAACCTAAGTTTTCTGTCTTTGTTGTTGTTCATGTTCCAAATAGACTTATTTTTTATACTCAAGCTAAGTGAAAGAGAAACTAATGGTTAGGAACCTGGCCAAAAAATTGTTGTAATTTTTTGGCTACTACTAGGCTTTATAATTAAGTTTAGATTCACAAGATTCATTCTTAGGAAGGACACTTGACCGAAGAAGGGGGCCATAAACCACCTTTAAGCAAAAGCACAAATCTGAAATCCTATGGGCAATAATTATTATTTTGAACACTATCAATTTCTTGCCTTCAAGATGGATGCATCAATTTTTCCCAAATGTATTCCATTATTTGTGTTACTTTCAGTGTTTAGAAAAAATAAATTTTACTGAATGCCTCTAACTTTACTTATATAGGCAAAACCTAACTTAATTGACTCTTTACAAGAAATTTGTGGTGAGATCCCCATCTTAACAAATGCAGTAACTGACACACAGAAATAAATTAGACAGTTTCTCTAGCTAGAAAAGAGCTGAACAGAGGATCAAAACCCTTGTGGTGGCAGAGGGAGTCACTGGGAACTACAGCTGCTTACCTGCCCTGCAGGCGTCAAGAAATGTGTTAGCTGGGGCTTCCCTGGTGGCGCAGTGGTTGGGAGTCCGCCTGCCGATGCAGGGGACATGGGTTCGTGCCCCGGTCCAGGAAGATCCCACATGCCGCAGAGCGGCTGGGCGCGTGAGCCATGGCCGCTGAGCCTGCGCGTCCGGAGCCTGTGCTCCGGAACGGGAGAGGCCACAACAGTGAGAGGCCCGCGTACCGCAAAAAAAAAAAAAAAAAAAAAAAAATGTGATAGCTGTACGTCAATACAGTGCGGTGAACTGGAAATTCCGGTGAGACTGAGTTCAATTAAAACTCTTATAAACACGTTAAACTTATTCACAAATAGAAAAATATGTCTCAAGAAAACAGAACAGTAGTATACTCAGCATGGTGTAGTTGTTAAAAATATGAATGTGCCAGTCTAGGTACCTGAGTTCCAACCTTGCCTCTGCTTCTAATTTACTGTGTGATTTCCACTTAATTTACCTTTCCAAAAGTCTGTCTTTTTATGTGTATCACTATAAAATGCTGTTTCTATATCATAAGTTTGTTTAAAGAACTGAATGAAAAATCACAGAGCATAGGGCTTATTGCAGGGTAAATGTCCAATAACTACTAGTTGTTGCTTTCCTTTATGTGAACTAAATTGTAATGAAGTAAATATATGTTTTCTTTTTTCCTAACTTTGTGAAATTAAGTCAAAGAATGAAACATTACAAAAATACAATTCTATCAATGTGTAAAAATACACTTGAGGGCTTCCCTGGTGGTGCAGTGGTTGAGAATCTGCCTGCTAATGCAGGGGATACGGGTTCAAGCCCTGGTCTGGGAGGATCCCACATGCCGTGGAGCAACTAGGCCCGTGAGCCACAACTACTGAGCCTGCACGTCTGGAGCCTGTGCTCCGCAACGAGAGAGGCCGCGATAGTGAGAGGCCCGTGCACCGCAATGAAGAGTGGCCCCCGCTTGTCACAACTAGAGAAAGCCCTCGCACAGAAACAAAGACCCAACACAGCAAAAATAAATTAATTAATTAATAAACTCCTACCCCCAACATCTTCTAAGAAAAAAAAAATTCCACTTGAGATACAGGGTCCTAAAATTTTCCTTCAATGGATACATGATTTATAGAAGTTAGTTCAAAAGAAATATAGGGGAATGAGTAATAAGAGACTGTGTTTAGGGAATGTACAAGCATAAAAAGAGGTTTAGGTAACTAAGTCCAAGGACCTCAGTACAGACCACCCACCTGTGAGCTCAGCTTTTCTCTGCATTCATTCTCAGGCAGGCTTGCTCCTTAAGAAGTGCAAGGTACTAGGAAATCCAGTCTTATATACCTTAAATTCAAGAAGAAAAAATGATTTCTTTCATGATCATTTTTTAATTATCCCTAATTAGCTCTATTTGGGTCACATTCCTGAACCAATCAATGTAAGATGTGGGATGAAATATATAGATTTTCCAAGCTTAAATGAGCTTAACCTCACACCTAGTTATGCAGTATGGCCCAATCAAATTACCTGGACTTTGGGAAGATTAGTGGTTCTCCAAACACAATTGATGATATTGTCAGAAGTTTAAATGTATGCCTGGTTGTTTAACAACAAACCAACCAACAAATTAAAACAAAACTAAGTCAAGGAGTGTCACAGCACTTGCATATACTTGAGGGTTGAATTTAAAATGGACTAGACCGGAGAGTATTGCAAATCTTGATGTAATAGATGCCAGGGGTCTGAGCTCAGATACAATAATGAAGAAGAAAAGTTTAAAATTATAGATATTTAATATTAAGGTCAGTGAATGGAAAAGATGTTTAATGAATAAGAAGAAGACATCAAGAATAGCTCCTAGACTTCCAGATGGGCCTGATCTGGAGTAATGAAAACAGAAATGGAGCAGTTGTAGGAAATGAGAGCTTGATATATCCCAGAAATTAGGCTAAGTGCTTTCTTACATAAATTATTTCTGTTTAATCTGCATGAAAACAGTAATGAAGTATTCAGTCTATTTGACAGAAAAGTATACTAAGCCTTATAAAGAACTTTTATAAAACCCCTAAGACTGGAGCTAAAACTTTCTTATAGCCCTCTTTCTGTGACAAGATAAGAAATATATACATATTTCCAGTGAATAAATATCAATATATCCAATGGGTAACAGAGGTAGATTTAAAATACCCTGAACAGAATATGTAAGAAAATTTTATTGAGATAGGAATGTGAAATATGTAAATAACATTTAATGCATAGCAGCTTTACTAACAAAACTAGCCCTTCAATTCAAAAAGGCCATATTTTTCACCACTGGAAACTTTAAAAAATCTATATATATATGTCAACATATATATTCATCTAATTTGTTAATGTTTTTGCTTCCTCCATGTGTGTGCATGGATAACTGGTGTGTACAACACTGGTGCATATTTTAATTAAATCAGTCTCAACAGATTAAGAAAACTTTATGTATTATTTTTCACTCTTAATATTCTGCATTGTCTATAAGCATCTGAAATCAGTTATCAGTCCATAATCTTTTCCAAATAATTTTCTGAATTAATTCATGGGCAATTCTTACACGGTTCTTCTGATTGTAAACCAAGAACACATTCATATTAGTTTTGTACTTTCTCCCTTCTCCCCACATTTTAGTGAAACTGCTTTTAATCAGATCACCGAACTCCTGTCAGATCCATTCTTCTTGGGCCATGTGAGAAGTGTCCCACCCCCGCCAAGTCTCCCAAACCAAATTCCTTTCTTCAGCACGATCCACCTAGCCAACACTTCATTTTTCATAGGTCTTTTCACTTTCAAAGTCATACTATTCAATGGGAAAATGAGATAAAAACACCATCTGTGTCCCCCTGTAAATTAATTCAATTTACTAGATAAAATTGCAGGTTTATTTTAGCAGGATCACTTGTTCCTGCACCAGTCCGAAGGGCGTAGGGGTTGACAGGTTTGATAAATCTTGGCATGCTCTCTGGCATTTCTTGGTAAAACATTTCTGAAAAGCGAGACATTTCCAGATTAGCTTCATGTGGGTGTTGTCTCTTAAAATTCTGACCTTATTTTTCAGAAACTGTCGCTTAACTTCCCAAAGAGTTAGGAGATTATGCCACGATTTACAGTAAGTTAGTGGTTTCATTGTCGTGGGTGCTGCTGTTGCTGTTTTTATCCTTTGCCTCTGGATGTCCTAAGAAGCATAAAGAAAAGGAAACTTCTTACCTATCAAATAGGCTATTATTTCTGCTCTTTTAAGTCAGTGATATTAATTCCTTGTCAAAGATAAGGAAGGTTTCAATACTGCTTTTTTATCACTGTTATTCCTTAACATCATTTACAGATTATCATCCCATTATACCTCCATGCAGCTTTTTTTTTTTTTTTTAAAGAGCTGGGACTTTTAAATTTAATTTTTCATTGAAGTATGGTTGACCTACAATGTTTCAGGTGTCCAGCAAAGTGATTCAGATATATATTATTCTTTCTCAGATTCTTTTCCATTATAGCTTATTACAAGATATTGAATATAGTTCCCTGTGCAATATAGTAGATCCTTGTCATTTATCTATTTTATATATAGTAGTGTGTATATGTTAATTCCAAACTCCTAATTTATCCCTCCCTTCTCTCTTTCCCCCTTTTTAAAAAATATCTTTATTGGAGTATAACTGCTTTACAATGGTGTGTTAGTTTCTGCTGTATAACAAAGTGAATCAGCTGTATGTATACATATGTCCCCATATCCCCTCCCTCTTGAGCCTCCCTCCCACCCTCCCTAACCCACCCCTCTAGGTGGTCACAAAGCAACGAGTTGATCTCCCTGTGCTGTGCGGCAGCTTCCCACTAGCCTTTCTGACTTACTTTACTCTGTATGACAGACTCGAGGCTCCATGCAGCTTTAATGCAATTCTCTAAAAGTGTTATCTCCCTATTGTGACATAGATCACATGGATGTTAAACTGGATTCCTGCATTTGTTCCTAGTTCTTTCACCCAGAGATCCTGGTCAAAGGAAATTCAGTAAAGCCTGTCCAATTTAAATTAGTCCCAGATTTTTAATTTTCAGTTGGATATTTTTATTACTGGTTACAGTAAAATAAGTATGAATTTAGTAGACTTTTAGTCCTTGCAAGGTTATGACTAGTAGTATCTGAGAGGTATTTGCAGCGAACTGATTTCTCACTTTAATATGGAGTTAATCTGAAAAAATAACCAGTGATAATTCTTTGCTTTTTGGTTGTAATATAACTAATAGCATTCCATTAGGGTTATTCACTGGTAAAATAAACACGAGCTCCTAGGGAGAGCTGGTGGTAGGACTAGCTAATGCTGTTGCCCCTGCCATCTCTTTGATGTAGCAGCCAAGTTTTCTGTGGCCTGCACTGTGGTTTGTGAGATGTGCAAAGCTTCTGGGTAATCTGGTAATCTAGTGGAGGAATCAGTGAGAATGTTAGAAATAATAATTTAGGGTGAATGTGAAATATATGCAGGAAATGGTGGAAAAAGTTAAGAAAGTCTAGACATCATGTAAACTGTGTTTTATGTTTGTTTGTGATATCTTGTTCTATGGATAAATCAGGATTTTTAAAATTTATTTTATTGTTTGGTAGCACTATTTTATTTTGCAATAAACCCTTTGAGCCGCAATAAAATAAAATATAGGGAAGTTCATGTTCATTTACTAAACTTCTGTTTCTTAAGAAAGTCGATTTTAACATATAATTTGCATATAATTTTTATTGGCACTCGTAGTCTACCACAGAGGCTCCAATGATATTGATTCTATAAATGTTTGAAGATGCATCAGTATCTACTTTGAAAGTTCTTACTATTTTAATGATTGTCTAGAGATCACTGTGTAAAGTACACAACTGCTGAAATTGCATTGGCATATGACATAATTTTTCTCATTTAAATAAAATATAGTTTTTTATGTGTCTGTGTGGTCCTTCCACAGAAAGAGAGTTAGGGGTAGAAATGGTTTATTTGGGGCATGGAGATGTAATGCCTGTGCAGTAAACAGAATAATACTCACCCCCTGCCCCCCGCAAACGGCCATGTGCTAATGGTAATCCTTGGAACTTTTGAATATTTTGAATATACTACTTAATCTGGCAAAAGGGACTTTGTAGATATAATTAAACATCTTTGATTCTTATAGGTAAAAAGAGGGAGGCAGGTGGATCAGAGTTAAAGTGATTTTAAAATGCTGTGCTTCTGGCTTTAAAAATGAAGGAAGAGGGCTTCCCTGGTGGTGCAGTGGTTGAGAGTCCGCCTGCCGATGCAGGGGACATGGGCTCATGCCCCAGTCTGGGAAGATCCCACATGCCGCAGAGTGGCTGGGCCCGTGAGCCATGGCCGCTGGGCCTGTGCATCTGGAGCCTGTGCTCCACAACGGGAGAGGCCACAACAGTGAGAGGTCCACATACTGCAAAAAAAAAAAAAAAAAAAAAATGAAGGAAGAGACCACAAGCAAAGGAATGCAGGCAGTCTGTAGCATATGGAAGAGGCAAGTAGATGGATTCTCTAACAGAGCCTCCAGAAAGAATGAAGTTCTGTCAACACTTTGATTTTCAGCCTACTAAAAACCATTTTGTACTTCTGACTTCCAAAACTGTAAGATAATAATTTGATGTTATCCTAAACCACCAAGTTTTGTATTTTGTTACAGAAGTAATAGGACACTAATAGAATCTGTGAAAGATAGGGAGAAAGGAGGATCTGCTGGAGAAAGGCTTCAGACTGCAACGCAGATATGACACCTGTGAAAAAGGTAGTATTCATTTGCTCAGACTATCATAGCAAAATACCCTAGATTTGGTGACTTAAATAACAAAACTTTTTTATCACAGTTCTGGAGGCTATAAACCCAAGATTAAAGTTCTGGTGGGGCTGGCTTCCTCTGGCTTCCTCTCCTTGGCTTGCAGATAGCTACCCTCTTGCTGCCTCTTCACATGGTCATTCCTCTGGTGTCGCTCTTCTTATAAGGACAACAGTCATAATGGATTAAGACCCCACTGTGATGGCCTCATTTAACTTAATCACCTCTTTAAAGGCTCTGTCTCTAAATACAGTCACACTCTGATGTATGAGAGTTTAGGGCTTCGACATAATGGATTTGAGGGACACATTATTAATTCCGTAACAGGGAAGAAAAAGAATTGGCAGACACTGACACAGATTTCAGTGTAAATCTGACAAAGTCTCAGTAAAACCAATTGTCCAGAATAAAGATTGCCCAATAAATGAGTCTCAATTTGTGCAGAAATCATCAGGCCCTAGTATTTCATTGTGTTCAGTCATTGTCTGTGGCTTCCCTGAAAGAGAGCAGGGCCTCAGCTCAAATGCTGCAGGAGGTCCCAAATGGTGCAGCTGGAGACTGTTATCTAAATACATTCCTCCCAGAAAGAAAGGCACCTTTTTTCTGAAGGCAAATCAAAATGGCACATCTCCATTACTGCCACAATTAATTTTGCTCTTTTTTTATTCCAATTTTTCTTGTGCACATATGAAATGTGAAACAATAGCTCTTAACATCTTGGCATTATTAGCAGAATAACTAAATGTTGCCAGTTTTATAACATGCTATACGACAGATGCTTCAAATACAGAATCAGTTAACTTAATATCAATAATGGTTTATATTGTAATGGAATGTTTATAAAGCTTTTGGAAGTTTATTCTTCAAAGGTGAAGTTTTGTTATTATTGTAAATAGTATTATAACCTCAATTAAAAGATTTAACATTGAAGACAAAATTACTTGTCTTTGAGATGATAATTAGAAAACAAATATTAATATAGCACAGCATCATGATAAAAAAACCTGTTGTTAATAAATTAAGAAACCTATGGAATAGAAATATACTTGGAATTGTTTGTCATACACAAATGTGCATCTCTATAAAATACAACATTCTAACAATCAATGTAGAAGTTACAGTTGTCAAAATATACACATAATTTATAAGTAGACAGGATAACTATACTACAAAATTTTGGGACAAAGCTAAAGTTTAATGTAAAATTATATTTTCTTTTTGCTGCCATCACCAACTGGACTTTAGAAATGTTTAAGCTTTTGAATAACTATTTGTTTAATAAACTTATGTACATATTACAATGATACTGATTTTTAATGTCTTGCAAATTGAGAAATTTTATTCAAAATGAGTTGGAAAATTTTAACAAAATAGCTATTGGATACAGCACCAAAAATATTTTTTAGCTTTTTAGTCTTAGAGAACTGTGATTGGTGGAAACAAAGCTTTCAAACAAGAAGATATTAACAGCTATTTACAGAAGGGCAAAATGATAAAATCTGCAATCATATATAAGATTTCCTGCTTATATATATTTAATTAATATCTTAGCTTTTGAGAAGAATACTTGGATGCAGCCCCCATTTCACTGGGTATATTTATAGTCTGTACCAGAATGGAATTAAATTGAGAAAACCTGTGATTTTGCAGCATTTAAGTTTGGCAAACATTAAAAATATCTAAAATATAGACAAGAGTTTTAACGAGTTTTTCATTGTGAAAATTTGGATTAGATATTTTGCTGAATGAAAGTAAGAGACACTACCTGTGTGAATATTTGGGCTAAAATATTTATATATTTCAATATTGAAAAAATATAATTGATAACATCAATCTAACAAAATGTAGCAGAATTTGCTCTGAGCTACCTCAAAAACTATGAGGAAATTGTTTCATCAATTAAACGTATTATGTCAGACAGAGAAGAGTCAACTGAAGATTCTGTAATTTCAAACTAACCATAAAATGTAACTTTGAAGAATATTTCAAGCAAAATTTTTTAAAAATGAGAGACTATTTATAAAAATATGGCCTTCCAAAAAATGCCAGTGATAATGTACTGTGGACAAAATAGATAAGAGACTAAGTAAACTACAAGATTATATGTGAAGATAATAATTCTGCTTATGTTTTGTCTTAATATTCAGAAAATTGATATAAACTAGGTTTTAAAATTTTGATTTTGCTTTAACGTGCAACATATCCATATATATGAGACAGTTCTAATTTTGAAAATAGTTTATGCATAGAAATATACTTTAGGTCAATGAATACAACTCAACAAATTTATAGATCAATAAATATTTCAAATATTGTATATTTTAAATTATTTAATTACTCCATTTCATTCTTAAAAATAGCTCACTATAGGCAATAATTTACATGGGCTTGCCATGTATAAGGGTTTTGAAACATATTTTTCTGATTGTCATGCTTGCAAAATGAAGAAAGGGCCTGGTAGTCAATTTTATGTGTAATTAAAAAGCAATTTAGTAAGAAAATAGAAGATTTTTCTCTTTACTAGATGGTAACATTGACTGCAGGAGTTTATGCATTCCCAGTGATTTAAACTTGGTTTCATTGAGGGAAATTTCCTGGTGGTCCAGTAGTAGGACTCCATGCTTTCACTGCCAAGGACCAGTGTTCAGTCCCTGATCTGGGAACTAAGCTCCCTAAGGCAGTGTGGCATGGCCAAAAACAAACAAACAAACCCTTGGTTTCATTGAGCAAGATAAAGTAGCTAAGACAATAAAAATAGGTATAATTTCTAACACTCAAGCCTTAAAGCAAAAAAAGGCAATAGGAAAAAATGTCCCCGCTTCTTATTAATAAAATTTGAGATCATGTATTGGTGATTCAGAGGCCACTTCAGGAGATCTTAAAACTTGAAGGAAAGTACATATAGTAATTGAATAGAGTTTGGAGAAGCCTGCTACAGGGTCCAACTTTGACAATGAATGCAGTTTGTGGGATTCCCACTTTAAAAAAGCAACTGAAGAATCAATGTCAGCAGCAACCACACTTTGATCTGAGAGGCATCGCCTTAATTGTATCTGTCACCAGCTACATTCACCACGGACATCAGGAAGTTAAGCGTATCCTTCATTGGGACCAACTTTAGGGGAATGACTATTCGGTGACTTTACTTACTTGTTCATTTCTCCTTTCAAATGTATAGCCTTATTCTCTTTAAAAAAAAAACCCAATGTCAAGAATATTCAATTCAGTTGTCCTATGATGGTGGGTTAGTTAAAATTGGAAGTAAATGTGCTTTTTTTTCCTCCCTAAACCTTAATTCTTCTCACTAACTCAGGCCTTGAGAATTCTTCTCTGAATAAAGAAAAAAAGAAAACAAGTAGAAGATTGGAGATAACAGCGAATAAGGTTTAGGCCTTGTTGAAATTAGCCCCCCCGGGCTGGAAATAAGACGGGTAAAGAGATGAGTACACTTGGGACTTATTGCTGCCTGGGATGGTCATCCTCATAGCAATTACTGAGAAAAAACAATATTACAGAGTCAGAGTCCTCCACTGTGTTTTTCTGCACATCTATTACTTTATTATGCTTAAGCGACTAACTCCTGGACAGGTAATGTAACTTTATTGCATACATGAAATAGATCCTGTAAGCTGGTTGATACAGCAGCCTTTTGTGCCATAGGGAGAAAAGGTCAGCTCTTTGTTAGAAAACACATTTTGCTGCATTTTCTTCTTATTCAAGGCAGGACAAAATGTGATCATAAAAATCAACAAATATTAAATCGTGAAAATCATAGAGAATATGTTCTCTGACTTCATAGAGAATTAAGCTAGAATTCAATAACAAAAATAACTGAACATCTTCAAATGTTTGAAAACTAAACACTGCATATTTTATTAATTCATGAACTTACAGAAAATATTTTTAACGAAATAATAACGAAAACATTACATACCAAAACTTGTGGGATATAGTTAAAGGTTTTCTCAAAAAGAAATATTGAACCTTCATTTTGTATAATAGAAAAGAGGATAAAAATAAAGTGTACAACTACAGAAATTAGAAAATATTATCTAATTATACTCAAGAATAATAAAGATAAAAGCATAAATAAGTGATAGAGAAAATAGTACAATAGAGTGGATTTTAAAAGGCAAATCTGGAGTTTGAGAAGTCTAATAAAATTGAAATATGCTGGGAAAGATCACAGAGAAGAAGGCAGAGTAATCAATATCAGAAATTTTTAAAAAAAGGTGATATCACTTCCTATGCAGCAGACATCAAAAAGATAATAAATGGTTTAGGAAACGCTTATGGCAGTAAAATTTAAAATTTATATTAAAAATAAATTTATAGATAAACATAGTTTACCAAACTGACACAAGAACTGAAAAATCTGCCTTGTCCTATATGCATTATGGATATTCATTACATACATAATCCATAAAGAAAACACCAGATGGTTTCACCAATGATAGCTTCCAAACATTTAAGGAATCATCACCACCAATCCTACTCAACTAATCCTGAGAATATAATATTAAATATTTTCCAAATTGTTATTAAAAAACACATAAACTGTGATATCAAAACCTGACAAAGATTTTATAACTGGAACTGGAGAGGGATTTTTCTCAAAATATTAGCACACTGAATTAAGCAGTGTATATCAGTATATTATAATCAGATAATTTTGTATTTATTCTAGGAAAGCAAAGATGAAATGTCATTTGAAAGTCAACTTGTTTAATTTCTCACTACTTGAAGAAAAGAAACAATTTAATAACTAAACAAGATATAGTAGGTGATGATAAATAAAGTTGATTAAAATGAAATAGGGGGATGTGATCAGAGCTTCAGTGAGAGAGGACAAAATATTGCTTGAAATTTAGAAAAAGTCTCTGAAGAGGTAATGTTTAAGCTAAGATGGCAATGAGGAAAAGCCCCGGCCACAGGGACATCTGGTGGAAGAACATTCTGTGTAGAAAGCACAGTTCTTGCACAGACGCTTTGAAGAAGAGAAAAAAGCCCATGAGTGTGCTGTTTTTGCATCAGCATTTAAACAGATACAAGTCGCTAAAAGGTATTTTCTTTTGTACACACTCTAGTTACTACCCTGATTTTCTTCAGATTATCACAACCTTCTTAAAGAATTCTAGTCTACTCTCCTATATCTTCAGTTTTCATTAACCCAATGCAATGTGGCTTCCTTACCAGTAATTCCATAAAAACTGATACTCAGGGTTCATTACCATGTTCTCATTTATTGCTAACCTATACCATCTTCCTAGGTGATCCCATTCACACATATGATGACACCAGTGAAGACTCATAATCTGAAATTTCAGCAGGACAGATTCTCTCCTCAGACTCATCTTTATGACTTCCTACTAGACTTCCTCAATGATTCATACAAAACTAAACTCAGAATGTTCTTTAGTGAATGTCACTATTATTAAAATACAGTTGATTTACAATATTGCATTAATTTCAGGTATACAACAAAATGATTCAATTATATATATATATTTCAGTTTATTTTCCATTATAGGTTATTACAAGATATTGAATATAGTTCACTGTACTCTATGGTAGATCCTTGCTGTTTATCTATTTTATATATAGTAGTGTGTATATGTTAATCCCATACTCCTATTTTACGCCTCCCCTCCTCCCTTTCCCCTTTGGTAACCATAAGTTTGTTTTCCATGCCTGTGAGGCTGTTTGTGTATAGGTTCATTTGCATTATTTTTTAGATTCCACATATAAGTGATATCATATAATATATGTCTTTCTCTGACAGTACGATAATCTTTAGGTCCATCCATGTTGCTGCAAATGGCAATATTTCATTTTTTATGGCTGAGTAATATTCTATTGTGTATATATACCACATTTTCTTAAACCAGTCATCTGTTGATGGGCACTTGGGTTGTTTCCATGTCTTGGCTATTGTAAATAGTGCTGCATGGACACTGGAGTGCATGTAGCTTTTCAAATTAGAGTTTTAAACACTGTTCATTTGCCCTTTTTCCTATCTTGATATAAGGCACCGCTAGTCACCCAGTTTCTCGATTCATCAATGTAGGCATCCTTAAGATCTCACTTTCCAAAACCACATTATTGTTCAATTACCAAGTCCTATCATTACTAATTTGTATGTTTGTGGAATAATTATTCTCTCATTCTTTCTGACTCTGTCCTAGTTGAGTCTAATAAACATTGTTTCCTGGACAATAGCCAATCCACTTATTTCAAATAGATCCTCCTCCCATATTAATTATCCATGCTCTGTGCTTTCAAAAAATAAGTTCTAATAATATAACTTCTTCCTTCAGATGCTGGATCCTTATCAGGGTCACCTATAAGACCCTCCAAGATCTCTAAAACTGCTAATCAGATCTTATCTGATCTTATCTGATTGTTCTGTTCAAATTCAGGTATGCATTAGTCATGCTAATGCTAGACTACTTTTAGCTCAGCGAAGTGCTAGATTCATTTGTCTTAGGATCCTCCTTGTGGCTAGAACAATTATCCCTTTTTCCTACCAAACAACCAAACTCTCAACAATTTTCTTTCAACAATCTGACCCATTCTTTAAGCACCAGCTTAAAATTCTCCTCCTCTAGGAGGGACATCTGTCTGTCCTATATTCTCATTGCATCCAGTTCTTCCCTTCTAAGAGTCATCTCACGTCACTATACTCCTGCAACTATGTATCTGCCTTCTCTATTAGGTAGATGAATTGATGGCAAAAGGAAACCCCTTTGATTTTAATTACTGCTCTGTAAACCAGAACGTAGTACAGTGCCTGGAACTGGAGTAGGTGCTCATTAAATAAAACGAGACAGTGAATGATTAAAGCTAATGATGCAACATTGGATACATTCATCAAAGCAGAAAAACGTTATATTGCAAATAGACACTGAAATTTTATTTTCCTTCTAAACATTTTCTTTCAAAAATTTTTGAAATATTTTAAACTTAGAGATAAGTATAGAGAATATATAATGCTCTCTCTATATATACTATATATAGTATAACACTCATTCACTATTCAGATTTAACTCTGCCTTACTTAAGATTTATAAACAATAATAATAATATTATACATTTCAAGTCCTAGTGCAACCCATTCATCTCTTTTCCTCTCCACAGGCAGTATGTTCAGGTTGATGAGTTCCTAACCTATCCATACTTTTATGAGTTTATGATATACATCCGTAGCCATAAATAATATAATCCCTTGTAAATTGAGTTTTTTTATGTTTTAGGTGTCATTAAATTAAATATATTTCTAAATGCTTATCCTAACACTTCTAATGTTTTTGAGATTCTGATTTTGAGAATCAGAAATTAAAATGTAGAACTAATTCATTTAAATTTCTTTTTTCCATTCTATCAATACATTATAATTTATTTCCTATGCCTTTATTTAAGGATAGTGGTTTGTAATTTTTAACAATGATTTAATGAACAACTTATTTATATTTTCACTAATACATGCTCATGGCTTTCTCTAGTTATGAGTTAAAATGAGAGTCAATTTACACCTATACAAATTTGTAACATTCATAAATTACCATTGTATCAATTTTCTTAATTGTACAATTATACAAAGAATCAAATATTCTTTGTATTTATGTGTATGCTTTATCCTTCAGTTTCCACAAAAGTGCTATTAAAAAGTTGAGCCAAGATTACAAATTTATGGACTTGGCTTTGTTAGTTTGTTGGTGGCTTTTTTTATGGATATTGAAAATATATTTCTAGGTCCATAGAGATTCAGAATTGGTATATTATCTTTGGAAGTTTTCATTTTTAGTTAAGGAATAACTTTTTTCTTAATAATCTTTTCTGTCTAAATATCTATTTTGGCTGACAGAAATATTATTAGTTCAGTTTTTTTTTGATTAATTCTGTCTTAGATATAATTTTCTAAAATTTAGTTTTTAAATGTACATCTTTATGGTTTGGATGTGTCTATGGGAGGTTTCTTCCACAGATTAATTTAAAAATTTTTCTTCCACAGTTTAATTTAAAAATTAAAGTGGGACAAACTGGTCAGAAAGATTCCCTATGGGGAAATTCCACATTTACTTGAGTACAAGAGATTTCTGAGATTTTTGTTAATTTTCAAGCTACAGGTTCCCACATGATTTGAATGGTGTGAATTCAGATCACTCATTGTAGAAGGCACAATCCTGTGGTTCCAAATTATTCCTAGTGATTCTTTTTCTATCCATGGCCCAAGAAAGTTGGTCTGCTCCAGCTGTAAGTTGCTTGGCCCTTTGGAGCACATGGTTTTTTGCAGGGAGCTTATTTTCACCCTCACACTAGCATGGTATTAGTGTAAGAATCTCAGTTTTCAGGAATGATTCTAAAACCTGTCTGCACTATTTGAATTTAATAACTGCTAAATACTCTGCATCAGAGTTTCTCCTTCATGTCTGGTCCCTGGAGATTTCCCTTTCTTGTGAACTTTTGTATATACTGCAAAATATTTTGTTACTATTTGAAAGTGTTTTAAATATGGCAGAGGTTTTGAAACAAATGGAAATAACAGAAGAAAAATAAATTAGTAGTTGGCATTAAAATGAAACTTGAAAATGACTTACAACAGCTGAATGCCACAGGATTCTACCTCATAATTGGCATTCCATACATGTGAAAACATTGGAGAAATTCTAGAAAAATTCAAGGTGGGAAAAATCAGCAATGTGTACTTTGACATAAGCTCATTTTTAATAATGTCAAACTTATAGAAAGAAAGGAAGCTTAACAGTGTTATTATTTTTTTAGTGGACAGGATATGTATAAAGATGATGTTAGAAAGTTATTTCAAACCTGACTTGGTAGATAAAGATTTAGTAGTAGTGGCAGTAAAAGGGAATTGATACAGTGTTGGTAACACTTGAGAAAACAGTGGCTGATAAAGTAGCAGAAGAAGGTCAAATATTGATTATCTTATATGCACCAAGAATTGTGCCAGGTGATTTACATGGGTTATGATATTCAATATCACCATAACCTTATAACCCAGCTATTGTTCTTATCATTCTGCAGGTGAGGAATATGAATCTCATAGTTTAAATAACTTATTTAAGATTACCTTGCTAGTAAGTAGCATGTGAGGTCTGGTATTGTACCCTAAGTTTTAATAATTCCATATTTTAGTTGTGTTATATTAATACTAAATTTAAATAATAAATATAATGTGCATATTATGGAATGTTTGGGAATTAATGAATAAGTTTTAACTCATTTATAACCTCTCCACCAAAGTGATAAAATATAACCCCTCCAACCAAAGTGATAAAATTATCAAAATAACAGAGTATATATTTTCATTCATCACTTTCCCATGTTGATATGTATATTTTTGTTAAAACTAAGAAATTGAAGATATGGAAGACATAGGTATAGGTATAAGTGTAAATAGAGATGGCATACATTTGGGGGGTTTTCTTTTTAAGTAAGCTTAGAGTAAGTGTGAATATATAAATCACCTTCTTATAAGTAATTAAAAATTTACCAAGACTAAGATCAGCTTTCTTCAAAATCATGTTTACTTCAATTTCTCCGTTTTTACTGCTTTTCTCCACTGCTTAAAATGCCAATGATCACTCACTTCCCTAGTCTTTCTGTCACATATAGACATAATACTGATTTAATTAAATTTTTAAAAAAATTAGTGACTTGAAGTGAGACACTTTTAAAATTTAACAAAGTTAATTATATTATTAAATTATTAGTGACTTTATTATTAAGAATTATAATATATAACATGTATACATATATAATTTATAATACATATAATATAATTAATATAAATAAATTATTAGTGACTTCAAGTGTCTCACTTTAAGCCTTTATGTTGCACACACTATTTGATTTTAGAAGATAAATGAGAAAGATTCTTATTAATAATGTATGGATTACTCTTTTTCAATTTATTGATTCACTTAGCATCTACTACAGGATTACAAAAATAATGATGGTTGAAGTGCTTTCTGTCTCAGCTTACGTTACCCAGGAAACAGAGTTTGAGGCAAATTTTATGGACAACTCATTGTTGAAAAAATGTGATCCTGGGGAAGCAAGAATGATGTTAAAGGAAATGAGGCCAGCAAGAAGAAAAACAATATGAGGGTTATAAGCTGCTCGCCATTTATGATCAGGTGATTCTGACTGATTTCACCACTTTCTTAGAGGCCATGTGTCCCGCATCTTAGGACAAATTGCCCTGGGAGAATCTCCCCTTTGTCAAAGATTTACTTACAATGAATTAACTTGTCTGCATTTCTAACTTGTGCATGTATAAGCAACCAGTGAGGCCTGTAGTAGCTCAAGAGTGAGCATCAAACTAGAAAGTGTCAGGATGGGAGGTAAGAGCTGCAGAGTGTGCCTATGAGCTGGTAGCTAATATGCACATCCCACATTGCTGGTGTCCTCCATTTCACGTTGCACTATGGGACCTCCATATCTCTGAAAACAAGAGAGCTTCTCTTCTTCCCTGAGAAGATGTTTACCAATCTAACCAGTCATGGTGTATCCTTCAAATTCTTAAAATTATATAGGTCATTTACAGTGTTAGTAAACAATTGACAGTCCTCACTGTTTTTGGGTTTTTTTCCCCCAGCTTTATTGAGAAATAACTGACAACAGTCCCTACTGTTGAAGACGGTGAATGATGTTCATTTCCTCCTCCACTATTCATTCTAGATTTCCTTTAACCCAAGATGCCATTTTGTTTGAATTGATTTGATTTTTTTTTTAGTTTGGGGGGTTTTTGTTTTCTTGTTTTTTGTTTACTTTTTTTTATTTCTTTATTTTTGACATGGTAGAGTGTTCAGAACCTTTGGAACCAAGAGATATTAGGTTGTTTTTGTTTTGTTTTGTTTTGGTTTTTTTGTGGTACGCGGGCCTCTCACTGTTGTGGCCTCTCCTGTTGCGGAGCACAGGCTCCAGATGCGCAGGCTCAGCAGCCATGGCTCATGGGCCCAGCTGCTCCGCGACATGTGGGATCTTCCCGGACTGGGGCACGAACCCGTGTCCCCTGCATCGGCAGGCGGACTCTCAACCACTGCACCACCAGGGAAGCCCAAGAGATATTAGGTTTTAATTAACTTGTCCTTGTGTAAGTTGTGGTTGCTTCAATTTGCCCACTTGCCATTATCAATGGGTGCTGAACCAAAAAAAGATGCCTTAGTACATACCATGAGATCCAGTCATATTTCCTCTGTTCCCCATTGGGTATCTCTTCAGGGAAGATACCCCACCAGGATATTCCCTTCTTTCTTCTTATTGCTCCACTGGAAGAAAAGGAGCTGATGTGACCATGTGGTAATTGTGTATCTAAATATTTCCCCAGGCAGAAGTTATCTCCTAGGAGTCATGATCTCTACCCAGAATTTCCCCCTTTGTTTCCACATTCCATATTCAGTGGATTATGTCCAGGTATTATCTTGAGATAAGTTTCAAGTGTAAATGTGTTATTTGAGAAATGAAGGAAAGATTGGTATGGGAGTGATTAATTCAGTCAAGGAAAAGAAGATAGGCAAAAGAGTATATTATCAATTCATCACTTCTGTGAATACTGAAACTTAATACCAACAGGGAAATACTTGGAAATTTGCCACACAAGGTCTATGGGAAGAAAATTTGGTGCCATTATCATATTTTCATATCCACTCCAATGTAAAATGCATCTTTTGGCTGGAGACATTGTGTGGGATGTCACACACTGGGATCAGATCGAGCATTCCTGAGGTATTGTGTGGCACAGGCACTGTGGGCAGGGAAGGTAATTCCATATCTGCAAAAAGTATGGACTGTTGTTAGGATAAATCACTATCCAACAGGGGAAAGTAGTCAACTATTATATATCTGCCAGCAACTGGCCTAACACATCACTTTAAGGGTTGGAGCAATATTAAGGACTCAGTCTCAGTCTCTGCTCTTGACAGGTTGTATATTTTGCAGTGAATGTAGACAGATTAGTCTTGGTGAAAGTGAGTCCATACTTCTGAGCCCATGAGTATTCTCAGTTCCCACCACCAAGGTTATTCCATCCATGAGCTCATTCTGAAAACACTCAGTGACAGAGTACAGAGGTGATACACACAAGGAAAGTCATCCTGTAAAGCTGGTTTTGGCAGAGCCATCTTTGCAGTCAGCAGCCTCTGGTGAGCATTCTCATGTAACCCAAAGATCCACACATTCTGTGCACTTGCTTATCAGTCTATCGCTTATCACTTCTCCAGATATCCTGCTCTTGGACCTTCCATTTTTATTCCTTCTGGGCACTGACTTACTACTCATGCCATTTGCCACTGCCCAGAAATCCATGTAACTAAGGCCGTTTATCCTTCTTTATAACCCAAATGACAAAAGGGACTGCTTGAAACTCTGCTGCTGGGAAGTTTGCCACATCTGTTCTTTAGGACATCTGTTAAATGAAGCTGTAATGTGGAAACAATCCATTTACAGCTAGTGTCATACAAAGAGCTGAGCCCTTTGTGATTCGTGCTCAACCTCCTTCCTTCTCTGCCAGTTGGTTATAGTGAACCTTTCATTAGGCCATAGATATGAGTTGAAAAGATGCATGTGTGTAATAGAGGGAAGTGACACGATAGTCTGGAATACCGGAGAATGCCATTTTTTTATTGCTTTATTAGTATACTCAGGTTTGATTTTGTATTATTTTCCTTTTTCTATGGATCACTGTTATACACACCTAACTGACATCATTTCCTCATTGTATTTAACTTGTGTTCTAGCCACAAAATCACTCTGTGGCTCATGATGAGTCATTCAGATTCCACTAGGGGCCAGAAGCATAAAAGTATTTTAAAATAATCAAACTATGTGAAAAACTCATTTTCTTATATCTTTTAAATAAATGAAAAAAGAACAGTGACCATGGAGAAAATTTAGGAGATAAGTATACAAACTTCTAAAATAATACAAATAATTACTAGTCCTGCCACCTAAATAAAACATCAATTAATATCCCTTGTAATGGCTTTATACTTCTCTCCAAAACTTTCATTTATCATCAAATTTAAACACATTGAAAAATTCTTCAATTTAAAGTTTTTCCAGCTGACAATTTTCTTAAATATTTTATTTTAATATGTAGTAAATTATACTGCATGAGTTTAAATCCAACATTGCAATTGATTTTACCTTTTAAAATTTTTCTAAACTAATTTGGTCTCTATGCCATTTTTTTCATATATCTTGTATAAATTTTCCATGACAACTTCTGGAAACTTTATTTGTTCTTATTTTTAAGTAAAATAAGAGCATATTTGAAAAAAAAAGATACTCTCTAATTTTTAGTTTCAAGTATTATTATCTCTAAGTAATTATGCTTACTTCAAATTTTTTACTAAATTAAAAAAGAACAAATTTAACAGCTAAGCTAAAATTCTACTTTGTCATTTTGAAAAATTGAATCTTGATAGTCTTTCTTTTTAAACTACTTTAGTATAGCATTATTATCCATTAATCTGTTAATACTGAGTAAGAGAGAGATTAAATTCTCACATTTTTATGACTATCTGAATGTATAAGAAATGATATTAATATATAATTAATATAATAATATATTAATATAATTAATATAATGTATTTTAGTAATTATTAAATAGGAATTTACTCTGACATAATTATAGGATGAATTTCATATATTTCAAAATATATTATTCTCCAGCTTTTCACTATTTCCAAAAATCCCAATAAAGTTTCATTGTATGTGCTTAACTGAAATAGCATTAAAACTATTTATTCTCACAAGTATATCTTGATTTATTTTTATGTTATCAATCATACAAAACATTCTATAATTTTTTACTGCATACTTAAACAGTCATTTGCTTTTTCCTCAAAAGACTAATAAAAATTATTAAATTAGAAAATTTACCTCTGTAATTTTTAAATATTAATTTAATTTTGCTAAACTAATTGTTCAGTTTTGTTTCCTTGGGGTCAAATGATGCTAAATTATTGATGTTTTATCCATTGAAAAGGGATCTCTCTTTCCTATAAGAATTTAACCCAATGAATATTTAAACTGAGTTTACATAGCAATGACCAGATTAGATTGAAATTGAAGGAGTTATTTAGTCTAATACCCTGGAGGCCAATTTAATATTGGTGTTTCTGTATCTGTTTTACAAGACCCTCCATACCAATTCAAGGTTTAAAATGGATTACAATGTATCTGATTCAGCTTCTTTTCTCTGGAATTTACCTTAAAGGCTTATCATAAAAATTTAAAGCTAATTTAAGAAGACATCTAAACAGGAGGAGTTAAGACAGCAGACTAGGAGGATGCAGCACCTACTAGGCACCTACCAGGCACTGGTGGGGGACCATGGACACCTAAGGGGATGGGAGGAACCCCCAGGGACCTGGTAGGACATGGGGCATGGGAGGATTCAGGGGGGGAGGAGAAGTGGAGGCAGGATGGGACTGGAGCCCCTGAGGGGCGGCTGTGGGAGGGGAAGGGATCTCAAGCCTGAGGGGGAAATTGGGGGACGATTGCGAGGGCAGAGGATCAAAAGGGAGTGTGGCCAGATTTCCCCTACCCTCTTGGGCCCCCAGGAACCTGCTGTGATCCCAGGCCTGATCCTCTGCCCACCAAGGCCCCTCCAGCCGTGCAGGTCCTGAGGGAGTGGGAGGGAGGGAAGGGGGAGCAAGAGTAAAGGCCGGACATATGGGACCGGCACCCCTGAGGGGCGGCTGGGGGAGGAGAGGAGTTCCTACACCCAGTGGGACCCACTCATGGTTAGGGGTCCAGCAAGAATGCGGGAGACCCTGGGAGAGATGTGGGGGGGGCATGGAGGAATGGAGGGGAATGGGGCCAGCACTTTCCCTGTCCACTTAGGCACCAGGGAGGCTGTTGGGTACCCGGGATTAATCCTCTGCCCTCAGAGCCTTCCTCCTGCCATGCAGAGCCCAAGACCTGCCCTTACACCCCCACCCAGAGCCCTACCTCTGTACTTGGAGACCTCCTCTGAGACCCCCTCCAACTGTGCTGAGCCTAAACCCCACCCACCCACCCTCACCCAGGGCCTTACCTCCAAACTCTGGAACTCCAAGCTCCGGGGGGCAGCCCTTTGGAGGTGCCGCCTCTCTGCTTCCAGGCAGGTCCTAAGGAGAGGATCTGCCCCACACTAGCCCTGCCTAGGCCCTGCCCCCAAGGCCTTTTCCCGCTGCCTAGATCTTGAGCCTAGGCCCTGCCCCACACTCAAAGGTCACCCCCCCACCCCCACCTAGGTCCTGCCCCACCCAAAACCCTGCCCCTGACTAAGTTCCACCTTCTCCTAAACTCCGCTCCCCATAGTCAAGTTTTTTGGTTTTTTGTTCTATGTTTTTTGTTTTTCTTTTTTCCTCTTTTAGATTGGGGTTCTGTTGTACCTTGTTGATTCATTGCTGTCGATGCATTTATATTTTTTCTAATAAATCTTTTATTTTTCTAATTTTATTTTATTCTTTACACTTTGTTATTGTTCTGCTCTTTCTGGCTTGTTCCCCCTTTTTTATTTTATCTTTCTTCTGCTGTGGTTTTGTTTTACTTTATTGCAGTTGTTTCAATTATATTTTTATTTTTCCTAATATATTTTTATCTTTGTAATTTTATTTTGTTTTTTATTCTTTGTCATTGTACTGCTCCTTTTTTTCTTTCTTTTTTTTTTGCCACACCATGTGGCTTGTGGATCTTGCTTCCCAGGCCAGAGGTTTGACCTGAGGTCCTGTGGTGGGAGCTCTGAGTCCAAACTGCTGGACTAAGAGAGAACTTCAGACCCCAGGGAATATTAATCAGAGTGAGATCCTCATCTCAGCAACAAGACCGGGCTGTATCCAACTGCCTGCAAATTTCAGGGCTGAACGTCTCAGGCCAAACAACCAGTAAGACAGGAATACAGCCCTACACATCAAAAAAAAAAAAAGAAAAAAATGGAATGACAAAAAAATATGTTAGACAAGGGAGCAAGGTAAAAACCTACAAGACCAAATAAATGAAGAAGAAATAGACAACCTACCTGAAAAAAAATTCAGAGTAACGATAGTAAAGATGATCCAAAATCTTGGAAATAGAATGGAGAAAATACAAGAAACATTTAACAAGGACTTACAAAGACTAAAGAGCAAACAGTGATGAACAACACAATAACGGAAAGTAAAAACACCCTAGAAGGAATCAATAGCAGAAAAACTGAGGCAGGAGAACGGATAAGTGACCTGGAAGATAAAATAGTGGAAATAATTGCTACAGAGCAGAATAAAGAGAAAAGAATGAAAAGAATTAAGGACAGTCTCAGAGACCTCTGGGACAATATTAAATGCACCAACATTCGAATTATAGGGGTCCCAGAAGAAGAGAAAAAGTAAGCATCTGAGAAAATATTTGAAGAGATTATAGTCGAAAAATTCCCTAACATAGAAAAGGAAAGAGCCAATCAAGTCCAGGAAGCACAAAGAGTCCCATACAGGATAAATCCAAAGAGAAAATGCTGAGACACATATTAATCAAACTATCAAAGATTAAACACAAAGAAAAAAAATTAAAAGCAGCAAGGGAAAAGCAACAAATAACATACAAGAGAATCCCCATAAGTTAACAGCTGATCATTCACCAGAAACTCTACAAGCCAGAAGGGAGTGGCAAGACATATTTAATATGATGAAAGGGAAAAACCTACAACCAAGATTATTCTACCCAGCAAGGATTTCATTCAGATTCAATGGAGAAATCAAGAGCTTTACAAATAAGCAAAAGCTATGAGAATTCAGCACTACCAAACCAGCTTTGCAACAAATCCTAAAGGAACTTCTCTAAGTGGGAAACACAAGAGACCCACAAAAACAAACCCAAATCAATTAAGAAAATGGTAATAGGAACATACATATCAATAATCACCTTGAATGTAAATGGATTAAATGCTCCAACAAAAAGACATAGACTGGCTGAATGGATACAAAAACAAGACCCTTATATATGCTGTCTACAAGAAACCCACTTCAGACATAGGGACACATAAAGACTGAAAGTGAGGGGATGGAAAAAGATATTCCATGCAAGTGGAAATCACAAGAAACCTGGAGTAGCAATACTCATATCAGATAAAATAGACTTTAAAATAAAGACAGTTACAAGAGATAAGGAAAGACACTACATAATGATCAAGGAATCAATCCAAGAAGAAAACATAACAATTATAAATATTTATGCACCCAACATAGGAACACCTCATACATAAGGCAAATGTTAACAGCCATTTCTCCAAAAGGAGAAATCAACAGTAACACAATAAGAGTGGGGGACTTTAACACCTCACTTACACCAATAGACAGATAATCCAGATGGAAAATTAATAAGGAAACACAAGCTTTAAATGACACAATAAACCAGATAGACTTACTTGATATTTCTAGGACATTTCACCCAAAAGCGGAAGAATACATTTGCTTCTCAAGTGCACATGGAATGTTTTCCATAATAGATCACATCTTGGGTCACAAATCAAGCCTTGGAAAATTTAAGAAAATTGAAATCATATTAAGCATCTTTTCTGACCACAGTGCTATGAGATTAGAAATCAATTACAGGAAAAAAACAGGAAAAAATACAAATACATGGAGGCTAAACAGTGCACTGCTAAATCACCAAGAGATCACTGAAGAAATCAAAGAGGAAATCAAAAAATACCTAGATACGAATGATGACAAAAACATGACAATCCAAAACCTATGGGACTCAGCAAAAGCTTTTCTAAGAGGGAAGTTTATAGCAATTCAAGCTCACTTCAAGAAACAAGAAAAGTCCCAAATAAACAATCTAACCTTACACCAAAAGCAACTAGAAAATGAAGAACAAAGAAAACTCAGAGTTAGTAGAAGGAAAGAAATCATAAAGATCAGAGCAGAAATAAATGAACTAGAGACGAAAACAATAGCAAAGATCAACAAAACTAAAAGCTGGTCCTTTGAGAAGATAAACAAAATTGATAAACCTTTAGCCAGACTCATCAAGAAAAAAGGGAGAGGACTCAAATCAATAAAATTAGACATGAAAAAGGAGAGATTACCACTGACACTGCAGAAATACAAAAGATCATCAGAGACTACTACAAGCAACTCTATGCCAATAAAACAGACAACCTGGAAGAAATGGACAAATTCCTGGAAAAGTACAACCTTCCAAGATTGAACCAGGAAGAATTAGAAAATATAAACAGACCAATCACAGGTAATGAAATTGAAACTGTAATTTAAAATCATCCAACAAACAAAAGTCCAGGACCAGATGGCTTCACAGGTGAATTCTATCAAACATTTAGAGAAAAGTTAACACCGATCCTTCTCAAACTCTTCCAAAAAACTGCAGAAGAAACACTCCCAAACTCATTCTACAAGGTCACCATCACCCTGATATCAAAACCAGACAAAGATATCATAGAAAAAGAAAATGATAGACAAATATCACTGATGAACATAGATGCAAAAATCCTCAACAAAATACTAGCAGATTCCAACAACATATTAACAGGATCATACATCATGATCAAGTGGGATTTATCCCTGGGATGCTAGGATTCTTCAATATACACATATCAATCAATGTGAGGCACCACATTAACAAACTGAGGAATAAAAAACATATGATCATCTCAATAGATGCAGAAAAGTTTTTGACAAAATTCAGCACCATTTATGATAAAAACTCTTCAAAACGTGGGCATAGAGGGAGCTTACCTCAACATAATAAAAGCCTTACACAACAAACCCACAGCAAACATCACTCTCAATGGTGAAAAACAGAAAGCATTTCCTCTAGGATCAGGAATAAGAAAAGGATGTCCACTCTTGCCACTATTATTCAACATAGTATTGGAAGTCATAGCCACAGCAATCAGAGAAGAAAAAGAAATAAAAGGAATACAAATTTGAAAAGAGTGAGTAAAACTGTCACTGTTTGTAGATGACATGATACTATATATAGGAAATCCTAAAGATGCCACCAGAAAACTACTAGAACTAATCAGTGAATTTGGTAAGGTTGCAGGATAAAAAACTGATGCAAAGAAATCTCCTGCATTCTTATACACTAACAGCGAAGGATCAGAAATAGAAATTAAGGAAACAATCCCATTTACCACTGCAACAAAAAGAATAAAATACCTAGGAATAAACCTACTTAAGGAGGTAAAAGACCTGTACTCAGAAAACTATAAGACACTGATGAAAGAAATCAAAGATGACACAAACAGATGGAGAGATATACCATGTTCTTGGATTGGAAGAATCAATATTGTGAAAATTACTATATTACCCAAAGTAATCTACAGGTTCAATGCAATTCCTATCAAATTACCAATGACATTTTTCACAGAACTAGAACAAGAAATTATACAATTTGTATGGAAACACAAAAGACCCTGAATAGCCAAAGCAATCTTAAGAAAAACAGAGCTGGAGAAATCAGGCTCCCTGACTTCAAACTATACTACAAAGCTACAGTAACCAAGACAGTATGTTACTGGCACAAAAACAGAAATATAGATCAATGGAACAGGATAGAAAGCCCAGTGAAAAACCCAGGCACATATGGTCACCTTATCTTTCACAAAGGAGGCAAGAATATACAATGGAGAAAAGGCAGCCTCTTCAATAAGTGGTGCTGGGAAAAATGGACAGCTGCATGTAAAAGAATGAAATTAGAACACACCCTAGCATCATACACTAAAATAAACTCAAAATGGATTAAAGACCTAAATGTAAGACCAGAAACTATCAAACTCTTAGAGGAAAACATAGGCAGAACACTCTATGACATAAATCACAGCAAGATCTTTTTTGACCCACCTCCTAGAGAAATGGAAATAAAAACAAAAATAAACAAATGAGATTTAATGAAACTTGAAAGCTTTTGCACAGCAAAGGAAACCATAAACAAGATGAAAAGACAACCCTCAGAATGGGAGAAAATATTTGCAAACAAAGCAACTGACAAAGGATTAATCTCCAAAATATACAAGCAGCTCATGCAGCTCAATATCACAAAAACAAACAACCCAATCCAAAAATAGGCAGAAGACCTAAATAGACATTTCTCCAAAGAAGACATACAGATGGCCAACAAATACATGAAAAGATGTTCAACATCACTAATCATTAGAGAAATGAAAATCAAAACCACAATGATGTATCACCTCACACCAGTCAGAATGGCCATCATCAAAGAATCTACAAACAATAAATGCTGGAGAGGGTGTGGAGAAAAGGGAACCCTCTTGCACTGTTGGTGGGAATGTAAATTGATACAGCCACTATGGAGAACAGTATGGAGCTTCCTTAAAAAACTAAAAATAGAACTACCAGATGACCCAGCAATTCCACGAGTGGGCATATACTCTGAGAAATCCATAATTCAAAAAGAGACATGTAGCACAAGGTTCATTGCAGCACTATTTACAATAGCCAGGACGTGGAAGCAACCTAGATGTCCATCAACAGATGAATGGATAAAGAAGTTGTGGCACATGTACACAATGGAATGTTGCTCAGCCATAAAAAGGAATGAAATTGAGTTATTTGTAGTGAGGTGGATGGACCTAGAATATGTCATACAGAGTGAAATAAGTCAGAAAGAGAAAAACAAATACCGTACACTAACGCGTATATATGGAATTTTAAAAAGCAGTACTGATGAACCTAGTGGCAGGGCAAGAATAAAGACACAGATGTAGAGAACAGACTTGAGAGCATGGGGGAAAGGGGAAGCTGGGATGAAGTAAGAGAGTAGCATTGACATATATACACTACCAAATGTAAAATGGATGGCTAGTGGGAAGGTACTGCATAGCACAGGGAGATCAGCTTGGAGCTCTGTGACCACCTAGAGGGGTAGGATAGGTAGGGTGGGAGGGAGGCTCAAGAGGGAGGGGATATGGGGATATATGTATACATATAGCTGATTCACTTTGTTGTACAGGTAGAAGCTAACACACCATTGTAAAGCGTTTATACTCCAATAAAGTTGTGGTAAAAAAGACATCTAAACAAATAAAAACATAAATCTACCTTGAATAGTGCAATTTTAACCAATATCAGCTTTGTAAAATTTAAATAATTAGGCATATATTTAAAGAAAATAAAACCTCAGATCCTTTAAATGATTACAGCTAGCAATCATTTGTGAAACCACTTTTTAAATATATTCAGATAATCCCTTTTGTTTTTTATTTCGCTAAATTAGACATAGTTTGGTTATCTGTTTATTCTTTTCAGAAGAAAACACTCTTGGTTTTCTCTTTCACCATTTGCATACTTTGCTTTTGAGAATACAATGTTGAAATAATGGTGGGTTCTCTTTTGTTTACCAAAGGAGTAGGGGAGGACTTAAAGTTTGTGTCGGGAGGCTTATGGGAAAAATTCACATGAAGAGGAATGAGACAATGTCAAAGGCTGAATCATAATTGAGATATTTTCACATAAACACCTAGAAACTTCTGGTCCCTTTTCATTATCTTAGAAAAATTTTAACATGTATTGTAAGTTTATCAGGTTTCTCCTTTTTTTCTTTTTTTCCCCATTTTTCACATGGAGTCTTTTGTTTAGCGTTTGGTACAGTGAGAGTTTGTCAGGCTTTATGGATAATTAGACATTAGATGAGATGGATAGGTAAAAGATCAGCCAAGATTTACAATACTTCACACTCCTTAAATCTGAATGACTCTAACAGGCAGGTAGATGTGATAATTTGTCCATTTTATATGAGGAAATTGAGGCACAGAGCAGTTTAACTTGATCAAGTTTACACGTCCATTAAATTGGAGATTTGGAATAAAAACTAGGTAGTTTTTCTCCAGACTCCATGTCTTCATCCTAAAAGCCCGCACAGCAGATGAAGCTTCTGTCGCTACCTAGTTTTGTGGTCTTTGAAAAGTTACAAAATTTTGCTGTGACTTTCTTTCTGTGTAAATTGTGAATCCTAATATTTTACCCATCTAAAGGCTTATGTCTGTGGAATTTTGAAAACATGTCCATGAAATGGAAGAAAATATAAACAATCCAAGTCTCCTGGCAAGGAGTCTTGTATGAATGGAAAAGAATTGATATGTTCTGCTGTTAGCTGTCTCATCATTCCTATGGCATCATCATTTTATAAGTTATCTTCTGAAAATTAACAGAAAATATTTTTCTAACATTTTTCTACATTTAGAAGACATTTGTCTGGCTCCAAATTAGGAATGTTGAGTACTTGTAGAACAAAGAAAGTAACTATATACTCTACTTCCTGATATGGCTTTCTCACCTACAATAGCATTCCTTGTTTGGAAATGCATGTTTTCTGATTAGCTTTATGTAATTTAACATGTATTATTCAAAATTAAAAACAATTAAGCTGACTTTATATAAGTTATGCTTACAAATTATGAGAGTTTTGAATCTTTTTTTCTATGAGGACAAGAGTAGAAATAATGTTTTTACTCTCCCCTAAAAAATAAGTAATGCAATTCTTTAGATTTTTTTAAATGAATAGGAAGCATTGAGAATGTGTGTTTATGTGACAAAATGATCACAAGATGCAAAGTGAAATGAGCCCTTATGTCAGACTCCCAAGGGATCTTTGGCACTATATCACCATTTATTCTTTGCTTTGTTTCATTTTTTTTTTTTCAGAAAATGAATTATGCATAAGGATAAATAACATAGGTATGTAAAGAAACAGCAGGAATAACTTTGATGACAACTTTCTTGGCATATGTAGCTACCTTCCAATGTTTCTCTGAGCAGATTTCAGATAGAAGTAAAAAATAGCATCTCAAGTTAAAAAAAGATAAAAAAGAAAAAAGTAAAAAGAATTTCACATAACTATCTCAAGCTAAAACATCTGGGTATGTCCTCTGGTACCTTGCTTAAATTCAATAATGAGAGCTTTTTAAAACTAAAGAATCTTTTCCTCTGCTGTCCAAATAAAGCCAAGCAGAGAAAATGACATAGTGCCCATTCTAAGCTACAGCAGGGACCAGATATCATCCTCATCCTGACATTCAGGTACCAATGAATCAGCCTAGAGTAGAGGCTAGTAAAATGCTGAAGGAAAGGCTTGTGCCAGAGAGGTTTTCACCATGATAGAATTAAGTCATTGCTCGCATATTTCTTAAAATAAAATCTAATACAAATACAAGAATAGTAGAAGTAGTTAAAGATCGGTTAAAACGTGTACAACATGCTGTCAGGGTATGAGGTTAGAGAAGTGATAGACACTAAAGCTACTTCTTATCTCACACTGAAAAAGTTCAGAATGCAAAGCATCACAAAAGAGGTGTAAATTGTAATGAAGTGACTGAGTTATGTGTGTATGGCTGATGGGAAGGGAGTGGTTAAAGTTAATTGCAAGTCATAGAGCAGTTTCCATGGAGTAGAAAGCAGACTTTTGCATTTATTCAGGATTTCTAAATATGGACACTGTACCTGTCAAAAATTGTATGTTCAATGCATAGGGCATAGATAATTTGATTTCCTCTTCAGCTATGTTTTCATTTGTCTTTCAATAGCAATCTGCCTCTGAATTTCATGATGATTAGGACCTTAATGTCCAAAGGAAAATTTAAACCTCAAGTAAATTTATGGACAAAGTTATTGCTAAACTATTTTCCCAGTGAAGTAAACAATCAACTGATAATATCTAATTGAGGGAAACGTGACATTATCCTACAGCTATAAGCTCTAATTTGCCATCTTTATTTGATATAGGAATTCATGCATACAGAGGCAACCATACAGAGTGATGGTAATCATTTAGCTTTTTCTTTAATTGTATTGGCCTTTTCATGTATATACATTTTTTAAAATAAAGCTAACAGCATGCTTTTTTACCTTGGTTATGATATCTTTTTTGATCACAGATAAAATTGTTTCCCAGAGATAAATTCGCTTACAGATTACTTTAAGACTACTATGAGAATACTTCGGCAGTGGAGTTCCCTGAGAGGGAGCAGACGTACGTGAGAATTACCTTGTTGTGAGTGACGCTGTACCACTTTTCGCCATGAGCAGCAGTGCAGCTATAGCATCCTGTGTGAGAAACAAAACATTTTGCCAAGCAGTTTAAATTACATTATTCCAAAGTTAACATGTAAATATTCCAATTTATTAAAGGACATTATTGATTCATTTCAAATCTGGAAAATTGGCCCCATATAAGTTGATAGGTTGAGATATTTATATTAAACATAACACATTTTAAAGTTGTGTTTTGGGATCAAATTTAAAATAGACATACCATTTTTTCACTGTTTATTATTTTTTAAACTTCCTTGCAGAGCAAACAGTTAAAAAACTCATCAAGCTTGGACAGAGGAATGGATAAAGAAGATGTGGCACATATATACAATGGAATACTACTCAGCCACTTGAGCTACAGAAAGAAATGAAATTGAGTTATTTGTAGTGAGGTGGATGGACCTAGAGTCTGTCATACAGAGTGAAGTAAGTCAGAAAGAGAAAAACAAACACCGTATGCTAACACATATATATGGAATCTAAATAAATAAATAAATAAATATTTGTTCTGAAGAACCTAGGGGCAGGACAGGAATAAAGATGCAGAAGTAGAGAATGGGCTTGACACGGGGAGGGGGAAGGGTAAGCTGGGACGAAGTGAGAGAGTGACATGGACATATATACACTACCAAGTGTAAAATAGCTAGTGGGAAGCAGCCGCATAGCACAGGGAGATCAGCTCAGTGCTTTGTGACCACCTAGAGCGGTGGGATAGGGAGGGTGGGAGGGAGACACAAGAGGGAGGGGATATGGGGATATATGTGTACGTATAGCTGATTCACTTTGTTATAAAGCAGAAACTAACAGACCATTGTAAAGCAATGATACTCCAATAAAGATGTTAAAAAAGAAAACAACTCATCAAGCTCGAAGGTGCTTGGCTTAATAGCATGGCTACTATTAAGAATATGATAAGGTAACAGACATGATATTTATTCTAACTATGTCTATGAAGTAAGCTTTTAGGATCACTTCTCTTTTTTCAGCTTTATTGAGGTATAACTGACAAATAAAATTATAAGTTATCTAAAATGTAAAAGTGATGATTGGCTAGACATATACATTGTGAAAGGGTTACGCCACCAATATAACCATCACCTCACATAGTTGTGGGGTTTCTTTGTTGTTTTTTGTGTTTGCGAGAGAATTTTTAAGTTATACTCTCTTAGCAAATTTCACTTATACAGTACAGCATTAACAACTATATTCATCATGTTATACATTAAATCCTCAAATCTTATTCAAGAGGATAACTTCTTTACAAAGCCACAGAGAACATCAATGGTAAAGGCAGGATCAGCATCTTTGCGACGCACTATGAATGGCTGTCTTCTGTGGGCAGAGGATATAAGTGGGAGGTGCTTCTGTTGACACTAATGTCCTGTCCAGGAGTAATTATAGAATTCTCATGATTGCAAAAGGCAAAAACACAACACTTAACACCAATTAACCATAGAGGCAGTGATTACTTAACCAGGCAGCAGTTACAGTAATCCCTCCCTATCTGGAGATGCAGAGACCTTGGATACAGAAGGCCAACTCTACTACACCATTTATATAAGGGACTTGAGCATCCCCAGAGTTTGGTATGCTGTTGGGGTCCTGGACTCAGTCCCTGCACATACTGAGGAAGGACTGTAATTAGAATCATCTGACTGACAGATTTCATCAGTCTATTAGCTATTAGATGATATGCTCCTAAAGAAAATACATTAGCCCGTTAGGATTGTACTTTATCTACTTAACCAGAAAAACTCTTCTATGGTGAAGAGAGAGTTCTGAACTGAATCATCAGATGGAGCTTTACTGTATCTCAAATTCCCATGTATTAATTTCTCTTAAAAACAAGAGTCCTTTGAAGGAAGAGATAACCACATATTTGGATAAGGGACTTTGCAAAGACATCTTAAATATATACAGCACATGTATCTCCCAGTCCTTCCCTAAGAGGTCTATTTTGATTTCCTGGAGCAAAGCTGCACTGGGGAGAAAACCAAATATATATATATTCTTGTCTGGAGTAATTCAATACTGGCTCCAAACCAATTCTGCTCTCTTGGTTCTAGAATGTCATAGTGATTCATTGATCAGAGTGAGGGCTCATCAGGGTCAGATGATAAATAGAATTTACTCTGTTTATGAACTCACACTGTGCTTATTTCCCCAGTTTCTGAATGTGTGGTTAGAATATAAATACTCAGACACTGGTAAATCACCATAGTACTTCCCTGTAGAGTGAGGGTTATTGGTTGACAAGCTAATTGGAAGCTAATGAATCCTTAAGGCTTTATCAAATGTAGGGTCACTAACAACAGCGTCAAGGAGAAATGGCCTCTGTCATATCCCTATTTATTTTACCATTCTGACTTGTGCAAAAAAAAAAAAGTCTTAGAACATAATAAAGGAGTATTCTAAATTTAATTAGGTGATGACCATCCATATTTATTTTAATTTTTATTATTTTTATTGCAACAAATTAACATGGCCCCTAACACCAATTACACAGAATTTACTCCATTAAAGATTATGTGTTTTTCTCTATCCCAATAATCAGAAGAACAGAGGAAGCATTATGCTTTCCTCCAACAAATACAAGAGTAAATCTTCACTGGTCTGCTTAAGGCTATGCAACACTGCTTCTTGGTCATAATTTAGCCTGCAGAGGCCTTAATTAACTATCTTATCACACCTGACTTGCTGATAGTACCTACTGATAAGGAAGTAGCATTTGATGGATGCCAGAATATGGGAATGATATAACAGTAAGGCGTCTTATAGTTTCTGGCATCCATAGGTCTAGACATGTTAGGATACCTCCTTCGGAAGAAAGGAAAAGTTGCTTCAACTTACATTCTCTACCACCAAGTAAAAGGCATTAATGGTTGATGGGAATTGATAGTCTATTTAATTATATTGCTCTGACACACTTATTAAGTGGCCAGTTTTGAGCTGCACTGAGAACAAGAAAAGGCTCTCCAGCTGGCTCAGTCTTTCACCTAAGCCTTCTCAGTTTCTGAATGTGATGGTACTTAAAATGCCTGTCCAATCAGGATGATTCATGATGGCTACCATCGGCTTGGATGGCCAAATCAGAGTGGAGGGTGCTTAGGTTTTGGAGCAAATCCAGGCTCCCTTTGAAGTGACCAGCAATCATTCTTAGCTTGTTATTGTGCCATGGTGGATATTGAACACCTGATGCTGGAACAAATGACTGTAATTCCCGGATTTCCCATCATAAACTTGGTGTTACTTGATTCGAAAACCAAACAGCCAGTAACATCTAGAAGCACTTTCTTACAATAGAATGTGGTATGTGCAAGACAGATTGAGCAGGTCTTAATTTCCTTGTGTGCTTACTCCTGCCATTTCTCTCTGAACCCACATTTATAGTCTCATTAGGATCTTCCTATGGCAGTTAACTGAGGAGAACAATTTTGACCCAGAAGGAGAATGCTACAGTTAGACAAGATAGCAGGGAAGAGAATGGGAAAAGAAAATCTTGGCAGTAAGCAAAACTTCAAGAGTTATATATTATTTTCCATTTGGCCTGGAATTAGACATTACTGGAAATACAAATAGGTATTCATTCATGAGTGGTATCTAATGGTTTGTTCAAATGATGAAGAATTCGGAAAGAATAAAATTGGAGGATTGATTACAAGGCAGCTTTTGGAGGAGGAATGTGGATAGACCTCACTAAATGGTCCTAGAAAGTGAGAATATTTATGGCTGACATGAATATTCCTTAGAGGAGGTTGTGAATAATTGGATGAACAAGATACCCTATCTAAAGGCTGTCAATCGTCTTCTTTCCACATCTGTTCTAGCTCTTGTTCAATGAATATAAAATGTGGTCATAGTGTCAGGGATAGAGGTTATGCATGGGCTCAATAGTTTGAATTTCCTCACAATAGGCATATATAATACTTTCAATGCTAAGTCCCTGATCTGTAAATTGCAGAGAATTGTTAATATGATGCTATATCCTGGGGGAATCAGCCAGCCATCTAGTAGCACAATGAATATATCAGATATCTTTTTTTGGGAGAGAGAGTTCATTTTTCCTGACTGTAGTACATCTTTGTTTAAAAAGAACTATGTCTTTTCTGTCCACCTACCTGTTGTAAACACACCATTAACATATTACCAAATACCTCATTTACCATCAGGTTTCACATAACAATACTAATTCTTATCAAGGAATTCATTTTACCACAAAACAAATAAGGCAACTACTGTTGTACAGGATTCACTGATGTACCGGAAGCAGCTGCTCTTAGAGAATGGGAGAACTACTCAAGAGTCAACTAGTCTCAAATAAGTGGGGAAAAAAACCCTGGTAATTTGGTTTTGTATTACAGAGTGATATTCTCTATGGCCAGAGTCTATATGTTCTGGTACTAAGGGATGTACTTAATAGTGGCACCTCTCAAAATTATATAATTTTTATAACTACATAATTATATATACATATAATTATATGATTTTAAAACCATTTGAAATAATACATAATTAAATAGAAAAGTTTACTTCCTATCTTTCAACTTTCATATCATATTTCAATAATTTGATGCCCAAGGGTGCCATGCTTCCACAGGGACTTAAGAATGAGATCACTAAACTGAAAACTAAAACTTGCATCAAGCAGTTTTGGAAACCTCATGCCACCAGAACAACATCTAAAAAGATGGCATTTTTCTCTTGTTTCAGGGCTTGGTCTTTTAAATCAAAATTTATATGTATGCTGCAACAAAATCGAGAGAGGTAGTAGTATTTCTCAAACTCAGTGACTCATCCTAAACACATCTTAGTCCTGCCATTTGGTAGATTAGAAATATCCAAACTGGATGACAAGCAAGAGACCTGAACTATCAAGAATAAACATTTTAGTCACTGCCCCTCCACCTTTAAATAAAGAACATTGACAAGGTGAGGTGCTCAGACAGGGTAAAATGGACATGGAATGGGTAATGGAAAATGAATATTATGAATGCCAACCAAGTCTTGAGAATTCTTAAAGGAATGAGAATATTTGTAGTTATCTGTATTTTTCTCTTCTCATTTATTTATAAAGTTATAAGTATATACTATATATATAGCATATGTATATATGTATGTATAATATATGTGTATATATGTATAATATATGTGTATATATGTATAGACTGTTGAGACTAACAGAAAAAGTCAGAAGTGGTGATGTGTGGTTTCTGATAGTATATCATAAAAAGTTATGGAGCATCTTTCTTGTACAATAGAGCCTTCATATTTTGAGCCCTGAATTCCTATACTGTGGGCAAGCCCAGGTCACATGAACAGGCTACTTTATGGGTTTTAGTCTACAACAGAGGTCCGAAATGTTTGCCATACTAGCGGGCCATCCTGGATATCAGCTCTTTGGAGTATTCGGATGACTACAGCCCTAACCAATATGACTAGAGTTGCATAGAGACCCAAAAGAGAACTATGAGAAAAATAAGATAGTGTGTGAAGCTGCTAAGCTCTGAGATACTTTGTTTCTCTACCGCAGTAATTGGAACAGGATCTTTACTGGTGCTCTGTAACCAAGTGGAAGGGGGGCCTCAGTGGGTAGAGTTGACATGTTTTCCAATACCCACTCTAATGCCCTTTAAGCATATGGAGTCTGGGCTCTACTTACATTTGCTATATTACCTTACAGCTAGGGCACCAGATGTGATTTTGTTTCCTGTAATTAAATTCACTCGTGATGGGCTTCTTTGAGAACTGAAAAATATAATCAGAGTAGTATAGCTCTAGACTGTGATTATAGTGATGACTTCCTAATTTTTCAGAAGACTTTCCAGTTTGGTAGTTTGGGGTTTGTCACAGAAAAGGATTCATCCTGGAGTTTCCAGCATGATTAGCTTCCTGAGTTTCAGATTCCTGACAATGGCTCTTATGGTGGCCCATTTCTGTAATCACAGAAGCTAAGCCTAAAGTCTCTATCCCTCCTAACAATTATGTGAGCTTTCTCTGCAACTTAATAAATCCCTTACTACTGAAATTAGCTAGTTTGGAATCTGTTGCCTAAAAATAAGTAACTTGACCTCTTCTTTGACTCTTCAGGAAGACAAAAAGAAAAAAAAAAGCAAAACAAAAAACGAGTAAATTGTCTGGAATACACTAGATCAAGAAATATTAATTTTATTCTTTCCCATTACATTACCCTCTTGAAGATCCTTGTGAGTTCTATTAATATTTTAGTTTATTTCTGAACAAATATTCATATTTTTAACATTTCATCTGTAGAAAAATAGAATTTACATTACACATTTTATAAGACAAAAAGAAGAGTCATGGTGCACTAGTTTTGTAAAAGTTCTACTCTTTACAAATTATAATTTATGAGAGCAGGACTTATGAATAAATATGCCTGTTTCCTGTACTTCTAATAATGTTCTAACACTGCTAGTAACTATAAGATTAGAATCAAAAGAAGTTGCCTTTTCTATTTAATAAGAATGTCATAACCCCTTTTCATCTTTTATTACTAAGGTTTATCTTTCATAATCATGTTCAATCCTATGGGTACAGGATAAAAAAATTTGAAGTAGCTAGCACAGAGAAAAGTTCATTATGAAAGGGAACTGATTGTCAATATTGGAAAAATAATCTAACAATAGATTATCATCTTGCATTTTAATTTAACTTGGCTAAGTAGACAAACAGGTCTAAGGATCTGCAAATACCTTTAATATTTGAGGAAGAAAAATAATTTGAAGCTAAAATCAGGTTGGCTTTTTGAAGCTGTACACATCCTTTCTATGCTAAAAATTTAATGATAGAAATCTCTCTTTTATAATGGAAATTTACCTCTAACTACTCAAAAGAAAGACAAGTGTTCCTCAGTCTCCTGTGAGAATCAAATCTTTCTTTCGATATGCTAAATTTTACCCTTGTTTTTGAGAATGTAATAAGGAAGTATCATGAAAAAGTATTACAGTATTCTTTTAGACCATCTGTTATGTATAGTATAAAATATAAAACTATTAAAACTATTAAAACATTCACATTACCATTTTCTCCATAGTTTGAAACAATGTTAGTCTCAGATTTGTGGTAAGACTGTTAATTGTGCTTTAATTGTTCCCTCGGTATAATTATTTAATTACATTTTTCTTTTCAAAGAGTAATTTTTTTCTTTTTAATGAAAAGATACACTATTGAATCTGATCATATTTCTTACTTAATGAATCTGCTTATCCCTAAAGAGGAGAAATATTTCCAAGCTTTCTTGTCATTTACAAAGTACGTATATATACAATCACATAGGGAGCCTCTCTATGTAAAATCCTAAATATGTCAGCACTGTAGAACTAAGTGAAAAAAGACAGCAGCTGATGTCAGAAGGAAGTCATTACCAGAAGAGGAAAGAAGATATTTTTGCATGAAAATTAATATTGCATCTAAATAGTCAGTGTGAATAACCCAATATCCAGTGAAAATATTATTTGTTTTTACTCCTGAAATGTGAATACTTTTAACTTTGTTCAGATTTATTTTGCTGAGAGAAGGTTGACTTTTTGAAAAGAAGTGGCAAATAATAGCCTGAAAAAATTTTTTAAGGTATGAATTTTGCCATCACACTGAAAACATTCTGAATCCTGATAGTGTTCAATAAATTCATAGATGCTGTCAAGCTGACAGTAAAAATGGCAAATGAAGGGAATCCAGTGTAGGTGGGATGGGAATGAATACATGTAGTGAGCCAGTAGGGATAGATTACATTTACTACATTTTACTAAATAAGTCACTTGTAGCATTGTATTTCAAAATATTTAAAATATCTTACTAGGTTTTTTACCAATTTAGTATGCATTGACAGCTATTTAGGTGTAATTTTTCTTTGATGAGACATGAAAATGTCTTACATGTATACAAAATTGTATTCATTAATTCATTCCTAATAAGCTGGCCTATCAATCTTGTCTTTGCTATCGTTGAGCAGGAAATATATATATATAATAGGAAAACCCTAGAGGCAATTCCATTAAAAAGGGGACTAAAATAACAATGCACTCTATAATAGTTTTAAAATATGTCAGCAAAATATTTGACGCTTCTTCCATTAAAAACTAGAGTCTAATATCTTTCCCCTTGAATATGGGCCAACGTTAATCATGCTTTTCGATGAATAGAATGGGGCAGAATGAATGGGGCAGAATAGAATGAATAGAAATGTGGCATTTCTTGTCTTCCCAGACAAAATGATAAAAAGTGATACATACACCTTTAACCTGTCTTTCTCTTCTCTTCATTGTAATAATTTTACTTGGAACTCACCTGTCATACCATAAGGAAGCCAAGCAGTCATGTGGAATGGTGAGATGTAGGTGCTGTGCCCCAAATCCTAGCCGATGTTCAAGCTGACAGTCAGCATCAACGTCCAGAGATGTGAGAGTGAGTGTTTGTATTGTTCCAGCCTCCAGGCTTCAAGCTATCTCAGCTTGAAGAGATACCAGGTAAAGCAGGGATAACCCGGCTGCGTCCTGCCCAAATTCTAAATTTGTGTTGTTGTTTTGAGACAATAGGTTTTGATTATGCAGCAATGCATAACTGAAACACAAGCTATCACTGGTACTACTCAATATTGTTCCATATGTTGTTTTTTTTTTCCCCAGTTCATTCATACTTTAGTTTATTTATTCAATAAATATTTATGGCATAGCTACCAGAGGCTGGGTGCAGGTTGAGGCACTGCAGGAGGTACATCAGTGAATATAAAAAAAAAAAAATCCCTTCCCCCACTGAAGGTATATATTAGAAGCAGAGATAGAAAGGGTATAATGTTCAGCAGCTATGAGTGTTAGAAAGAAAAAAAAAAACGGTAAGTAGAGAGTGCATGACAGGGTGATGTCATTTAGATAGGGTGTTGAAAAGAATCATCTCTGAGGGGTGACATTTCAGAAGAGACAAGGAAAAAAAGCAGGAAGCAAGTCACTTTAATATCTGGAATAAAACATTACAGGCAAAGGGAAGAGAGAACATTTAGGAACAAAGAGGGATATCAGTGTGACTAGAGCAGAGTTAGCAAGAGGAAGAGGAGATAGAAAAAAATGTCTCTGCCAGATAATGTAGGGATTCCTTGACCATCTTAGTGGATGACCTATATCCCAATTAATACATACATTGAGACTTATTCTAAATGTAATGGGAAGACTTTACAAGGTTTTGAGCAAGCAACTGGCATAATATTATGTAACAAATTTTAAATTTATTACATAAATTGGAGAAAACAACTGACATAAACATTAAAACTCTGGGATTTATGGGAAAAATAGACTGTAGGGCTACAATATTCGCAGTAGAGACCTGTAAATCGATCACTATGATACCCCAGGAAAGATGGAGCAAGAGGTTGGGGGATGGTAGCTGACATGCGGGTGAGAGATAGTCAAATGGAAAATGGATTTTGAAAGGGAGAAATAGAACAAGATTGCCAGTAATTGGATGAACCAATGCTACAATCAGAAAAAATATTAAGTGATATTAATGCTAGAATAAAGATGTAAGCGTAATTATTTGCAGATGACGGGATTGCTTATATAAAAATTCTGAAAATTAATAATCACCAAATTGAATAAGATAAAATATTTTTATCCAATTTTGTATATGTAGAAATTGAAGCTTAAAAAACTGATTAATTTGGTGTAAGGTCACACACAAGTGGTAGATGAGTTCAGACAAATACAGGACTTTGGAATCTAGGATACAATTTTTTTCTATTACTCCTGAATTCAAAACTACAGAGAATATTTCAGTACTACCTTCTCCTGGTCAATCAACTGTAAACAAAAATTACAATCCTAAAAAATAATCAGATTTACTTATAATTTAAGTAACAGTATTTCTGGCTGTCAATTTTGTCAGAGTATTCAAGAGTCTTCAAATTTTTTAGTTCCCATTAAGTCCATGATTCTATAGCTATAAAATTCTATGAGCTATAGTTCATAGTCTAACCTAAGTAAATTATCAGAAATGTGTCTAGGCTTTATATATGTAAACATTTAACACATTATTACTTATATTGAAAATAAACATTAATTTACACTTAGGTGAGTGTTAAATAAATACTAAAAATCAAGCAGAGAAACACTGTGTGCCTGTTGGAAGTTCTTGATGTTAAACTTATGGGAAAATTATTGCCTTAATGTCATTAAAAATACTGACCATAGCAATCACCTCCCAAAATACAAATATATCCTAAAGCTTACTCACTGAAAATGTTCAAATTTCTTAAAAATAGGTAATAATTAGCTGTTGTGAAAATTCTTAAACTGGTATTAATTTTCCCTGAAAATGACTGCTCTTGTGAGAGCTATTTTCTCTTTGGAGTAGTATTACAACTACCTCCCTACATAAGCCTGGAAAAATGAAAGGTTTTTTTCTCTCCTAGAAATAGGCACTTAAATAATTATGCCCACCAAGATATTTAGCAAGTGTGTTCGTCATCTAAACAGTTAAGCCTTTCATAATTAGCCTAAAATTACAAATTCCTACCACTCCTTGGGATTTAAAAAACAAAATAAAGAATTGTATTCCATAAAGCAATTATAATTTGCATAGTAGCCACATTTGAGTTGCAAAGAGCAAACAATTTTAAAAAACCAATTTTTTTCTTATAATCCTCTCTTTTTTTTTTTGCGGTACGCGGGCCTCTCACTGTTGTACCCTCTGCCGTTGCCGAGCACAGGCTCCGGACGTGCAGGCTCAGCGGCCATGGCTCACGGACCCAGCCGCTCCGCGGGATGTGGGGTCTTCCCGGACCGGGGCACGAAACCATGTCCCCTGCATCAGCAGGCGGACTCTCAACCACTGCGCCACCAGGGAAGCCCTTATAATCCTCTCTTATTGTGAATATTTTAATATTAAATAACTGCTGGAAGCAGGGTAGAGTTTGGGTACACACAGTAGCAATGAAGTTCATGTAGCCTGTGAGAAGCTTTCAGCGTTGAGCCCTAGGAGACAGACAGAAGATCCAATGGTGTGGGAATAGTACTTCAAAAAGTAGGGGGGAAAACAACAAGGTCCTACTGCATAGCACAGGGAACTATATTCAGTATCCTGTGATAAATCATAATGGAAAAGAATATAAAAAAAAGAATGTATACATATGTATAACTGAATCACTTTGCTGTACAGCAGAAACTAACACAACATTGTAAATCAACTCTACCTCAATAAAAATAAATAAATAAATGCCTTAATAAAATAAGTTAAAAAAAAAAGAGTCAACAGTGGTTTTGGTGGGAATGTAAATTGGTGCAGCCACTATGGAAAACAGTATGGATGTTCCTTACAAAACTAAAAATAGAGTTGCAATACATTACAGCAATCCCACTCCTGGGCATATATACATACAAAGATATAATTCAAAAAGATATATGCACTCTTATGTTCACAGCAGCACTATTTACAATACCCAAGACATGGAAACAACCTGTATGTCCATCAACTGATGAATGGATAAAGAAGATGTGGTACATGTATACAATGGAATATTACTCAGCCATAAAAAAGAATAAAATAATGCCATTTGCAACAACATGGATGGACCTAGACACTGTCATACTCAGTGAAGTAAGTCAGACACAGAAAGACAAATATCATATGATATCACTTATATGTGGAATCTAAAGTATGACAAAAGTGAACTTATTTATGAAACAGACTCACAGACATAGAGAAAAGACCTGTGGTTGCCAAGGGGGAGGGTGGGAGGGGGAGCGATGGAGTGGGAGTTTGGAGTTAGCAGATGCAAACTATTATATATAGAATGGATAAACAACAAGGTCCTACTGTATAGCACAGGGAACTATATTCAATATGCTGTGATAAACCATAATGGAAAAGGGTATGAAAAAGAATCGCTTTGTTGTATGCCAGAAATTAATATGACATTGTAAATCACCTCTACTTCAATAAGAAATAATTTTTTTAAAAAATAGGGGGTAAAAAGAAAAATGAACTAGGGGATACGAAAAAAGATAAATACAGTAAAATACAGTACAAATTTAAAAAATTGTACACATATGAAGCCACAAGCATGTACAAACAAAGAAATGACTTATGTAGTGTTTTCTGAATTACCCTTATGCCAACATAGAAATCAAAAAAAATTTTTCTCTCCTCACCCCTCTTCAGTTTAATTGTCAGTAAAGAACTGATGCTTGAGTAGTTCCTCTATTTCTAAGTTCTCTGCACAATTTTACTAACAGGAACGTTAAAATCCTGTCTCCATCATGACCTTTAACAACTATCATCTAGTGCTTGCAATTAATTATTTATAGCAATGAAAGTTGGGATTCCCAAAGAAATAAAACATTTATTTGTGACCTGGGTGGCATGCAAACATTAACCTTTAGCTATATTCCATCTATTCTCGTCCCTTTGTTGGCAAAGTAACAGAACTTATTATAGAAAGTTCAAGACCATGTGCTTAAATCTTGTAAATTAAGAAGTTCCATGTTGCGACACAATCTTCCAATTTATGGTACTTTCTGGGAATATTCTGGATAATTTTAGAATCTGCTGCCATACTTTCTGTCTTCTGGTCTGGTAACAGACAAAAATTTTGTCATGGCATTTTTGTTGTCCATACAAATAAGAAAGCCATAGCATTAATAAGTAAAATATGTAATTTCAGGAAAGAGCTGAAAAGTTTCTAGAGAAATTGTTTAAAAGTTCTTATCACCTTAGGAACTGATTCTACTTGGAACTGTGGCTGCTCAATTAAAAGTGGATGTGATTTCTCCCAGTAGAGTTGGTTTCTGCATGATGGATGGAAAAACACGAGCATAAGGGAAGATGCTTTATCTTTACTGTGTGTCAAAGAAAATAGAGACTGAGAAAAACTAAGACTTGTAACACATTGTAAATGGCACAATGTACATCTATTTACAGAGTGTATGAATTTGGTTAAAATCAATTTTTACATGGGGTAGAAAGTAGTGATAAATTCATAGAAAAGACCAAGAGAAGAAAAAGTACTTACAATAGGGAAAAAAGAGGGAGCCAGAAAAGTTCAAATATTGAACAACAACAACAAAAAGAAAATCGGAAGCATTAGATAAAAGATCATGAGCTCGGTTACTTATATCAGTATGCCCACAAAATTGTTCACAAGTTAAAAAAATGCCGTCATATTTAGGACCATTGTTTCTGTATTGTACGATTCTACAGAAATTTAATAACATTATTAATCTTGCAAACATCTGTCTGGTCCTCTATTTAAAGTCTAACTTTTAATATCCCTTTCAATTTATTATTCTATTTGTGGCCTTTGGTACTTGACAGCTATGAATAAAAATTAAATTACAACTCTACCTTTTAGAAAGTTCAGTATATGTATCAGTTATTAAACTGTTTCATAGTCTGAAATGTTGTATCTGCTTGTCTGATGCAGAATCAAATTTAGTCTGCATCTAACGTTTTATTGTGGAAAAAAAAGTCTTGTAATAGGAGGCTTATTTGGAATTTCATGGATTTGAATTGCTCCTTGGATACATACCTATTTTTAAGATGATGGAAATGTATGTTACTACTGTCTAAATGTATACAACTAATTGCAAGTGTATTTAGGCAAAAAATTAAAGACTAAAAAATATAAGATAAAGATAAATGTACCTGATCACAAATAAGGACAAAATAGTAAATTGATTCAGATTACATACTCCAGGCTAGACTTCCAGCTTACTAGCTCTGTGGCTTTGTGCAAGTTAGTGACATTCTCTGGTCCCAGTTTTCTCTTCTATTGAATGGGGATGATATTGTGGAGGATTATTTTTTGCAAAGTGCTCTGGACAATACCTGGCACATGATAAGAAATTGCTAAGCAAATTAATTGAAATTCATCATCATGTTGGACATGTTTTATTGGTATTTAACTGTAATATTCTATAGTCCATAATTTATAATAATAATAAAGATAAGTAACTTCATATATTCACATGTGTAATTATTATTTGAACTAGACAATTTACTAAACTCCCCTGATATATTCATACTTCAGCACCTTTACCATTTCCAGTTATTACATTTTTCTTCTTCTATTTTATCATTCAAATTCTAATAATTCTATAATATTTATTTCAAATAATACTTTATAATTCTTCTCTGATTTATTCTTTGTACTTTCTTTTAGAGATGTTAAATTTATACTTAACAAATTGTATCACAGTTTATTTATTAGTTGATTTATATTTATCTATACATCATGACCTCTTTGAAAGTATGGGCCTATCTTATATATGACTTTTAAATTCTAGTGTTCAGTAAATATGTCCTCTTAGATATTATCATCCTTAAGGTACTGAAAAATGATTAATATGTAATATTTATTCTTTCACTGCCTCCAACTTAAACCCCAAGCCCAGAGTAGTGTTTCATAAATATACATTGTATTCAAGAAAAAAGTAAAACTATATTTCATCCTAGCTAGTTTCCAGTGTATTGCCCAGGGGAATATTTATCCCTGGTAAAATGAGTGAATCTCTACAGCTACATACTTCTCAGCTCACTGAGTGGATCTCCTGTCGAAGCAGCAGCTGGAATGCAGGTCAAGTCTGCCTATTCAGAACACCTGTGACCCTCAGTTTGGGGTACTAATTTAAGCCAGGATTTGTTTTCTCCATCCTTGGCATCATAACACATACATAAAGACCCTGGTTATCAGAAAACATGTTACTTGTTATACTCCACCTACTGCTACTCTAGAGCAAAGATTTTCAAACTTTTTTCACCATAACCCACAGAAAAAAAATACTATAATTTTAACAGTGACAAACATCACACACGCACACACACAATTGAAGCAAAAGTTCAGGAAGTACAATTAACTTTGCTACCTCGGATGCACTTTAATTTTTTCTTTTTTGTTATACTAGTTCTCATTTTTCTACTAAAGTATTCTTTTTTTTGAAATTTTTGGTTCTGAATCATTAAAGTTCATCACTAACTAACAGGACACATCGGGCATTATGTAAAACTTTGCTCTGGAGGACGTCATCCAAAGTCTGAGATATTTGAAGCTCCCCGACTCCAAATGAAAACTGAGTATACCACATACCCTGTATTCTAAATCGAATTATCACTACCATACCTTCAAATTTTGGAGACAATCTCCCCAAAAATTTTTATATAGTGCTTAAACTCCCCATAAGGCGTGAGATTAATTCGAAATTCTTTAGAGATTTTTTTAGAACAGAGTTTTCTTTTAACTTGTGAAGCTTGACTTTAGAGTCTTTGCATAACACTCATTCTAGCATCTTCAGTATTTTACATATTGCTTTTCACTTACATGTTCTGTAGAAACTTGGAAATAAATTCTTTCCCTAAATTTTACTATATAGGAAATTACTTTTTCCATCCTAAAAAAGGTGCTTCGATTGTCTTTCACACAAAAGTGAAGGGGATTGAACTCCCCTACCTCTCTCCCATCTCCCCAGTCTCCAGCTAGCCTGTTATATCAAACAAAAGTCTTTGTCATTATGGTGACTGCATAAAGCCTGGCTGTCCCTGACTGAGAAGCTGCCAATGGAGGGTGAATAGCTAAAGCTCTTTGTTAAGAAAAGATAATTTCTCCCCAGGAGAGCGATGGGTCAGAGAAGTTGCTGGGCAGCAGCAATGGTTCTGCCCCCAGTTTGTCCCAGACTGCGCTTGCTTTGACTTGCTGCTTCCCTTGGAGGGCGTAGACTCAGAGGCAAGCTTGCAGCTTCCTGTAACATCTAATGCGCGTGGCGGGAACTGGTGTTTCCTCCACGGATAAGCATGTAGCATTCGGCATCTATCTAATTAATCTCGCAAAGATCTGCCTTTCCTGTGCTAGGAAGGAGGCATAAAAAAGTTAATCATTTAAATGAGACGTGTAAATTAAGATTGTCTGCCTCAAAATTACCAGTATTATGGAAACTATATTTTAGCTGTTTTCCTGGAATTTATCATGTTGCTATGATAAACGAAACTTATGAAAAGAACATGCATATGTGGAATCATGGCAAAATGTGTTCCTTTCTCATAATGTACTATTTGCCCATATAGAAACATCGAAACTGCTATATTGATTTTTAATTCCTTCCTTACTTTAATATAAAATGACATTTATAATAAGATTCAATAAAAGCTCAGTAAAATGAAACAATTAGGCCAACAAATGTAACATATTTTACTAATGAGGTCAGCATTTTATACATTTGCCAGTTTAATGAGTCTAAGTTTTTATTAAAAGGACAATCAAAGGAAAATGGAAAACTATCCAGAAAAGTCCTTTTAGTTTTTATAGTAAAGATTTTAGCAAATGCTATGTTCAAACTTACCACATTTTCTGATTTAGAAGTTTATCTGTGATAATGGTGCATTTGTAAAAAGGCTGACAGTTACATATATTCACAAACTATGTCAGTCTCATAACTTAAGAAATTCCTAAATTGAAATACTGATTATCCATATGAGAGCCTTTATTCTCAATGACTATGGAAGTAGCTAAATTCAATTTTACTTTAATAAATATGTATCATTTTTAAATTAGGTTTTTTTCTTTTATTGCTTAATGATTACTGTTAGTGGTATTTGATACTATATTTACGGAGAATGGCATAAGTCCTAGCTCAAAATATATCTCTTTGTCCTCAGTGAAAGTAAATATAACTCCTAGGATAAACCAGGTAAGTACTGCCCTGTCATCTGAGCAAAGCAAAGAGGCAGTGACCTACTTTTCTTTCACATTTTGCCTACCAGCAGTATTAAATCAAATGGAACACATTAAAACCATCACGAAAGGCAGACAATAGTTTCCCTCTGATTGCCTACCTCAGCCTGGTAGCAGTGTGAATGTTATAAAAGTCATTTGTATCAACTCATTACCATGTCACCTCATTTTATGCCCCTGCTGGATAAGTGGCAATAAGCCCTGTGTTAGCGAATTCCACATCGTCACCATTAGAACAAATCCTAATAGCACCCACCTGTCGAAGATTACCCTAGACAGTTATTGAGATTTAGGAGGGGCAGCTTACTACTGATTTAGGGCATATTCTTTAGAATGTTCTATCATTTATTCTAGAATGGAGAAACAAAGGTAATTTTATGAAGAGTGCTCATGAATCATTTTTTTCGTGTAGGATACTATAATGATCCCAGTAGAGTGTTATTCTTGCACTTTAATTCAAGGTAATAATGTTGTTGCATCTAATGTAGGCTTAATGCCAAACCACTGCCCAAACCCCTGTGTGAATTCTTAGGTCATTAAATTAACTGAAAAACTTAACAGTGAAATGAATTCTTTGATGTATTAAAACTTTTCTCTCTTCTTTCAGTATGACAATGAACAAACAATTAGTCTTCCGAAATTGTAAGGAAACCCTTTGACTTCACAAGCGCATCTGTGGTCTGAGAGGTGAATGAGACAGAAACATTATGTAGGGATATTTCTATAGGACGTTTATGACAAATCCAGGAGCTGATCTTCTAAATGAAGACCCAGCTTTCTCTGCAATCTGCCCAGAGTGCAGTTTATGGCGAACAAAACCACTGCTAATTTAGCATGTATTTTTATAGTAGAGCGCCATTTATTTCACTGTGTTGATGACTAAAGATCTTATAATTTATCCTACTCTCTACATAGTGGTTTTATATCATTTATTAAGTTGGCGAGAGAAAACTAAAGAAAACAAACTGCACAGATAATTAAACTGGTCTTCAGGTTTACTTACTGCTGCGCCACTACTCATTTAATACGTAAGCACACAAATGTTCTATTTGCTTGTGTAGTGTGTGGAACACTACAGATGAGGTGAGCTGTTATGTGCAATTCGTAATGTGGCTTTCTGTCAGGAACACCAGAATGTTGCCTATAATTGTCAGGTAAGATCTACCCTTTCTAGATTATGGTTAGGTAAAAGCTTTAGGGGGAAGAGAGAGAAAGAGAGAGAATTTAGCCACATGTACTTAGGTTTGGGTAGTGGTGTGTATGTGCCTATGTGTTTGCATTTGTATAAAAGAAAGGAAGAAATTGAGAAAGAGAGTGAGTAGGTTCTGCAATCTGCTGAATATGTTCTCATCCATTAAAGTTAATAACTGTGAGAGGTCCTGGCCTTTCAGAAGTGTCTTCTAATGAGTTCCCTCTGCTATCATGGAGATCAAGTGTCTTGATCACTTTCTACATCTGAAAACTTGAGATAAAAGTAAAACCTCACAGAGTTTCTGGGATGATTATATTACACAATAAAAATTTAATAAAAATTATCTCATATAAGAATATTATACTAAAGTTTTTATAATCTTAACTCTGAATGGAAGAAAGTCTACATTTAATTATGAGTAATTTTTGATTATATTAATTCTTGTTTCTGTTTGTGCTTATGTATTTGCAAATCAACCTGCATTTAATTAACTGTAATGTCCAATTGTACGAAATACCCAGTTTGGTTCTTTGGGTGCTTGCTTTTTAGGGAAGTGAATACTTCCATAGCACTGGAATAACTGATGATCTTAAATTCATATATGCATCTATGCTTTTTGTTAAAAAAACAACACAAGAATCAAGCTGGTAAATGAATATGTGGATCAAATTTAAGTTGAGGCAGAAAGATTTGGACAGGTACATTTTAGTAATCAGACAAATTGGTGACCTATGACACTGAGAATGTTTTCTGAAAAATAGATATTTAGATGAGAAAACCACTGTCTATTCAATCTTTTAATACAAAATATAATACATACCAACTATGTGTGAGGTGTAGAAAATGAGGAGGCAGGATTGTTAGAATTTCATTGAGGTCCTTCTCCCCACCATGAATTTAGACATGATTCTGTCTACTGAAATTTAATTATGAAAGTTAATCATCAGGTTAGGTCAGATTATAATCTGTCAAAAATCTTCTTAAAAATTGACTTTGGTTTCAGGCCAGAATAAGTTTTGTGGCAAAGATAAAACTCCCATATCCCAAGTCCATTTTTATAAACTTACTATTATAAATTGATTTCCTCTTATTATAATTTCCCCATAGAGAAGTCATCCACTTTCCAGAGAATTTGTCTTTGAATTTCTTTAGTGTTATAGTACACACTTAAAAATAATAGTGTCCCTGGTGGCGCAGCGGTTGGGAGTCTGCCTGCTGGTGCAGGGGACGCGGGTTCGTGCCCCGGTCCGGGAAAATCCCACATGCCGCGGAGCGGCTGCGCCCGTAAGCCACGGCCGCTGAGCCTGCGCGTCCGGAGCCTGTGCTCTGCAACGGGAGAGGCCACAACAGTGAGAGGCCCGCGTACCACACACAAAAAAAATAGTGTCACGTATCTATATCTGTGAGCATAATCATGTGTCTCTACTTCAAAAAAAAAGGTCTAACATTTGTGGGTTGACTAATCAGATTGCTGAGACTGGAGACATTTATACTATTGGTGAACTCAACAACTGAATTCCACCCTGTTTAAATTCCTCATAGACTCTGAGATGAGACTCAGATTTTACAAGTGTGAATGTGTGCATGCATCTAGTGATACAATTTTCCATCTAAAATCTACACCATACATTATCAAGCTTCTCTGCTTTGTAGAAATTTGACCTACCATTGCAAATTTTTGCTTTATATTTTGCCTTAGTTGGCTCAACATAAACTTATGATGATGGCAGTTTGTAACAGGCATTAACAAATTCATATGGGGAAATACAATATACACATTTTCATAAATGTGCATATGTAAATATGCACAAAGATTATGCATCAGAATGTTCATTTTGAGAACAATAGAAAAATAGTTTGTGGAAGTCTTATAAAACCTACTTTTTAATAGCCAACCGTGGAAAGGTAAAGTAAGCACTCTTTAAAAGCCTTTAAAAATATTGCTACTGCTATTAAATAAACATTTTCAAAATTTTTTTAAAGCTTGCTGTCTTGAACTATTAAAAAATCACCAAAATGAGGGCTTCCCTGGTGGCGCACTGGTTGAGAGTCCGCCTGCCGTTACGGGACATGGGTTCGTGCCCCGGACCCCGGACCGGGAAGATCCCACATGCCGCGGAGCGGCTGGGCCCGTGAGCCATGGACACTGAGCCTGCACGTCCGGAGCCTGTGCTCCGCAACGGGAGAGGCCACAACAGTGAAAGGCCCTCGTACCGCAAAACAAAAACAAAAACAGCAACAAAAAAATCACAAAAATGAGAATATTTCTAGAGTCAATTGTTCCTCTTTTTATTGAATAATAAATATACAATTGCATTCTATGGAGAACTGCTAAGTTCTCTAAGGGCCGTCTGTAGTCCAATAGAATCCTAAAATAAGACTAGCAGCCTTTCTTTGAAAAAAATTAGATTACTTTATCTATGAAAAAAATATTTTTTTTTAGCAGTTAACTTTTAGTTGTTCTATTTCTACAGTAATTTCTATTAAATATGCATAACATGGTTCATCTTGAAGAATACACATTAATAAGAACTCTAATTTTTTCTGTCTTTATTTCTGTGTTGCAAAAAACATACAAAACAGGAACTGGGGCTCAACCATAATCCCATCTTTTTCTCACTTGATGAAAAGTGAAACATATATTAATCATGGTCTGATGAGTATGTCAAGAATAATCATGTCAGTTTTTATGTAATTTAGAGTTCTACAGTCATAGCAGAGATTTATTGTCACAGGACTTATTTTTTTTAAGTATTCTTGGCTATATTATATCCAAAGGAACAGGTTTTCTTGTAGGCCTCACTATATACATGGCATTAACAAAAGATTTTCTCATGAATGCATTCTGTCATAAATATTACAAACAAATTTAATGAGAATTCACAGAGCTGCCAAGCTTAGGAAAGGGCAATTTTAAAACCATGTTTTGCAATCAGTATCTCTGACTACTTGCAAAAATAGAAGGCCAAATAACTCTATGTCAAAAATGAATTGCTTTATGATCAGATAGTTCAAAAGGTATTCCAATGCTAGAAACACACAGAGTTCTGAGAAAGGAAGTTAGGCAAGGAGAGAAAAAGAGGTCATGATTATGCAAACTCAAATTGTGGCTAGAAGAAAAGAGTATCAATTATTTGGGAGGGCTGGTTTTTTTTGTTTTGTTTTGTTTTTTTAACTTGTAAAAAAGATAGGTCGTAAATAATGCGGGTTCATGTAAAAAAGGAAGGACCATTTCTTCCTTTTTCCAAATTCTCACTTTGGAGGAAATTGCTCCGACCCCTTTGGAAAATAACCATAAGTTATTGAGCTTCTATTCTCTTATTAGCAACTTTATCACATGATGGGTATAAAGGAAAAGGTTAAGAACTGATAGAAACCTAACTTCCCAGAGAGTGAGACTTAAAATAGGCAATCTATCGCTTGACTGCTAATATATATGCTACACTTTAAAATAGCTGTTAAGAGTAGAACGTCATCTTTATCTTCTCGGAGGGGTCAAACGTTATGCTCAATATCAGAAGTACACATTTCATCACTTATTTATTCTTCTTCACCATTTTTGAATTTTGAACACCTAAATTTAATCTTACGTTAGATTTAATTTTTGCTTAGATCAAGCAAAATTGGCACAAGTGAGCATCGGCAGTATACCAAATATTAGTTTAAAATCATCATATACACACACATATATATCACTTTGGGTTGTGGTTATGAATAAAAGGGCATGATTTAAAAATATTTAAGAAGTAAAAAAATAAAAAATTAAAAACCATATTTAAGAAGTAACATCAAAAGGAATTTTGGGCTGATTTGATATGAAGTTTGAGACAGAGATGTGAAGGACCAAGTTCAGTCTGTGTAATTGGGTGAAATGTGGTAATTTTCTTTTAAATAGGAAACACTGGAAGACACTTGAAAGCCATTTAAGTACAAGTGGTAAACTAACCATCAGGCAAGGAAGTAGACACTAGACAGTGAGACAAGAAGACAAGAAGATGGGAGGACCCAGGATGGATGTTTGTAGAAAATTTAACACTTAATTTCAGAATAAGGGAGGATACACTTTTAAAAGATACTCTCAAACCTGCCAGAGAGGTAAGACAAAAATCAAGAAACATAAAGCAAGGCAAAAGAAGGAACTCTTTCAAAGAGGGATTTTGTAAAAGAGTTCAGTGCTTTCAGGAGATCATTTAAAAATCAGAAAAGAAACCTAAAGTTCAGCAGAAGAGAACCACTGATTCTCTAGTGGTACAGCTGTGTTCTTAGAGGGATGGGACGTAGATGTATCTATGTAGAGTGAAGACTGAATTGTGAAATTCAGATAGTGAGTGATGAAAATGGTTTTGAGAACTTTTCTTTGTGATAGAGTGTATGTATGGTAATTAGAAGAAGATATGAGATCGTCAGGTCTCATGTCCATATTTGTTTTTCTGTTATATTTTTCCATTTGTTCTTTCAAGAAGAAATATTTGAGCATATTTGCTTTAGTTACTTATTGCTGCATAACTAGCTACCTCAATTTAAGTATCTTAAGACAAGAATAATTTATTTTTCATGTTTCTGTGGGTCTTAATTTGGGCAGGACTTGGCTGAGTGATGGATATGCTCCACATGACCTGTGAGTGGGGTCATGGGTGACCGAGCTATAACTGGAGGGTCCAAGAAGGCTTCACCTCCCGTGCCTGGTGCCTCTGTACTCCTCATAATCTCTGTCTCACCATAGGGTTTAACTTAGGTTCTCTTACAGTTTAGCAGCTGGATTCCAAGAGGGAGTTTTCTAAAAGAAGAAGCCCTAATGTACAAGTGTTTATCAAGCTTCTGCTTGTCTCCTATTTGCTAATGTACCGTTGACCAAAGCAAATCACATGTCCAACGCAAAGTTGGTGAGAAACAGGACTATACAGGGTATGCTCTGTGAAGACATAAACTTCATTTGGAGGCCACAGACTTAATAGCCTCAATGTTTCAAAGCCAATACAAATGAACTGAGAGAGAGAGAACTGTCCATTTTTCAACAATTCAGGAAATGTGGGAAGGTTTGGAGGGATTTGAATTAGGAGGAGGCAAAGCTTCTCTGGCCTACCAGGAAGGAAGGAAGTGAAAATGGATGGAGATATAGGTATAGGCTTGTATCTTTAATCCTGGAAGACATTGTCCTTAGATGGTTTCAGTTTTCTCTCCAAAGCAGGAGACACAATTGTCAGCATGTGTGAGGGAAAAGAAAAGAGGCTGGACATTTCAGAAGGAAAGGGCTTAAAAGGTCATGAAAATTAAGGGAGTGAGCTGGAGTCAAAAACTTAGCTGGGTTGTCAGGCAATGTTTAAGAACCACGAGAGGTTGGTAATCATGTATTTTAGCAAACATTGTCAGCCTTTTTTATGAGTCAGTGTATTTTGCTATAAAATTTTACTAATGATGAACTAAAGGAAATTAATATAAAAATGAAAAAAATATTTGGGAAAATAAATGAGGATATATTTTAAGGAATTATTATCCTTTGAACATATAAAATACCTTAATATTTGTTTTAGGTGTTATACTTTACAACTCTTCGTTATTAAACTCACAACTTTTTGAAATAATAATATTTTTACTAAAGAGTCAATTGAAATTCTCCTGAATTACCAAAAGTTGCAAGATGCAAAAGTTACTCAATGATTTTTACTCTACATCACAGCTATCTCCCAAGAATTCAGTCAAAAACTCAATTAATCAAACTCCAATTTGCTTTACAGAATAGAGACAGTGTAGCTTGATGAATAAGGTTATTATAGTACATAATGTGAGAATTTAATTTAATGAGAGAATATTATAAGGTGTTTAGCTTAGTGCCTGAACATATAATAAGCACACAGTAAATAATAGATATATTGTGGTGATTATCGTTAGTAGTGGTGTTCAAAACTGACACCAATCAAATTGCATTCATCATTTTAAGAAGAATAGAGCCCTGGAGAATAGCAAAGGATAATATCTATAGTTAGAGCAATGATAGTTTTTCCATAATGATTTAGAAAGCACCTATTATGTGTCATGTAGCCCACTAAGTACTACTAGCAGCTCTTTTTTAAATCAGTAAAATGAGATTATGTGATATGTTTTGAGTCCGTTTTGCTGGCTGTGCCTTTCCCTACCTTCCAATGTATTCAGAAATTCAAAATTGATTTGATATAACTGAAGCAGAAAATCATTAGTAAAGTACGTAAGTAAATCTGGTAAACAATTTTCCATTCAGACAGGCACAAATGGAAAACTTATCCACAAGTAATCAATCCCCTGGTTCCTGAGCCTAGTAGAGACCATAGCTAACAGGAAAAATAATCAGAGATGCTAAAATCCTCCAAGGCATTACAAAATGAAATCTCACTTAATTTGGAATTATTTTAAATTTTCAATTATGTATAAAACCTTCACTTTCTTCATATATACACATATATGGTGTATTGAAGGGGAAACTTGATTAGTTTGACTAGTTAGTAGATATTTTATATGACATATAAGCTTATTCATATTACATATACTGACTGCACAGTACTGACACTATGGAATTTAAAATATATTTGTGATCATAATAGCAAAGAAATATTCCTTCATTTAAGATTTTTTTTTTTTTTTTTTTTTTTTTTTTGCGGTACGCGGGCCTCTCACTGTTGTGGCCTCTCCCGTTGCGGAGCACAGGCTCCAGACGCGCAGGCTCAGCGGCCATGGCTCACGGGCCCAGCCGCTCCGCGGCATGTGGGATCTTCCTGGACCGGGGCATGAACCCGTATCCCCTGCATTGGCAGGCGGACTCTCAACCACTGCGCCACCAGGGAAGCCCCCATTTGAGATGTTCTGTTTTATTTCTCTCTTTTTTTTTTCTCCAGTTGTGATAGAGGAAAGCCACCACATCTGTACACAGAGAAGGTGTGATTCAATTTGGGACCTGATTTTGGGAGATGTGTGGGAGAGGGTTGGCTCACAAATAGGAAAGAACAGCAAGCGCAATAGTTACAAGAAAGGAAAGGATATAGTTTATTTAAATGGTGAGCCTTTAGGCATACAAAACATTGTGTCTTAAAGTTATTAATTCTAAATAAGACTTCAGAGGTTAGCAGTAGCTGCATTTTTGTATCTTAACTTCTATCACTTAGATACCTCCCATACATTCATATGGATCAGCGTTTGTTATCCAGAACCTAATAAGGAGCCATTACAATTGATTTTAAAGGAAATCCTTATTGATTAGTCATAATTTCCTGTGGCAAAATTTTGACTGGAGCAGATGTACACTAGGGAACTGTGATTGGTCATAACCGCTGAATTATATTCACGTGGAATTTCAAATTAATATTTAATTATATAGTTTCTACAGTTAAGAAAACATATAATGGGCTTCCCTGGTGGCGCAGTGGTTGAGAATCTGCCTGCTAATGCAGGGGATACGGGTTCGACCCCTGGTCTGGGAAGATCCCACATGCCGCGGAGCAACTAGGCCTGTGAGCCACAACTACTGAGCCTGCGCGTCTGGAACCCGTGCTCTGCAACAAGAGAGGCTGCGATAGTGAGAGGCCCGCGCACCGCGATGAAGAGTGGCCCCCGCTTGCCACAACTAGAGAAAGCCCTCGCACAGAAACGAAGACTCAACACAGCCAAAAATAAATAAATAAATAAAATTAAAAAAAAAAAAAGAGAGGATGTGATTAAAAAAAAAAAGAAAACACATAATGATCACACTATAGCAGTGATAAATATGAAGAAAAATGACCCCATCTCATAAATTGCTTCTTACATTTTCCAAAAATACCAAAGGAAAGTATGAAAACTGATAACACACATATTGCTTACATAACAGTAAAATAAATAAGAATGTATTATGGAAAATACTTTGAGTGCCAGAGTAATTACCAAGCAACACATTGCTAGCAAGCAGCTCGGCCTCACACTCCAAGGCACTTGCAAGATTTTGAGGAGGATTACATGCTCCAGTCACTGCGAGCCACTGTTCTTTGAATCTCAGCTCCACCACGTACCAGCTGCTCAAGTCTGGGCAAGTTACCTACTCTTTGTAAGTCTAAATTTTGTTCTTTGCAAATTGAAGAAAATAATATTATCTGTGTTCATAGGGTTATTATAAATATTTCATAGTAAAAATACTTACCATTAAATATATTATATGCAAATTTTGGAGTCAGGCACTACTTCAAATGCCTTACATATATGATTTTACATAATCCATTGAACAAATACATGGTGGGTTAGGTGTCATTATTATCACCATTTCAAAGATGACCAGCTGAAGCCTAAAGAGCATAAGTAATTCACTAACACATAACACCTGGGAAGCGTTTAGCAGAGCACCTGGTGCCCCACCCCTTTGACAGCAGCTTGTTATTTTTCTTTCTGAATTTTTAGTGTCTCCTAAATTTTCTTTTGGGCCAATCATTGGTAATTGCCATCAAAATGGCTTCCATATTTGTGGATAAATTTAAAGTTTTCCCTCTTTGCAGAAAATCTCAAACCCTCCCTCCCAACATGGAAAATAAAGTGAGTCAGTTCGTAATTTAGAAATTACAAACTCAAATGACCTCAGAAGCTAGGAAAGTTACAAAACCCATAAATCAACCTGTATACGACACAACAGAGAACAGTTATTTATATTTAAAAAGTTACATAGCATGGTGTGCTGTAGAAATATTAGCTCAATTCCATATAACTCTAGGAGAGAGGAACTACTACTATTCTATCTAACAGAAAAAGAAAGTGAAGCCTAGAAACAGTATATAATTTGTACCACATGTCTAATAAGGAGTAGAGCCAAGTTTTGAACCCAGGAAGCTGGGCTCCCTCTTCACTAGTCTTAACTGCAATCCTCCTCTGTGTATGTAGCAGGGACTGTGGCCAGCTAGTGAATACATGTCTGCTTAAAATCACTCCCCTCTCCTCTCTCTTTTCTTCCTCCATTTTTTTCTTAACTGTACTTGGAAAAGAAAATGTATATACTTTTCTGAGCTGCTTCATTTCAATTCCCGATTAAATTAAATTTATGTTTTGGTGGTGAAAATAATACACAAAATCAGAAACTGTCTCTTTTTATCTTGAAGGAATATCACTGGTTGCTCTGAGTTATGTTTGGCTGGTGTATATATTTGTGGAAGGGAGACATTGCAAATAAGGGAATTTCTCAGGTTCTATGCAAGTTGTTTTTTCTTAAAACATTAAGCAAAATATTTTGTCTTCAAAGCCTCCAGGATAAGGCAGAATGCTCTTATTTGAATGAGCATTTCAATAGAATATCTTTTTGTGTAACAAATGTGGAATACAGCAGCAAAACCAATTAATAGTCATATTTCTTTTAATTCATCGGTAAAGCATAGAGGAAGAAGGAAGAAATATAGCAAGAAAGGTTTTCAATCTCAACCAAATTTGTGTAGCCTCCATACACCTCATAAGCTCTGCTCCTAGCGAAGCAAATAATCTAATATTAATATCTGTCATACAGAAAGGCAATCTTGTCTTTTAACGATGCCCTTTCTAGCTCTAGAGTTCAATTCTTCCTTCACACATTAAGACAGTGTCAAAAAATTATAATGACTAATGCAAGGTTGAATTTTAGCACTCCTTGTTAAATCCAAGTTTCCAAAGCATGTAGTTTCATTCTCATTTTATAGCAGTTCCCTTTCAGTCACAGAGTAAAAAAGTAATCAGGTTTTGCTGGTTTAAAAAATTAAACTTATCTGATATTCTCCTTGGAAACATATATTCAATTGTATAAAATATTATTCTTAATATATTACATTGGTTTCTAATAAAAATATCAGATATGCCATTTGGTCTGAACGATGTATTACAAAATTAACTTTTTTTTGCTATTTGCCAAATAAAAATCAATTTCTTAAGATTGGCTGCTGGAGAGAAAAATAAAGACATTATCTCATCCAGAACAAGTGTTCTCTCTTCTCCCTTTAGAGAGCCCAAAGAGAACACTGGTTAAGGCATGGAGTCTGATTAGGACATAACTCAGATTTCGTTGTTAGATTCCTTAACCTAAATTCTTTGCCCCATCCCTATCTACCATATTGTGGGGTGCCTTCATGCTCTCTTTTCTACCTGTTACTAAAATTAATATTTAGGGATATTTTCATTTAATTGGAGAGCTTTACAGATGAAAGGAGACTTATGAAATACTTCTCCTCTCCTAACACTATTCTTACAATTTCATAGTAGTTAGAAATGAAATAATATTCAAGACTAGAGGGACAAACATTTGTGTTCCTAACTCATCATTAATGTATTCTTCTCTATCACACATCATATATGCAGAACTTAGGAATGCAGAGCTTTAAGGGCTCCTAAGTTACAACATGGGCTATTAGTCTTCTACAACTATAAATAGCACGGTAGGCGGATATCACTGCTTTGAGTCCATTGGTCACAATAGACATCTCTTCAAAAATGGCATATATTCAAAATACCTAGCAAATGCAGCATCTGCAAGGTGGGAGGTACACAGACCATAGTCTTCCTGTCTTTTCCAGAGCTACGGGCTGGTGGGGCTGTAGGATTAGGTTTTACAGCTGGCACCTAGATCTTAATAATTATATTTATAAAAGGGAATTTTTAGCCATGCCTCAACCACTTATTTCTTAGTTCTTTTGTTAATTGAATATCAGACAATGCCATGGCTACTCGTATTATATCTTTATAACTGTGAAGAAGCTAAGATAAACTGAAGAGGCCACATATTTCCAAAACTAGAAAAACATGCATTTCTAGTAGAAAAAAAGAATTTTGATTATGATTAATATTTAAGACATACCTCTATGATCAGAAAACAACAATTGTTTGAAAAAAAAACTATGGTGATGAATAGAAAGCAGGCATAATAAAACTATGAAACTGTATTTTTCAATTTTAAAATTCCAACAGGATTTGTTTTAGAGTGTGCATGAAGTAATTGATATCACTGTGAAAAGCACTGAAGTACTAACTGAAAAACTACATATGTTGAGCTAATAAACACTGAGCTTTGAAAGCTTTCAATTTCCTCATCTTTGGCCGGCATCATCATGATCCTTCACCTGCAAGTATCTCTCCCAGAACTGTGCAAGGGAATTTAACAGTAGGAAAGTCAAGAAGAACAGGCAGATCCAGGAGAAAGGACTGATGGGAAAGGCATTTTCAAAATAATGAACGTTAACTATGGGAAGTACATTTACTTGCTAAAGAAATTTGAATTTGAACATTAGTATCATCCATAATGAGTTTTTTTTAAGAATATTTTGTGTAAGTGTCCAAGTTCACCAATTTCAAGTCTTCCATTCAGCTTCCCAAGAAGATGACATCAGTTAACCTCAGCATATAAGGTTCCCTGATGGGGGGAATATGTGATAAAACTATAAAATAATGAGTGAGAAAATTTCAAGAAGAAATATGGAAAAAAGAGACCTGTCTTTAAAATTAGGCATTGGAAATCTAAAATAATACCTTCCTCCTGTTCATGACACCAGGTTTTGTTGTGTGTTACCACTGCAGTAGCCCTATTACAAGATTCTCATAATGAGACCTCTGCAGGCCTCTCTCCCCCATAGATTCACTGTGTGACAGCCTGTGGAGGTAAATATAACTCCACTGCCTTCTCGCTGCAGGGAATTCTCACAGTCAGAGAAACCTCCCTTCTATAGATTCTCCCTTCTATAGGAGTACCCTCCATAGGATGAAGCATATCAGGGCTTCTTTTGCATACTGACTGAAGATATCTTTGGTTTCCTTGCTAGCAGGTGGAGAGGGACCATTTTGAGACATCTTGCTGAATCTGCTTGAATTTTCCAAGATCAGTCATTTGGAGATGTGCTCAGCTATTCGAAAAGTGAAGTAGTATGAGTATCCCAAAGTAAACGCATCATATTGATTTCTGCCACATAATGGGACAAATATGGTTTTGTTCCATACATGGCATATATACAGAATTTACATTTGAGGGGTATTACCAGTGAATATATATCTTCTTTATACATCTTCCTAGGAAATCATATCTTTCCTTGGCTGCCACTGAACTCAGACGTGTTTTTATTCATGACTGATGAACACTTTTTCTGTGTCCAGTTACTAAATGAATATGTTAGGGAATCACTGAATGCTAAAGATTGATTCCACACTACGTGCATTTCTGACATAAAGGGAGTGAAAAGAAAATACAGGTCAAATCCATGAGAATAAAGATTCATCCTCTGTAACCAGAGAATAAAAGTGAATGCATGCATAAGAATAACTGACCCTGCCTGAAAAACTAAGTAATTTATCTCCAAGGATGAAGAGGGATCTTCATAACTATCATCTTCACACTGTTAAAAATTATTAACTAGATATTCTAGATGCAAATGTGTACAGTTGTTAAACATTAAGTTAAATATATCTAAAGAGTGCTACCAAATTATACTTTGAAATAATTCATTCCATTAAGTTTATCCTACCAAGTGATTACTTTTTCATCTCAAAAATATACTATTATTTTAGCAAAATTATTTAATGAGTCCAGGATTACTCATGCATATCATGAAACACTTTAGACAGGTCTAGCATACATTTCACAGAATGTTTAAAAAAGTAAAGTTTTTCATTTCTCTTTATAATTTATACATAATCACAAATGCATTATCCTAAAATAGCACCTCCCTCTTCCAGGCATCTCTGCATTTCGTGTAGCTTTAAGTATTCAGATGTTAAAATAATTCACTTGCCAAGTACAGCAAAGGGGACCAGAAATCCATGACCCGAAGCCACACACAAGCCTCTGACTGAGAATCTATGAGTAACAACCAATGATGATAAAAAACGCAGTTTTTACTTTTATTATCATCTATCATTGCTAAACACAAAATGCTGGCTTCTATTAAGACTGCTACTGAAGCTTGTATCTCTGCTTTCTGACTCATAATAATAGCAGATGCTGCTGTGATATTCGATAGCATCTTTATGTGGTTGTCCATACTGCAAAGCATTGTACATGATTTTATTAGAGGGAGTGGATCAACAGCCAAGTGAGATAAATTAATCAGTTATCAACAAATGCATGATACACTTCAAAGTTTTATATCTTGCCCTGTTGTTATGGCAATACCCATCTTCAGGACACCTACTCACTTAGAAAAACATGGCAGGCAAGGGCTAGTTTTGCTATTTAAAATCTGCAGACGGCTATGTATTATTACTCTTTGGATTTACAACATGATAATGTGAGTAGGGAGGTCAGAAAACAAAAGGGTGATGCTTAGTTTGTAAATTTAAAGATGTTCAAATTTCCTTATTATTACGTTGCCTGGTAATATTAAAACTAGGGTTTGGTTGCCCTTTTAACCTTACTAAATGTGTTAAAAATATTTTACTTGCTTAGTCTTTCTAGGAAATTAGAAAAGATGATCATTTCCACTTTATAAAATCAAACACTGATCTCCAGAGAGCTTATATGTTTAAATCCAGTAGTTGAGCATAGCCTTTTTGATTCTCTGTACATGCTCCCACATTTTACAAGAAAACCAAAACTAATTTTACTGACTTATCTTCCAGGAACCACTGTGTTTGTTTTATGTTCTGTAATACTACACTAAGCTAAAAAGTAATGTCATATAATCTCTGAGTAAACTATAGGTTTCTCCCTTATTCTGAAAACAAAGATTCCAAACTTGTGTATTACATTTCAGCTCGTCTTAGTTACTCATAAAAGTATTCTATGTTATTAATTACTGAAAAGCAACTGCTAAAATATATATTCCAAATTTAAATATTCTTTTCATACCTATAAATGTGTGCATATGCATATTTAATTTCTTTTAATAGCCTAACCCTTACTGTACAAATCCAATCTTATGTTCACAGCTGTCTAACAATAATACTGGAATAGAATAAATTTGTGATTCAGCATATGCTTTTTCTTTTCTTCAACTTTCTTTTAAGTTGACATACAATTATTATAGGTTAAGAATCACACCAGTGATTCAGACTAATTCACTTTCCTTTACATTGATATATGCTGGTTTTGCTATCCAAGTTTCCCTAACAAGTTTTCAGTTTTTAATTAGGTTGATAATGATAACAGTTGCGAGAAATGAAAATCATATGAACAATTTATGACTTGTCATTTTACGTCAATACTTTATATGCCTGAACTTATTTAATCATCAAAACAACCATACAAGTTAGGTATTATGTATATCACCCTAAAGCAAATGAAGAAATGGAGACAAAAAGTGTTAGATAAAATCTCCCTGTTACAAAGCTAGTAGGTAAAGAGGCAAAAAGTGAGCAAACCCACGTTTATTGGCGAGAAGCACAAATCTTAAACAACATGATATTCTGCATCCAGATTTTCAATTCAACAAATAATACAATCCCTTAGAATAAAATGGATTAATATTTACATGTCACAATCAATAGATCATGGATGTCTCCTCCATTCTCAGGTGGGAAGTTCATACAATTTAAGAATGCTGGTGTGCTGACTGATGTATGGAAGGCTAAGAGCTCCAAAGTCCATTAAACACATTTAAATGGCATTTACATGGTTTTTTAAAAAATCTTTGATTCAATTGATTTCTACAATATTTCTGGCAAAATATTCAGTAGCTACATTATACAGATGATAATATGAGGAGCAAAAGTTAGATGCCATTCCCAAGGTATAATAATAGCAAAATTCATAGCAGATCATTTTTAACACCCACCTCCTCTATAAATAAAATTTTTGTTATAATAAAGTTAAGTGAGTAATATTAATAACAGCCTGAAAAGAAATGCAAATGGTGCAAATTCTTCTTCTTGAACTTTCTATGTAGAAGAGCCACTAATTTTAAGTAAAAACAAAAAATAAAACAAATCTGATACAAAAGGAAAAAGTAATCACATAACACCTTCAATCACATTAGTTTATCTTTCTAAGAAAAAATATACTTTACTTTGCACTTTACCATTTTAAATATAAAAATTAATAAAAATTCCAGTTGTCACATAGAATAAGAGAATTGAAGTATCTTATATTCTTTTACTTCATGCACACAATCCCTGTGTTTATTTCAAGACTACTAATGCACCATAGAGGCTGGAGACATGATAGGTACTTGAAGTGAACTTGAATGCTCTGAATCATTGCAAACTTACTCTTGAAATAAATGTCTGTAGCTGATTCTTGGTGTTTGGGGGATGACTATGTAAATGGGAATTCTACAAATTAACTGCCTTCTAGAATGCAAAGTTTACTAAAGAGTAAGAAACCTTACTAATTTGAGGTTACATGTATATTATTAAAATTCAACAGTAACTACAGCAGTTACCTACAACTTAGATTCATTAGAAAAATTTCCCATGGAGGAGAATTCTACCATCAAAGTTGCTTAGACTGACTTATGTAATATGATTATAAAAAGCAGATAGATATTTAGTTGGTTTTATTATTGTTTTTAAATTATCTGCAGATTCTGCACCCACTTACTGTCTGCACCTGGGAAGATGGAGCTCATCACTCTACTCTTGTTAGGCAAGTGCTTGCACCTAAATGTAATTACTTGAAAATATTTAATGAACACCTTTGTGTCAGGCAATAGTATGAAATCTGGGGACATGATGGTGGTAGACATAGGTCCTGAGAGAGACTTTGTAAGGAAGTGTTTTTTTAAATTTATATCCTAATGATGGAAATTTATAGTCCTGGAAAGAGAGAAAAAAGTTACGAATAGAGTAAACCACATGTGCAAAAGCTCTGAGCTTGGAGTATCTAGAAATTTTTTAAAAAAAGGCCTTATCTGATAAACTATTTATACTTAATGTTAAAGTGCTATTGGAAGCTATTAAAGGCTTTTTTTATTTTAAAAATAGTAAGACCCTGATATTATTTAAATTTCTAGCTTATTTTGAGAAGGAAATTGTGTGGAACAAGTGAGACAGCTGATCTGGGGAGTCAAGTCTTAGATTTCTTACCTTAAATATATTTATAAATTTTGTACATGGAATGGAAATGGGAGGAGAATTAAATGTGATAATAAAACAGAATTCTAAATATTTAGTAGATATCATAAAAAACCTAAGTGACATCAAATGTGTTTTGAAATTAATAAAGGCAACCAATAGGATACACACACACACACACACACACACACACACAATGGAATATTACTCAGCTGTAGAAAAGAATGAAATATTGCCATCGGTAGCAACATGGATGGACTTAGGGAATATCATCCTTAATAAAGTAAGATGGAGAGAGAAAGACAAATATTATATGATATCACTTAAATCTAAAAAAATAATACAAATGAATCTATACACAACACAGAAACAGAATCACAGACATAGAAAACAAACTTATGGTTACCAAAGGGGAAAGGGAAAGAGGAAGGATAAATTAGGAGTGTGAGATTAACAGGTACAAACTACTATATATAAAATAGATAAGCAACAAGAATCTACTGTACAGAAGAGGAACTATATTCAATGTCTTATAATAACTTATAATGGAAAATAATCTAAAAAAATATACAACTGAATCATTTTGCTGTATACCTTAAACTAACATAATATTGTAGCTTAACTATATTTCAATTAAAAAAACTAAATATTATAACTTTTTATTTTATCAAAAACCTTTATATATTCAATTTTCTAATATTATATTTGATGTTTATTTGAGAGTGCTTCTAACTGCTTTTTAAAATTATTAATACAATAAATTCTTTATATCATAGTAAACATTCCTACTTATTTCAAGTGGATTTTTTTAAAAAGAAGGACCCATAATAACAAATGAGAGTTGCAACTAAGACACAGATATGGTATGAACTTGTCTGATTGAAAGATACCCTATTTTAATAAAAATATAATGAGAGTAAATATGAGGAAACAATATCATATATTTTTGATATTAGTTGAAAATTAGTAATTTGGCTATTAACTATTATAGGTTAAGATTTAATACTACAGGGAGGAGCTTCAAGATGGCGGAAGAGTAAGACGCAGAGATCACCTTCCTCCCCACAGATACACTAGAAATACATCTACACGTGTAACAACTCCGACAGAACACCTACTGAACGCGACCTCAGACCTCCCAAAAGGCAAGAAACTCCCCATGTACCTGGGTAGGGCAAAAGAGAAAAGAATAAACAGAGACAAAAGGATACGGATGGGACCTGCACCAGTGGGAGGGAGCCGTGAAGGAGGAAAGGTTTCCACACACTAGGAGCCCCTTCGCGGGCGGAGACTGCAGGTGGCAGAGGGGGAAGCTTCGGAGCCGCGGAGGAGAGTGCAGCCACAGGGGTGCGGAGGGCAAAGGGGAGAGATTCCCGTACAGAGGATCGGTGCCGACCGGCACTCACAAGCCCAAGAGGCTCGTGTGCTCACCCGCCGGGGCGGGCGGGGCTGCGAGCTGAGGCTTGGGCTTCGGTCGGAGCGCAGGGAGAGGACTGGGGTTGGTGGCGTGAACAAAGCCTGAAGGAGGCTAGTGCGCCACGGCTGGTCGGGAGGGAGTCCGGGGAAAAGTCTGGACCTGCCGAAGAGACAAGAGACTTTTTCTCCCCTCTTTGTTTCCTGGTGCGTGAGGAGAGGGGATTAAGAGCGCCGCTTAAAGGAGCTCCAGAGAGGAGCGCGAGCCATGGCTATCAGCGCGGACCCCAGAGACGGGCATGAGACACTAAGGCTGCTGCTGCCGCCAACAAGAAGCCTGTGTGCGAGCATAGGTCACTATCCACACCTCCCTTCCGGGGAGCCTGTGCAGCCCGCCACTGGCCAGGGTCCCGGGATCCAGGACAACTACCCTGGGAGAACACACGGTGCGCCTCAGGCTGGTGCAACGTCATGCCGGCCTCTGCCGCCGCAGGCTTGCCCCGCATCCGTACCGCTCCCTCCCCCCAGCCTGAGTGAGCCACAGCCCCCGAATCAGCGGCTCTGTTAACCCCGTCCTGTCTGCGTGAAGAACAGATGCCCTCCGGTGACCTACACACAGAGGCAGGGCCGGATCCAAAGCTGAACCCCGGGAGCTGTGCGAACAAAGAAGAGAAAGTGAAATCTCTCCCAGCAGCCTCAGATGCAGGGGACTAAATCTCCTCAATCAACGTGATGTACCTGCATCTGTGGAATACCTGATTAGACAATGAATCATCCCAATTTGAGGAGGGGGACTTTGGGAGCAATGATATATATATATATATATTTTTTTTTCCCCTTTTTCTCTTTTTGTGAGTGTGTATGTGTATGCTTCTGTGTGTGATTCTTGTCTCTATACCTTTGCTTTTACCATTTGTCCTAGGTTCTGTCTGTCCATTTTCTTTTTTTTTTACTACTTAAAAAAGTTTTTACCTTAATAATTATATTTTATTTTTTATTTTAATAATTTTATTTTATTTTATCTTCTTCTTTCTTTCTTTCTTTCCTCCCTTTTATTCTGAGCTGTGTGGAGGACAGGCTCTTGGTGTTCCAGCCAGGAGTCAGGGCTGTGCATCTGAGGTGGGAGAGCCAAGTTTAGGACATTGGTCCACAAGAGACCTCCCAGCTCCACATAATATCAAACAGTGAAAATCTCCCAGAGATCTCCATCTCAATGCCAAGACCAAGCTCCACTCAACGACCAGCAAGCTACAGTGCTGGACACCGTATGCTAAACAACTAGCAAAACAGGGACACAACCCCACTCATTACCACAGAGGCTACCTAAAATCATAATAAGGCCACAGACACCCCAAAACACACCACCAGATGTGAACCTGCCCACTAGAGAGACAAGATCCAGCCTCATCCACCAGAACACAGGCACTAGTCCCCTCCACCAGGAAGCCTACACAACCCACTGAAACAACCATAGCCACTGGGGACATACACCAAAAACAACGGGAACTATGAACCTGCAGCCTGCAAAAGGGAGACCACAAACACAGTAAGTTAAGAAAAATGAGAAGGCACAGAAACACACAGCAGATGAAGGAGCAAGGCAAAATCCCATCAGACCTAACGAATGAAGAGGAAATAGGAAGTCTACCTGAAAAAGAATTCAGAAAGATGATAGTAAAGATGATCCAAAACCTTGGAAATAGAATGGCGAAAATATAAGAAACGTTTAACAAGGACCTAGAAGAACTAAAGAGCAAACAAACAGTGATGAACAACACAATAAATGAAATTAAAAATTCTCTAGAAGGGATCAATAGCAGAATAACTGAGGCAGAAGAACGGATAAGTGACCTGGAAGATAAAATAGTGGAAGTAACTACTGCAGAGCAGAATAAAGAAAAAAGAATGAAAAGAATTGAGTACAGTCTCAGAGACATCTGGGACACCATGAAATGCACCAACATTCGAATTATAGGCATTCCAGAAGAAGAAGAGAAAAAGAAAGGGACTGAGAAATTATTTGAAGAGATTATAGTTGAAAACTTCCCTAATATGGGAAAGGAAATGGTTAATCAAGTCCAGGAAGCAAAGAGAGTCCCATACAGGATAAATCCAAGGAGAAACACGCCAAGACACATATTAATCAAACTATCAAAAATTAAATACAAAGAACAAATATTAAAAGCAGCAAGGGAAAAACAAAAAATAACACATAAGGCAATCCCCATAAGGTTAACAGCTGATCTTTCAGCAGAAACTCTGCAAGGCTGAAGGGAGTGACAGGACATATTTAAAGTGAAGAAGGAGAAAAATCTACAACCAAGATTACTCTACCCAGCGAAGATCTCATTCAGATTTGATGGAGAAATTAAGACCTTTACAGACAAGCAAAAGCTAAGAGAATTCAGCACCACCAACCCAGCTTTACAACAAATGCTAAAGGGACTTCTCTAGGCAGGAAACACAAGTGAAGGAAAGACCTACAATAATAAACCCAAAACAATTAAGAAAATGGAACATATATATCGATTATTACCTTAAATGTAAATGGATTAAATGCTCCAACCAAGAGACATAGATTGGCTGAATGGATAGAAAAACAAGACCCATATATATGCTGTCTACAAGAGACCCATTTCAACCTAGGGACACATACAGACTGAAAATGAAGAGATGGAAAAAGATATTGCATGCAAATGGAAATCAAAAGAAAGCTGGAGTAGCAATTCCCATATCAGACAAAATAGACTTTAAAACAAAGACTATTACAAGAGACAAAGAAGGACACTACATAATGATCAAGAGATCAATCCAAGAAGAAGATATAACAATTATAAATACATATGCACCCAACATAGGAGCACCTCAATACATAAGGCAAAACCTAACAGCCATGAAAGGGGAAATTGACAGTAACACAATCATAGTAAGGGACTTTAACACCCTGCTTTCACCAATGGACAGATCATCCAAAATGAAAATAAATAAGGAAACACAAGCTTTAAATGATACATTAAACAAGATGGACTTAATTGAAATTTATAGGAAATTCCATCCAAAAAGAACAGAATAAACCTTCTTCTCAAGTGCTCATTGAACATTCTCCAGGATAGATCATATCTTGGATCAAAAATCAAGCCTTGGTAAATTTAATAAAATTGAAATCATATCAAGTATCTTTTCTGACCACAACGCTATGAGACTAGATATCAATTACAGGAAAAAGTCTGTAAGAAATACAAACACATGCAGGCTAAACAACACACTACTTAATAACCAAGAGATCACTGAAGAAATCAAAGAGGAAATCAAAAAATACCTAGAAACAAATGACAAGGAAAACACAGTGACCCAAAACCTATGGGATGCAGCAACAGCAGTTCTAAGAGGGATGTTTATAGCAATACAATCCTACCTTAAGAAACAAGAAACATGTCAAATAGACAACCTAAACTTACACCTAAAGCAATTAGAGAAAGAAGAACAAAAAACCTCCAAATTTAGCAGAAGGAAAGAAATCATAAAGATCAGATCAGGAATAAATGAAAAAGAAATGAAGGAAGTGATAGCAAAGATCAATAAAACTAAAAGCTGGTTCGTTGAGAAGATAAACAAAATTGATAAACCATTAGCCAGAATTATCAAGGAAAAAAGGGAGAAGACTCAAATCAGTAGAATTAGAAATGAAAAAGGAGAAGTATCAACTGACAGTGCAGAAATACAAAGGATCATGAGAGATGACTACAAGCAACTATATGCCAATAAAATGGACAACTTGGAAGAAGTGGACAAATTCTTAGAAATGCACAACCTTCTGAGACTGAACCAGGAAAAAATAGAAAATATGAACAGACCAAACACAAGCACTGAAATTGAAACTATGATTAAAAATCTTCCAACAAACAAAAGCTGAGGAACAGATGGCTTCAGAGGCAAATTCTATCAAACATTTAGAGAAGAGCTAACACCTATCCTTCTCAAATTCTTCCAAAATATAGCAGAGGGAGGACCATTTCCAAACTCATTCTACGAGGCCACCATCACTCTGAAACCAAAACCAGACAAAGATGTCACAAAGAAAGAAAACTACAGGCCAATATCATTGATGAACATAGATGCAAAAATCCTCAACATAATACTAGCAAACAGAATCCAACAGCACATTAAAAGGATCATACACTATGATCAAGTGGGGTTTATCCCAGGAATGCAAGGCTTCTTCAATATACACAAATCAATCAACATGATACACCATATTAACAAATTGAAGGAGAAAAACCATATGATCATATCAATAGATGCAGAGAAAGCTTTTGACGAAATTCAACACCCATTTATGATAAAAACCCTCCAGAAAGTAGGCATAGAAGGAACTTTCCTCCACATAATAAAGGCCATATATGATAAACCCACAGCCAATATTGTCCTCAATGGTGAAAAACTGAAACCATTTCCACTAAGATCAGGAACAAGACAAGATTGTCCACTCTCGCCACTATTATTCAACAGAGTTTTGGAAGTTTTAGCCACGGCAATCAGAGAAGAAAAAGAAATAAAAGGAATACAGATTGGAAAAGAAGAAGTAAAGCTGTCATTGTTTGCAGATGACATGATACTATACATAGATAATCCTAAAGATGCTACCAGAAAACTACTAGAGCTAATCAATGAATTTGGTAAAGTAGCAGGATACAAAATTAATGCACAGAAATCTCTGGCATTCCTATACACTAATGATGAAAAATCTGAAAGTGGAATTAAGAAAACACTCCCATTTACCATTGCAACAGAAAGAATAAAATATCTAGGAATAAACCTAGCTAAGGAGACAAAAGACCTGTATGCAGAAAATTATAAGACACTGATGAAAGAAATTAAAGATGATACAAATAGATGGAGAGATATACCATGTTCTTGGATTGGAAGAATCAACATTGTGAAAATGACTCTACTACCCAAAGCAATCTACAGATTCAATGCAATCCCTATCAAACTACCACTGGGATTTTTCACAGAACTAGAACAAAAAATTTCACAATTTGTATGGAAACACAAAAGACCCCGAATAGCCAAAGCAATCTTGAGAAAGAAAAACGGAGGTGGAGGAATCAGGCTCCCTGACTTCAGACTATACTACAAAGCTACAGTAACCAAGACAGTATGGTACTGGCACAGAAACAGAAATATAGATCAATGGAACAGGATAGAAAGCCCAGAGATAAACCCACGCACCTATGGTTACCTTATCTTTGATAAAGGAGGCAAGAATATACAGTGGAGAAAAGACCTCCTCTTCAATAAGTGGTGCTGGGAAAACTGTACAGCTACATTTAAAAGAATGCAGTTAGAACACTCCCTAACACCATACAAAAAAATAAACTCAAAATGGATTAAAGACCTAAATGTAATGCCAGGCACCATCAAACTCTTAGGGGAAAACATAGGCAGAACACTCTATGACATAAATTACAGCAAGATCCTTTTGACCCACCTCCTAGAGAAATGGAAATAAAGACAAAAATAAACAAATGGGACCTAATGAAACTTAAAAGCTTTTGCACAGCAAAGGAAAACATAAACAAGATGAAAAGACAACCCTCAGAATGGGAGAAAATATTTGCAAATGAGGCAACTGACAAAGGGTTAATCTGCAAAATTTACAAGCAGCTCATGCAGCTTAATATCAAAAAAACAAAAAACCCAATCCAGAAATGGGCAGAAGACCTAAGTAGACATTTCTCCAAAGAAGATATTCAGATTGCCAACAGACACATAAAAGAATGCTCAACATCATTAATCATTAGAGAAATGAAATCAAAACTACAATGGGATATCATCTCACACTGGTCAGAATGGCCATCATCAAAAAATCTACAAACAATAAATGCTGGAGAGGGTGTGGAGAAAAGGGAACCATCTTGCACTGTTGGTGGGAATGTAAATTGATACAGCCTCTATGGAGAACAGTATGGAGATTCCTTAAAAAACTAAAAATAGAAATACCATACAACCCAGCAATCCCACTACTGGGCATATACCCTGAGAAAACCATAATTCAAAAAGAGTCATGTACCAAAATGTTCATTGCAGGTCTATTTACAATAGCCAGGACGTGGAAGCAACCGAAGTGTTCATCGACAGATGAATGGATAAAGAAGATGTGGCACATACATACAATGGAATATTACTCAGCCATAAAAAGAAACAAAACTGAGTTATTTGTAGTGTGGTGTATGGACCTACAGTCTGTCAAACAGAGTGAAGTAAGTAAGAAAGAGAAAAACAAATACTGTATGCTAATGCATATATATGGAATCTAAAAGAAAACAAAAGTTGTCATGAAGAACCTAGGGGCAAGACGGGAATAAAGATGCAGACCTACTAGAGAATGGACTTGAGGATATGGGGAGGGGGAAGGGTAAGCTGGGACAAAGTGAGAGAGTGGCATGGACCTATATACACTACCAAATGTAGAATAGATAACTAGTGGGAAGCAGCCGCATAGCACAGGGAGATTAGCTCGGTGCTTTGTGACCACCTAGAGGGGTGGGATAGGGAGGGTGGGAGGGAGCGAGATGCAAGAGGGAAGAGGTATGGGGACATATGTATATGTATAACTGATTCACTTTGTTATAAAGCAGAAACTAACACACCATTGTAAAGCAATTATACTCCAGTAAAGATGTTAAAAAAAAAGATTTAATACTACAAAATAATTAATTGTATCTACATATTCACCATGAGTTGATATCAAGAAGTTCAATAGGAGATGTAATGTCTTTATAGGTATTTTGAGACCAGTACATTTGACCTCTGAATGGTGAAGTGTTTAGGGGTGCTGATCACCATGAAGTTGAAAATCTCCCTGTAACTTTAAAGACAGAGCTCCAGTATCAGCTGTTTGGCACCCACGGATTCAACCTACCTCGGATTCAACCAACTATGGATTGTGTAGCACTGCAGTAGTATTTACTGAAAAAAAAGAAATCCACTTATACGTGGACCCATGCAGTTCAAGTCCATGCTGTTCAAGGACCAACTATGTAATGTGATATCCTTTCAATACAACGATATAACGAAACACCAAAACTTAGTCTAGTCAAATAGTTGTTTAATATTCTTAATTACACTTATTTATAATGTGTTTCAATGAAATATAAACAAACATAAGGGAAGATAAATATTTTTATAGCTAAATAAAAAGATTGAAGAAAGACCTTTGGGTTATGAGACCACCTTTCCAAGAAGAGGAGTCTATCATTTTTACCCTCCTCCCGATCATTAGACATGTTACTCAGGACCATACCTGCTTATCCTATTTGACAGGCAATTCGGATTTGATAAATCTGGGTAATAATCTAAGGTAAACAAAAAATTATTGAGTCTAAGAGGACTAACCACAAATGTCAAATGGACTCAAAAACCCCAAACAATTTGTAAAACTTGAACTACTGAAATGTCATAGTTGAACTTAGGTGAAGTTCATAATCCACACTTCTTACTCTGTATCCACATGAGGAAAAGGATTTAGGTTACCTCATAAGTACATGAATTACCATAGAGTTTGGTCTGAACCATTTTGATGACTAAGCCGCTGCTCATGTGAAATATTTTCTCTCTCTAATCGAGTATACCCCAACACTGGCCTTTTCCTCTTCTCAACTACATAAAACTTGGGGTAAAATGCTCACACATTTTTTATGAAAATAAAATAATATAGTCTAATTAGTGGGGTAAATTAAAGTCCCTCTTTTATTAAACATCAAATATTTGATTTTCATAATTATTCATAATCTAAGAAGATATATAAAGTTAACCACTTGAAAATGTATGTGTTAAATTGACTACCTTCATATTTAAAAGGTAAGGGACAAAGAAAGCTAATCACATATGACATTGAAAGGCAAAGACTTTACTTGAACTTTCTAAGCACACATCTTTTCTTTTAAGTAAAATATAACCAAAAGATTGTATGTTTAAAGCATATATAGCATTATTCTGGAAAATGATAAATTTTTGGTTAAATATTTTGTAATAACAGACTGTTATAAATTATTCTAAATAATGTTGGTGAGAATATTTCAGGATATAAATTTCCCTAGCTAAAGATGCTTCAGAAAAATTAATTATCTGTTGGTTTTGAAAAGAAACTTATGACATGAAAAGGGATTGATCAGTGTTTCATAAATCAACTTATTAATCCATGTAAGTGAATTTCACTTTAAAGGAAAAAATGGAGGTCTTGAATATTCTCTGTACTACTCCAGTGATAAGTCCCATATTTCTGAATTACCCTTTGGAAATTGAGTTTGCTTCAATCATCTATCCATACATTCATTTACTCACATATTTATTCATTGTGCAAATATTAATTTCAAATTCCTTCGGGGATGAAGAAAGAAAAATAAATTTAGTGTACTCATGTTCTTTCTTGTTAATTTCTATATAACACTACTTATACAGTTAAATGTAGTTAAGAGGCAATCAGTTAAGGATCTGTGGAATGTTTTAACTTCAAGTTATAGAATCATTAAAAACTTAGGAAAAAAAAAAGATATGTCCTCTCTTGAAATTTGAAAACAATCCTCAAGAAATATAGGTGGGAATTTTAAAAAAAAGCAATGGAGTACTAAAAGTTCAAGACTAGTTCAGTATATATGGAGTCCTGGATAAAAACTAGTATTACTAGGTGAAAAATTATTTCCTTTCAGGCCATCAAATTTTATTTGATTAAGCCACAGACATTGTAGTTAGAAAGTAATAAATATAATATAGTCTTACCACAGTATTTCAAAGCCCAGTGGATGTTTTCTTAAGCAATAAGCAAGAAAACATGTCCTGGAAATTATATTGCTTGGAACCAGACGTCAAAATGAATTTCATTCGTATAAATCAGTGACTTAAATCTTCTCAAAATTTTAACATACATATGCTCAATTCTGCAATATTTATAATTTTGAAACTCATCTATTAATTAGGACTTATTTCCAAATAAATAATTTTACAGTACCCCTGAAAACCTGAAATTAATTACCATTGACTTGAAGCCAGGTAAACATTGCTTCACGTGGAAGATTATATTCCCTCATTCATTCAAATATTTTCAAATATTTTTTGAGTTTTCTCTATGTGCTAATCAGAATGTAGAAGATGTAAATGTACAGGGCGTGTTTCCTGATCACCTACGGCTTAGAGTTGACTTTTAGAAACCATATAAACAATATAAACACTTCAACAGCAAGTAGGAGTAAATCATAGGTAGCATGAGAAGAATAAACCAGGCAGAAGGAGAAGAATGGACAAAGGACAGCAACAAGAAAGATGACAGCACTTAATAGAAGTGATGGGCTTCCCTGGTGGCGCAGTGGTTGAGAGTCTGCCTGCCGATGCTAGGGGACACGAGTTCGCGCCCCGGTCTGGGAAGATCCCACATGCCGCGGAGCGGCTGGGCCCATGAGCCATGGCCGCTGAGCCCGCGCGTCCAGAGCCTGTGCTCCGCAACGGGAGAGGCCGCAACAGTGAGAGGCCCGCGTACCGAAAAAAAAAAAAAGAAGTGATGGCGTTAAGTATGGAGGAAGTTCAGAGTGTTTAGGGGGAGTATTACATCATGCGACCTGGGAAAGTAGCAGAGACTAGATCAAGAAAGACCTCCTAGGCCAGCTTAAGTAGCTTGTGTTTTATTTTCACAACAATGAGGAGCTATTGGAGTATTTTAAACAGACTTTCAACATGATTGGATTTGAATTTTAGAAAAATCATTCTGAAGGCAGTTCCAGTTTGGGGAATTGATTAGAATAAGAGAAATCTGAATGTTGATACATCAGTTGGGAGGCTCTTTTGATAATCCAGGAGAAAACTTTTTTTGACCTGTACAAAATTTAGTTTTAGCATACATGGACCCATAAGAAGAGAGTCATAAGGAATGAAAGATGTAAGACTCAAAGCAATAGTATTTTCAGCTCTTAGAACTGGACTGGACGTGGGAATTAAGAAAAATGACTAGTCAAGGATGGCTCCCGGATTTCTGGCTTTTCAATATAGTGGATGATTGGCCTTCTTTGAAATAAGGCACACCAAGGGAATTCAAGATTTATATATGTTGAATAGAACAATTTTCTATTTTTTTAAAGTGTAAATGTCAAGTAGGCAATGTGGAATATACATAATTAGATGAAGGTAATTTTCTTTTTCTTCTTCATCCTAGCTTGTGCTCACCAATATTCATATTTTTATTTCATCCTTGAATATACTGTTAAGCTATATTTTCTACTCTTCTGTAGTTAAAATGGGTATATTTTGCTACTCCTCACATTGAGATGTGGAATCTACTCCCCCTCCTGTCAAACAAGGACTGGCCTTAATGATTTGCTTGACAAATAGAAAGTGGTAGAAATGAATCTGTGTAACGTCTGAGACTATATTAATTAGAACCTTGCAACTTCTGCTTTAGTATCTTGAAACATTTTTCCTGGAAGCCAGCCACCATCTTTTGAGGAATCCCAAGAAGCACCATTGGAAGGACCAAATGGAGAATGAATGGGGTCCCTGTCCAACAGCACAGCTGACCTACCAGGAGACTGCCAGGACCAATTTACCAGCTATTGGTTGAGGTATCAGGGGGATGGATCCCCTATAACAGCTGATATTGGAGCACAAATAGAAAGACAGATTATCCCTGTCCAAATTTTTGACCCACAAAATTACGAGTAAAACAAAATTATTTCTAATCACTAATTTTGAGGTAGTTTGTTGCGAGCAATAGATAACAAGACTACCTTTGCAGTTAGCTATGAATTTGTGGCTAAGTTCTGGTCAGTGGTGTTGACACACTGCTTCCATGATTGGACCATAAAATGTAAATCCCTCAACCATCATTATCACTGCACTTCTCCATCCATTAGCTTAGTAGAGAGGACTTTGAGGAGGAACTAGATAGAAGAGGTCTGAATTCTGCATAACTGCATTGAGCAGAACCCCCCCTATCCCCCCACTGACCCATATTGGACTTTAATATCTGCAAGTTTAAAGAAAACTTTTGTATTTTTATATTACTCAAGATATGGACATAAATTGTTTCAGCCCTCAGCCTATTCTGAATAATATAGAAATTATATTGTAAGTGAAATTATGTCATTCAAAAGTGGAAGAAAGGAGGGGAGTAAAGAAAAGAAAGAAAGAAAAAAAGAAAGAAAGAGTGATTGGCTTAACATTTGATAGCAGATAGCAAAGAAACAGATAAGCCTTATTTCATAGTTAAATATTAGGCAACACTGCTCCATGAGAATTTTAGGGGATTAAAGAGTCAGATAATTATGGTAATTGCTATTAGCCATATAAAATATGATATAATAAGAAAGATAAGTTTAGACAAAAATTGGCTGGTTTGCAAATAGAAATGGAAAGCCATAGTAAGATTTAAGAAAATGGTGGCCTTTAAGGGCATGAAAATAAATATTTTAAGAATCAAAAAATTATTTCTTTATTGAGGCCATGGAAGTTCTTGAAATCATCTAGAAATAGTATGCTGGGAGAGACAAAAAAAGTTCTGGATGGTGAGGCAGTGATGGCCCAGAAAGCCCTAAACTTTGATTCTGTAGCAATTGCGTATCCAGAAACTGTAGCCAATTTTGGCTTGAGTTGGTTCATGCTGGGAACATGGCCTCAGATAAAAGTTTACTTCTCCTCAAATAAATGCTAGTCTTTAGGAAATGCCTTTGGGGTTTGTGAGGACAACATACATCTATTCTCTGGCATACTTCATAGATGTGAGTCCTACAGAGAAAGTCCTACAAAGAGACTATCATCTATGATACGGGGTAACACAAGCTCTCCTTCAAGTTTCAAAAGAGCAAGTATAATAGACATCTTGGAAAATAAGGATTTATCCCATTTTTTAATGAAATAAAGAGCAACTTCAGCTCAGTAAAGCTTGCAGCATTATTTAACAACTTGTTTGCAGCATTAGACTTCTGAAACTAATTCGGAATTAGCTTCGTGGGAAGCACCACTCTTAAATGGTACTCTGTAAGGACATAGTTTATATGGAGCTTGTGTTTTCTTTTCTGGCCAGAATTCTAAACCATTGTCTAGAAACAAAATCTATCTTTTCCTTCTCAGAACAGCCTTCTCCCCTGCCCTCCATCCTTCCTTGAATGACCAGTTATTTAAGTAGCCCTAGGATTCCCATATCAGAAATGGTGGCTGGATGAAGAGACTGCTTTTTCTTGAGAGAGTTGTTGATCCAGAACGAAGTATTGGAACTGATACATACCCTGAGACAGATCATCTCTTTCCTTCTAGAGTTACCACTGGCACTCCCTAAGAGCTTTCTTTCTCTATAAACAAGCATTTAAATCTTCTTTTCTGTAGAACCTATCGTCAACTGAAATAGTACATAAGTTTTTCCCATTTATTGATTGATAGTTGTTTCTCTTCCCTTGCTAGAATTTAAACTCTTCTCTAGATGTTACACTTGACACTCTACAGAATTTCCTAACCCCCCCATATTTTATCTCCATATGAGATACCATTGTACATATTCTACACAATCATTTATTTAGTATTTGTCTTACTTTACTGGAATTTAACCTCCTTTTGGGCATGTATTTGTGTCTTTCTGATCTCTGCCTAATCCTCAGTGCCTAGGCAGAGTGCTGCCACTTTGCACAGCCCAAGGGTCAACATTCCCTTCTTATGCTCTGCCTGAAAGTGTCTGGAATGGAACAATTGATTAGTGAAAACTGAGTCATGAGAGACAGAATGAATGAGAGGTATTTCCAGAAACACTGGGAAGAGCAGAACCCCTTCAACTTCATGCTGCCCAATTCAAAATGCAAGAACAACTGACTTTTCTAGGCTAAACTTAGTTAGTTATGAGTTTTGGTCATTTGCACCTGAAGGAATCATGATCAGTAGAAAAATTATGAAGCATTGGAGGTATTGTAAATCAAAATTCCAAAACTGTAGGATTGATTGAGTCAAGGTGGGACCACAGTGGAGGGATTATAATCCACTGCTTAGCTTGGAGCCTTTCAACCTGTATTTTGGAATGGAAAACACCTTGTTAAGAGAGGTACTTTTCTATTTATGACTAAAACAGTGGGTATATTGAGATTGGAATTAAACGTGGGTTGATAGAAATTTTAAGGATATCGGGTTTTGTTGGCTCCCTCTTGTGGCCGTCCTATAGACATGCTGTAAATCTCAATCCGAAAAGGGCAGCCTTCCTAGACTAGGCTCTTTACTGGTGGGAAATATTGATAGTATACCAGGCAGGAGTCTTCAGATAATCATGTACTTTGAAAGTTTATAAAAGCCACATTCTCTGCTCAAATACAATCTTAGCATAAGCAGGGAGGCAGGAGATCTAGCTGGAGAAGGAACTAGACCCCGAATCAACTTCCAGGGAACCAGCCTGGGCACAGCATGTTCCACACTATCACAGTGTATACAATTCTTACTCTAGGCAGAAGATAAACAGAGACTACCAAGCCCTGAGGCCAGACCCAGAATCTTCAGGTTTAAGGCCTAATTTTAAGAGGCGTGATATGAAAATAAATGTTTGGAGCTCTAAGTCAAAGAAATGCTAGTCGACCACAGTGCAGATTGAAGAAGATGCATTGTCAGCTATACACCTACACTGATGAATTAAGGTCAACATTTGCAAGTATCTGAGGCAGTTCATAGGCTAAAGAAAATCGTCTTCAAGGGTCATCACATAATTGGCATGGGACAAAAATAATCTCCCAGAAACAAAGTTGAGAGCGGACAGGTTGCCTTACCAATTAACTCATTGCACGGTCATACTTAGGATTCCATGATTTATTTTTTTGAAAATGGGGTATATTGATTTTCTTTCTCCTTCTATGAAAGTGGATTTGTAATTTTCAAGTAATTATATCCCTTATACCATTATAGGATGTTGTTAATGGTCATATAATTTATCACTTTGGGGAAGTAGCAGAATAGCAAGGAGGTATATCCAGGCCTGATAAATAGGAATGTATAACATAAAAATCCTGTGATTGGAGCTTAGTGCAGTGATTAGATAAATTTTGGGTTGTCCCTCTTGGTAAAATAAAAGAACATATTTGGTTTCATCTGGGATAGTGATATTTTGTTAGGTAGAATTTTTTAAAATTACAATAAAGCTATGGATAAATGTTTAGCATTCAAGAGGCTGAATGTATTTTAGAACTACTCTCTTAACTGGCAAGAGTTCCAGCTCTCTTCCCTTTCTACCTACTGAGGTGTCTCTCAGTCTATTTTATTTTATTTTATTTATTTTTTAAATAATTGATATGAGTGCCAGGAAATTATAGGACCTTGTAAGCTTGGAACTACCAGTAACCATCTTTCCTATCAAGAGGAACACACTGAGAATAAAGATAAAACACAAGAAAGGAAAAAACTACAAGATGAATAAGAATGGAGTCTAAATGACAATATCCTGATGGCATTTAGCTATCTAAATCCAATTGAATCTGTTTTGGGGGTCACAGTCAGGCTTTTCATTCATATAAGCCAATTTACCCCTTTTCTCTTTGCATGAATTAGTTTAAACTAGAGTCCCTTAATTGATTAATATAGTTTGTAACCCAGTGATACTCATATCTCACTATTGCTGTGATTTCATTTTTACCTACATACTGTCGTGGCCTGGGAATGCTTGCTAACATTATAGATATGAAGAGACAGAGAAGCCCACACAAGAAAGGAGGCATTATCAATGTTTCTAAATGCTGCAGAGACTCTAATAGGATTAAAAAATAGGATTTATTAATAACAAGTTTGTGGAGAGGACAGTTTTAGTGGAATCGACATTTGAGCAGTGCTAGCTATATCTAGATTGTTATATGCTTATTTCACACATACTTCATAAGTTTTCAGAATTGCAAACTGAAGGATCAGTGAATTTAATTCATTTCATCTATACTGTTTCATCTGCTTATTTCTCAGGCTGAGAATTATCATATTGGTAGTAGAGTTGAGGGATTAATAAGTAAGGGATTAATATCCAATATTTCTCTATGTTGCTGCCTTCAGAAAGCCAGCAAATTCACCTAAATTTCTCTTCTTTAGTTTGAAGGACAAAACTAAATCTGAAACAAAATTAACAAACCTATTTATTCATAAGCTTGAGGCAAAGAAACCCATCTGTCATCTCAAGTTTCATCAGGGGTTCAAAGAGTTAGAAAGAAGATTACATTTTAGAGAGTAAAAAGAGGAAATACTGAGACAGTCTTTGGCAAGCATCCTATTAAGGTGGGATTTGGGGAAGTGGATGGGTCTTTCTAATTAGTCTTCATGTACACTTGGAAGTCCTTCTTTGGCTGCAAGGGAACAAACAAGCAAATCTGGGGGTTGGGCAAAATGAGATGTTGGTCAGAGGGTACCAACTTTCAGATGTAAGATGAGTAAGTTTTGGGGATCTAATGTACAGCATGGTGATTACAGTTAATAATACTGTGTTGTAAATTTGAAATTTGCTAAGAAAGTAGATATTAAGTGTTCTCACCACATTTAAAAGAAAAAGGTAACTATGTGAGATGATGGATGAGTTAATTAACTTGTCATAATCATTCCCCTCTCTCTCTCTCTCTCTCTCTATATATATATATATATATGTATATATATACGTATATATATATACACGTATATATACACGTATATATATATACGTATATATATATACACGTATATATATACGTATATATACACATAAAATCACTACATTTTACACACCCTAAAAAGGTCACATTGTACAATCTTAATATATACAATTTTTATTTGTCAATCATACTTTAATGAAGTTGGGGAAAAAAGTTTGGGAACATTTCAAAAGTGGAAGGATTGTTCAATGTCATGAGTGGAGGGTTTTCTGTACCTGACCATTTCCTAGAACAAGTAAATAGTGATGGAATGTTTTTTGTGGTCAAACTGTCATAATGGATCTTACTGTGGGGAAAGTTGTAGCTAGCTTGGCAGACAGCTACTAAGTACCGCACAAAAAATTACTAAATGTCTCAGTCAATGTAGCATTGTGCAGAAAGTCCATTCATTCATTCACTCACTCATTCAACAAATTTTTTTGAGCTACTATAATATGTTAAGTGTGTTCTTGGAAATACAGTAGTGAAGAAATGGGTTTTACCTCATAGAGTCACATGCTACCAGAACTGCAAAAACACAGAACAAATACCAAGATAATTTCAAATGATGGTAACTGTTATATTCGGAAAGAGAGAGACTGGAGAGAAAACCTGTTTTTGAAAATATATTTAGAATTTTCTGAGGATGTGGCCTTTGAGACAAGACGAAGAATGTTATGAAGGAATGAACTGAATGTCAAGAATGTGTGAGCCATGCGAAGATTCAAAGAATTTAAAGGCCAAGAAAACAGCTAACATAAAGCTCTTAATTCAAAATGAGTTTGGAATTTGCGAAGGACACCAAAAAATTTAGTGTGGATGTTACATAGCTAATGGGGAAGACGGACAATTGTAGGGAATAAGATGGAAAGATGGCAGCACTTGACCATGTAATGCCTTGTAGACCATTAGATGGGGGCTTAGATTTTATTTTAAATATAATGTGCATCCCTTGGAATATAATAAGGTATTGTTTCCCAACTTTTATGTTTAAATATAACTTTGGCCACTGTGTGAAGAAAAATATATAAACAGGTAAGCTTGGACAGAGAGGAACCAATAAGGAGTTTATTATGACAGTGCAGGCAGATGATGGTGTCTCGAACAGGTGTGATAATGTTGAAGCTGGTGGGATGAGTTTACATTTGGTATACAATTTAAAATAGAATCAAAATTTTGTGGATAAACTGGATATATTGTGTCAGAGAAATCAAATATGTCTCCAGTATATTTTGTATGAGTGACTGTGAGAGTTAGTGTTACTGAGATCAGGAAGGAACATTAGGGTAGGAGAACATTTGGTACAGCTATGATTGTGAGTTCTGTTTTCTACATGTTGACTTTGGGATGTTTTAGATATCCAAGGAGTGTTGCTGAGTAGGCCATCAGATGCATAAGTAGGAGCTCAAAAGAAAGGGCAAAGCTATAATACAAAACTTGGAATCATCATTATAAAAATAATACTTAAATCATGGGATTGCCTACAGAAGGAGTATAGTTAGAAAAGATATGAACATGGAGAATCAAGCTGATTTTTGGATTATGTTGAGGAAACAGGATTAGTAAGTGGATTTGGCAAGATGGAGGTTATCACTGACCTTGAAAAAAGCAATTTTAAAGATAGGAAGAAAGCAATTTAAGAAACCTTAAATTTAAAGGGTCAGAATTGATTTAATGGTTGTTAGAGCTTTAAGAATACTGAATTATAATAGAAAATGACACATTTGTGTATAATGTTTTTCTACTATATAAAAAGTGACTTGCATTGTTTTATGTAAATATCATCAGGTATAATCTCTATGCTTTCTTTAATTCTTTCATTCTTTAGTATTTACAGAGACGTCTCCTATGGGTCAAGTAAATTGCTGTTCATAAGGTATAAAATTAAAGAGTAATTTGTGATATGTTGTTATATATTTATTGTATTTATCTATGTATGTGTAAAATTAAGAAATTATTGATTTATGGAAGTGTTTTAAATAAAAGTGGATTATTACAGCATGTGCCTGTATAGGAATGTCTTGGAGATAGACAAGAAACTAAAATACTTATATTTCACTCTTTGTACTCACGCATAATTACAGGTTAAAAGCTTTTCGATATTGTATTAAAATGAACTCAGATATCTGAACTGTAACCTACCAATTAATATATGCATAATATTTGTTTTAGGAGTCTATTAATTATATGAAGATTTCAGTGTAATACTTAAAAGTTATATAAGTTTACATTATTTTCTATTTACACTGTGAATTAAAGGATTAAAGTTACATAAACATCAAATTGAATAACTGTTCAATTTTCCAATTCACATTTCAGGGTGGATGTGGGTTTATTGACATTTCCTTAAATTGCAGCAATGGAGAGATGACCCGTACTTTATTACTGACAAATAATGACTGATATATGGAAAGTAAATTTTCTTTTCACATTTTACCTAAATAGGTATTTTAAAATTAAAAGTGAATATGAAAATTTTATTTTTGATGCTCAATATGTTTTCTCTGAAACACTTTTTCCCTTGTCAACTCTGAAAAGGCAATCTTCTACCATTTACCTTTTTTCAGCTTTTTCACAGATCAGCAAAAGGGAAGAAAACATGGGATATAAAATGACTTTAGTTGATTTGTAATTCTTGGAAAAAATTAATGAACTGATTTTAAGGCTTACAGTTTCCCATATTAGTTTTTGATAGATGAGGTACTATGTAAACTTTCCAAACCATATGTGCCAATCAAATTCATTCTTGACCTACAACATATTTTTCCAGAGCCCAGACTGTTACTTTATCATAGTAAACTGCTACAGATAAAATGTCTCTTCCTTGTATTATAATTATTTTGAATGTTATCTCTATATGTTATTCCATATTTTTATTATTTGCTGTCTAACATCAATGAATATAATAGGCACTTGAAAAGTGAATACTACCCTATATAAATTTATATTTTCTCTGTAGAAAGGTGAAATTGTTAAAATATTAATTTTCTATCAAATGCCTAGTCCAATTTTTTTTAGAAAAACAAATTCTATCACAGCCAAGCATTTAGTGGACTAGATGCAACAGGTCAAAATGTCATGGCTACCCACTAGTCCACTATTCCTCAAATGCTATTTTCAGTCTCACAGGGGTTTCTTGGTTCTGTCACTATGTAAAGTACAGCTTGCAGTATTTGGACAGTTTATTTTCCTGAAGATTAATTTGACATTAGTTGAGCCTTTATGAGAGAATAAATTGATGTCATATTTGTGACAGGAAGAAAGTGACTGGTCATTGTTATGAATTACTTAATAATCATTGGTAAGTAGAAAACAAGTACAAGTGATAGAAATTATAATTTGTGTCTACACATGACATATAAATATTCCTTGAGGTATTCTTATGAATCTCTTGTGAAATACATTAGTCATATTTTTCTATTCCTCATTTGTAAGAGTCTCCAATGTGATGGAAAAAATAAAGTGTGGCTTGTGGTGCTTTTGAGCCAAGGAGAATTAATATTTTATTCTTACTCCTTTATGAGAAAAGAAAATAATTAAACTATATTTCCTCTGCAAAATTACAGTAGTTCTGTGCAATATGAAACACATTAGATTGAAATGATATTTCTACATTAAATGGATGTCCAAAAAGTTGAACAAAAATACACAGTATTTTATCAAAAGCAATTAATCTTTTTTCATCCAGAGTATGACATTTCACTGTGTAATTGCACAGGAAATTAAAACTCTTTTCATAGATTTAATAATGGATGAGATATGGGTTTCAAAATAATTGTTTTTATTGAGCTTTGTCATCCTAAGGCATGATATGCAAGCTGTGACTTGCAACTTGCACCTTTGTCAGCTCCAGTATGAATTAGAGAAAAACAATAAGGGGCTCCAGTTGGAGCCCACCAGGGCACAAGTAGGTGCCAAAAATTCAAGCAAATGTCCAACATTTTTATTTTTACTTTCAAATCAATTTCTCTGCCTGGCATACTGTGTTATGCAGCTCTAAAACTACCCATAAAAAGTTTCCACATTGACCTTCCTTTATAAACATGTATAAACATGTATGATGGTTATCACTTTCTACAAACATTTCTATGCATTGTTTGGGTGTTTAAGTGTATCTACAAAATTGGATTTCAATGTTCACATGATGAAATATAAAGCAATAGTAAAACACCATTAAATAGTAAAATAGTGCTTTTATAAATGAGTACAAATGCCAAAGATTTGCACATTACATATTCTAAAGGCTAAATTTGATAGATAGATAGATGATAGATAGATAGATAGATAGTAGATGGACATATGTCATATGTGTGTATGTATGTATAATCTGAAAAACACAGAATCTTTTTTTATTATTCGTTTTGGAATAAATATCTGTTTTCTTGCTCATCCTAAGTACTTTTTACTTATAAATCTGTTATAAGGGAAGAAGTATTTATGAACTCATACTGGGAAGAAAGAATTGCAGTTCCATTTTGAGAAAAAAATACTAATTTAGCAAAATGGTGAGAGAGAAGACAGCAATATTCAGTTTCAAAGCTGAATACTCAGCTAAAACTCACATGTTCTCCTAATAAGGAAATAAAGATTGCTTGTGAGTTCAATTTGGTTGAAATACGATAGTGTTTAAAATCAAAGAATCTTAAAATCATGTATTCCAATTATAACAGCTCCTTTGTATGTTGTAGCTGTTAAATTAATATTTCTGAATCAAATTAAAGTCAGGATGATTTTCCCTTAGAACATTACTTTGTATATTTTCTACCAAACACATTGGAATATATACTTAATTTGGAAACTTCCCAGGTGCATGGTGGAAGCAGATAAAAGAAATTTTCTCCAGAGTATACCTGGGAAGAAAATACGTCTGTTTACTACAGAAAATATGCTGCCATGTTGCCCATTCATGAGATAAAAGAGGCAAAGTGTTAATTTTTATGCTCCCAATCAATGACACAGCTATGTCATCCACAGGAAGACACTGGAACTCACCAAAAAAGATACCCCACATCCAAAGACAAAGGAGAAGCTGCAATGAGATGGTAGGAGGGGTACAATCACACTAAAATCAAATCCCTAACCATTGGGGGGGTTACTCACAAACAGAAGAACAATTATAGCACAGAAGTCCACCCACCGGTGTGAAGGTTCTGAGCCTCATGTCAGGCTTCCCAACCTGGGGGTCCAGCAACGGGAGGAGGAATTCCTACAGAATCAGATTTTGAAGGCTAGTAGGATTTGATTGCAAGACATTGACAAGACTGGGGGAAACAGAGACTACACTTTTGGAGGGCACACACAAAGTAGTGGGTGCATCAGGACCCAGGGGGATGGAGAAGTGACCCCATAGGAGACTGAACCAGATCTACCTGCTAGTGTTAGAGGGTCTCCTGCAGAGGCACGAGGTGGCTGTGGCTCACTGTGGGGACAAGGACACTAGTAGCAGAAGTTCTGGGAAGTATTCCTTGGCGTGAGCCCTCCCAGAGTCTGCCATTAGCCCCACCAAAGAGCCTATAGGATCCAGTGATGGGTCACCTCAGGCCAAACAACCAACAGGGAGGGAACTCAGCCCCACCCATCAGCAGACAAGCAAATTAAAGTTTTACTGAGTTCTGCCCAGTAGAGCAACAGCCAGCTCTACCCACCACCAGTCCCTCCCATCAGGAAGCTTGCAGAAGCCTCTTAGATAGCTTCATCCACGAGAGGGCAGGCAGCAGAAGCAAGAAAATCTACAATCCTGCAGCCTGGAGAACAAAAACCACATTCACAGAAATACAGACAAAATGAGAAGGCAAAGGACGATGTAAAAGATGAAGGAACAAGATAAAACACCAAAAAACAATTAAAAGTAGTGGAGATAGGCAACCTTCTAGAAAAAGAATTCAGAATAATGATAGTAAAGATGACCCAGGACCTAGGAAAAAGAATAGAGGCAAAGATCAAGAAGATGCAAGAAATGTTTAACAAAGATCTAGAAGAATTAAAGAACAAACAAACAGAGATGAACAATACAATAACTGAAATGAAAAATACACTAGAAGGAATCAATTGCAGAGTAACTGAGGCAGAAGAACAGATAAGTAACCTGGAAGACAGAATGGTGGAAATCACTGCTGTGGAAGAGAATAAAGAAAAAAGAATGAAAAGAAAATGAAGACAGCCTAAGAGACCTCTGGGACAACATAAATGCACCAACACTTGCATTATAGGGGTCCCAAAAGGAGCAGAGATAAAGGACACAATAAAATATTTGAAGTGATTATAATCAAAAATTTCCCTAACATGGGAAAGGAAATAGCCACCCAAGTTCAGGAACAACAAAGAATCCCGGGCAGAATAAAACCAAGGAGAAACATGCCAAGGCACATAGTAATCAAACTCACAAAAATTAAAGACAAAGAAAAAAGTATTAAAAGCAGCAAGGGAAAAGCAACAAATAACATACAAGGGAATCCCCATAAGGCTTACAGCTGATTTCTCAGCATAAACTCTTCAAGCTAGAAGAGAGTGGCACAATATATTTAAAGTGATGAACAGGAAAAACCTACAGCCAAGATTACTCTGCCTGGCAAGGATCTCATTCAGATTCGAAGGAGAAATCAAAAGCTTTATAGACAAGCAAAAGCTAAGAGAATTCAGCACCACCAAGCCAGCTCTACGACAAATGCTAAAGGAACTTCTCTAAGTGGGAAACACAAGAGAAGAAAAGGACCTACAAAAACAAACCCAAAACAATTAAGAAAATGGTAATAGGAACATACATATTGATAATTACCTTAAATGTAAATGGATTAAATGCTCCAACCAAAAGACACAGTTTCGCTAAATGGATACATAAACAAGACCCGTATATATGCTGTCTACAAGAGACCCACTTCAGACCTAGGGACACATACAGACTGAAACTGAGGTTATGGAAAAAGATATTCCATGCATACGGAAACCAAAAGAAAGCTGGAGTAACAGTAATCAGATAAAATAGACTTTAAAATAAAGAATGTTACCAGAGAAAAGGAAGGACACGAAATAATGATCAAGGGATCAATCCAAGAAGATATAACAGTTATAAATATATATGCACCCAACATAGCAGCACCACAAAACATAAGGCAATGCTAACAGCTTTAAAAGAGGAAATTGACAGTAACACAGTAAGAGTGGGGGACTTTAACACCTAACTTACACCAATGGACAGACCATCCGGACAGAAAATTAATAAGGAAACACAAGCTTTTAATGAAACAATAGAACAGATAGATTTAATTGATAGTTATAGGACATTCCATCCAAAAACAGCAGATTACACTTTCTTCTCAAGTGCACATGGAACATTCTCCAGGATAGAGCACATCTTGGTCACTAATCACGCCTTGGTAAATTTAAAAAACTTGAAATCATATTAAGCACCTTTTCTGACCACAGAGCTATGAGACTAGATATCAATTACAAGGAAAAACATAAAAACACAAACACATGGAAGCTAAACAATAGGTTACTAAATAACCAAGACATCACTGAAGAAATCAAAGAGGAAATCAAAAATTACCAAGAGACAAATGACAATGAAAACACGATGATCCAAAACCTATGGGATGCAGCAAAAGTAGTTTTAAGAGGGAAGTTTATATCAATACAATCCTACCTCAAAACAAGAAAAACTTCAAATAAACAATCTAACCTTACAGCAAAAGGAACTAGAGAAAGAAGAACAAACAAAACCCAAAGTTAGTAGAAGGAAAGAAATCATAAAGATCAGAGCAGAAATAAATGAACTAGAAACAAAGAAAACAATACTAAAGATCAATAAAACTGAAAGCTGGTTCTTTGAGAAGATAAACAAAATTGATAAAACAATAGCCAGACTCCTCAAGAAAAAGAGGGAGAGGACTCAAATCAATAAAATTAGAAATGAAAAAGAGAAGTTACAATGGACACTGCAGAAATACAAAGCATCATAAGAGACTACTACAAACAACTCTATGCCAATAAAGTGGACAACCTGGAAGAAATGGACAAATTCTTAGAAAGATAAAACCAACCAAAACTGAACGAGGAAGAAATAGAAAATATGAACAGACCAATCACAAGTAACGAAATTGAAACTGTGATTAAAACTCTTCCAACAAACAAAAGTCCAGGACCAGATGGCTTCACAGGTGAATTCTATCAAATAGTTAGTGAAGAGCTAACACCCATCCTTCTCAAACTCTTCCAACAAATTGCAGAGGAAAGAACACTCCAAACTCAATCTATGAGGCCACCATCACCCTGACACCAAAACCAGACAAAGAAAGAAAACTACAGGCCAATATCACTGATGAACATACATGCAAAAATCCTCAAGAAAATACTAACAAACAGAATCTAACAGCACATTAAAAGGATCCTACACAATGATCAAGTGGGATTTATCCCAGGGATGCAAGGATTCTTCAATATATGCAAATCAATCAATGTGAAACACCATATTAACAAATTGAAGAAAAAAACCATATGATCATCTCAATAGTTTCAGAAAAAGCTTTTGACAAAATTCAACACCCATTTATGGTAAAAACTCTCAGAAAGTGGATATAGAGGGAACCTACCCCAACATAATAAAGGCCATATATGACAAACCACAGGAAACATCATTCTCAATGGTGAAAACCTGAAAGCATTTCCTCTAAGTTCAGGAACAAGACAAGGATGTCCACTCTCACCACTATTATCAACACAGTTTTGGAAGTCCTAGCCACAGCAATCAGAGAAGAAAAAGAAATAAAAGGAATACAAATTGGAAAAGAAGAAGTAACAGTCACTGTTTGTAGATGACATGATACTATACATAGGTAATCCTAAAAATGCCACCAGAAAACTACTAGAGCTAATCAATTAACTTAGCAAAGTTGCAGGATACAAAATTATTGCACAGAAATCTCTTGCATTCCTATACACTAATGACAAAAGATCAGAAAGAGAAATTAAGGAAACAATCCCATTCACCATTGCAACAAAAAGAATAAAATACCTAGGAATAAACCTTCCTAAGGACGTAAAAGACTTGTACTCAGAAAACTATAAGACACTGATCAAAGAAATCAAAGATGTCACAAACAGATGGAGAGATATATCATGTTCTTGGATTGGAAGAATCAATACTCTGGAAATGACTATACTACCCAAAGCAATCTACAGATTCAATGCAATCCCTATCAAACTACCAATGGGATTTTTTTACCAAAATAGAACAGAAAAATCTTAAACTTTGTATGGAGACACAAAGGACCACGAATAGCCAAACCAATCTTGAGGGGAAAAAATGGAGCTGGAGGAATCAGGCTCCCTGACTTCAGACTATACTACAAAGCTACGGTAATCAATACAGTATGGTACTGGCATAAAAACAGAAAGATAGATCAATGGAACAGGATAGAAAGCCCAGAGATAAACCCACGCACATACGGTCAACTTATCTTTGATAAAGGAGGCAAGAATATACAGTGGAGAAAAGATAGCCTCTTCAATAAGTGGTGCTGGGAAACATGTTATTTAAAAACATGTTATTTAAGTGGACAGCTACATGTAAAAGAATGAAATTAGAACACTCCCTAACACCATACACAAAAATAAACTCAAAATGGATTAAAGACCTAAATGTAAAGCCAGACACCATCAAACTCTTAGAGGAAAACATAGGCAGAATACTCTATGACATAAATCACAGCAAGATCCTTTTTGACCCACCTCCTAGAGAAATGGAAATAAAAACAAAAATAAACAAATGGGACCTAAAGAAACTTAAAAGCTTTTGCACAGCAAAGGAAACCATAAACAAGATGAAAAGACAACCCTCAGAATGGGAGAAAATATTTGCAAATGAAGCCATTGACAAAGGATTAATCTCCAAAACATACAATCAACTCATGCAGCTCAATATCAAAAAAACAAACAACCCAATCCAAAAATGGGCAGAAGACCTAAAAAGACATTTCTCCAAAGAAGATATACAGATTGCCAACAAACATATGAAAGAATGTTCAACATCATTAATCATTAGAGAAATGCAAATCAAAACTACAGTGAGGTATCATCTCACACCGGTCAGAATGGCCATCATCAAAAAATCTAGAAACAATAAATTGCTGGAGAGGGTGTGGAGAAAAGGGAACCCTCTTGCACTGTTGGTGGGAATGTAAGTTGATACAGCCACTATGGAGAACAGTATGGAGGTTCCTTAAAAAACTAAAAAAAAGAACTACCATGCAACCCAGCAATCCCACTACTTGGCATATACCCTGAGAAAACCATAATTCAAAGAGAGTCAAGATGCTTCTTTAATATAAAGCCTTTTCATGTAACTTTCCCTTTTTAAGTTTTATATAATATGCTTATTTCAGGAAGTGATGAAAGATGTATAAATGTTCAAAATATGTTAATATAGGTGTCAAAAATAAAATTTTAAATTTATAGATGTACTCATATAATTCTAGTTCTATTTCTAAAGCAAATTAAAATTATATTTCTCATTTAATTTATTTAAAAATAAATTACTTTTAGTGTTATCTTTTAAAATTTAGTCTAATAAATAATGACATTTTCCATACTATGAGATAAACTAAGGCATATTTTAAAATATGTTCATATTATCCCATGAAATTAAATGTAACAAATGTCAACAATATGTAATGGCCAAGTTTTACTCAATATTAATTGTTGGAGCTTCTACTGAATCATTCTACCAATTCAAAATTTGATGTGAGTGCATTTTTCTTTGCTAGTAACTCTTCATAAAGTAAAGGATATTATGGACAAATTTGTTTCACAAGCAAAGTAATGGTAGTGGGAAGGAATGCAAACAGTTATCCTATACTTCTTTATTGACTGTGTGATTTTATGATGGTCATAAAATATAGATTTCAAAATTGTGAAACTGAACTTCTAACTGCGGAATAGGTTTTGTGGTTTGAGTATTAACCCAATTGATAGTTGTGGCTTATTTTCATCCATAAAATGTAAATGGTTATACTACTTACATGAGTTACAAAACAGAAATATTAAAAGTTGGAACAGTTTTCAAACCAAAATTAGAAACTTACCTAGATATTTGTGCACACACAAGTGTAATATTATATGCATAAATCCTACAAAATCCAGGTTGATTATGATTTATTTTAATTTTGTATGATAAAACATACTTAGTCATAAATTTAGCATACTACAGAGCATTCATGTATCCTAAAGGATCAATGAGCAGTAAAATAATGCTATATCAGTGTCTTCTAAAAGGTTTTATAAAAATATTTCCCCTTAGGATAGAGTTTGATCCTAAAATCTTAATAGAAATATAGAAACTGAAATTATAAATTTTATTGCTAAGTAAGTAATGATTGAGAAAAAAAGTGTATTCTTAAGACTTGTACATGCCTTAGTTACTCACATGAAGTATATCATTTTTATTAATAAAATGGATTTTTAAAACTACCTCATATAATTTTGTAGCAATTTCAGAAAAACTTGTTATTTAAGTAGTTTTGTTTCATTTACTTCTAAAGCAAGATGACCTCACAATCACAAACATATGTCATTACAATTCATAAGAAGCTACATTTCAGCTTTATAGCTAGAAATTTGAGAGAATTCAGATTTATTTTGCTTTTCAGGACAGTGAGAGGGTTGGCCTAAACAAACATCAAATTTAAATAAATATGTTTCTTCATAGTCTCTTAAGGTACAAGAAATATTTACACTTTCAAAGTAAGTAAAAATAAATATAAACATAAACATTTTCCTAGGGTCTAACAAATTTGACAAAAAATTAAAAACATGTTTTAGGTACTAATAGTTGTGTCACAGAAAGCAAAGTATTTCACCTACATCATGAAAATGTATGACAGTAAGCAATAATAACTTACATATTAGAGAAAAAAGTGAAAGTTCATATTTAAATAAATCCAAAGCCACAATTCCTACGTGCCAGACCTATGCTTAACCAAATTATTTATTTATTTAACTTTGATAGTAAGGAGGCTTTCATTTAACAGAAGATTCATTTCTTAATAAGAGGACAGAGATTTCAGGTATTTGGAAATCAAGACAATTTTAACTCTTGAGAGGAAGTGAGAGAGAGAGATGGAACATTGAGCAATATGGGAATTAGTTGCAGCATAACATAACTGCAATTTACACAAGGAACTATACAGATAATTTGTTTTGCTTGATTAGCAATGACTTTAAAGGTCAAGCTTCTTCCCAATTTATTACCGAGAATTAATTTAGGATGCAATAAAACCAGCTGTGGTATTAGACACACAGAAAGTTAAGAACTGATATTTCCTAGGTGTTGAAGCCTAGGTCAGGTAATATTTACTTGAGCATGTATCAAAACAAAATATTCTAGACTGTAAGCCTGGTTGAGATTCAGTAAGTACATGTGAAAATAAAAAGGTTAAAAGAAAGGGGGCCTGGGCTCTTTCTACACCACAACAACACATTGAGGTTAAAAGGACAAAGGACATGGAGAGGGGAACTCTAGGAAAAGGAATTTGTTGACAAAGGATATGGTTGAGTTAAAGGTTCTAAATGACCTTCCATTTTATACAATAGACAGAGATGGAACTATAATAATAGTCACATTTAAGATAAAATCTGAGTCGTTTTGGTGAGGATCTGGTAATAAAAGATTATGCCATTTGCCCAGAATCACTATTTTAAAATGGAAAGTTCTAAAAGTGGTGAAAGGGCAAAGGAACTGGGACAATGTCAGAAACTAAAGGGAAGTGAGCCACTAAAGTACACGCTGATTGGCAAGCTTTTGTGAGACAAGTGGAGGAGGAAATATGTGATTGGTGCATATGTAGTATACTGCAAACTTGTAAGAAATTATATTCATAACTCAAGCATTCAATCAGAAAAATCAAGAAACATAATAGAATATAATATTGTATTTAAAGAATTCTATGATATTTATAAATATTGTGCTAATGCTGCTATTTGAGTGTCAAGCAGGAGATTAACTGTCTGGTGCGTAGAAGTTTCTAAGCATATGTTTATTAATATCTGCCTTTTCTCCCTGAACATCATCTTTTCCCTATATATTGAGATATGCGTGAGCATTTTATAGAATTTTAAATTCATTTCAGACAGGGTTTAATAATTATTATTCTCTTCGACAGGCTAGATAATTCAACTATTACAGAATAACACAACAAAATATCTGATTTTAAAGAGGTTTTTGATCATGTGGATAATTTTCCAAGTTTTGCTTATTAGAAAGATTAGTTTAATAGATGGAGCATGGCACCTGAATCATGGTTCAAATCTAGAGTTATGAAGGAGGGAAAAAAAAAATTGACATGTTCTGAATGAAGGAAAAAGCCACTGTGGATATAGACAACACAGGAATGTGGAGCAAAATAAAGTTACAGAGGTGAGCTGACTCCAAATCATTAACGGTTTTTCAGGCCAAAATACAATTATATTTTTCTCCTTGCCATGGAAAATCATTGGTAGGTTTCAAGCAGAATAGTGCATGTGTAACTTACATTTACAAAAGTATTCTGGGTACCTTAAGAAGAGTGAAATATATTGGGAATTTCCTGGTGGTGCAGTGGTTAAGAATCCACCTGCCAATGCAGGGGACATGGGTTCCAGCCCTGGTCCGGGAAGATCCCACATGCTGTGGAACAACTAAGCTTGTGAGCCACAACTACTGAGCCTGCACTCTAGAGCCCGCGAGACACAGCTACTGAGCCCTAGTGCCACAACTACTGACGCCCACGCATATAGAGCCCATGCTCTACAACAAGAAAAGCCACTGCAGTGAGAAGCCCGTACACCACAATGAACAGTAGCCCCTGCTTGCGGCAACTAGAGAAAGCTCACGCGCAGCAAAGGAGACCCAACACAGCAAATAAAGACCCAACACAGCAAAATAAATAAATAAATTTGTTTTTTTTTTTTTAAAAGACATTTCCTCTTAAAAAAAAAAAAGTGAACTATAGAAGACAGGAGAGAAAGCACAGAGACTGGTTACATTGATATAATCGTTCATGTAAATTGTGCAGATAATTTGAGCAAGTAGATGGCAGTGGAAATAAACAATGGACACATTTGACATGTATTTAAAAATAGAGCCAACAAGTATAGTAGATGAATTGGGAGTAGAAGATATAAGTTATTTGTTGTGAGCAATTTAGTGTATGATGATGCCAGTTACTCATACGGGCACAACTAAGGGATAATACCTTGTCGAGGGAAAATCAGGAGTTATCTTTGGACCTGTTAAGTTTTAAGTCTTTTAAACGTCTAGATAAAGATGTTAAGTACTCAGTTAAGTTTATGAATCTAGAATTCAGTGGAGTGAAGAGTGTTAGAAAATCTTTCAGTATTGGGGTTTGGTGGGGGATTAGAGAGAAACCTATTTTTGCAAAGAAAAAATTTCCAAAGACAAGGAGGTAGAAGTTTCCATTTTATCTTTTTTAAATGAAGAAGGAATCAATAACTAGAACAGCTGGAAATCATTTGAAAGAATGTATGCATATATATATATATATATATATATATATGTCTACATATAAAATAGAGACATTTGAGGAAGAGGTGGTAATTTATCATTATTGTGATTACATACATAAAAATCAGAATTTTATGTTTAGTTATATTCCCAACATTCAAATTTCTCTACATAACCACAGGGTTTATTTGAATTTGTAGAAATATCAATACACATTTATATATTTGTACATAGTAGAGTAAGAGAACATTTTAAGTATATATTAATTTTATGGTCTCTGTGGATGGTTTGCCACATCAATATCTTACAGAGACAGATAGATGTGGTATTTCACTGAATCTGTTTATTACTATTTTGTTGTAAAGTGTTAGTCCTAAAAGAGGTTACATATTTATATAAAGAATGCATCTTTCTTTTTCTTAATCTAAATTATCTGCTGGCTAGCATTGAAACTTTAAGATATAATTATTCTTCATCACAATAATACCCAAGTATGTAATATGTGTTAAGTAAATAAAAACCATTTCAGTGGCATTAGTAAACAATTTAGACACTAACGTTCTTTTTCTGTGATCCCCTCTAGATTGCAGTTAGCACACATCTAGAAAAAAGATTAAAAGTTTATTCTCAAAGAAAGGTTCAAACTGCAGTCAGAAACCTCCACCAACCACACCATGGCAGCTTCATGAGCAGAGTTAGCGAGCCACAAAATGAGAAGGCTTCAAAGAACTGCAAAAGGCTGGAGTACAAAAAAGGGTTTACAAATGTGAAGGGAAAAACAGCGTGAGGGACTCCGAAGGTGACACTCTCATTAGCTATAGACTATGCCACAGGAAGAGCATTTAATCGATCAAGGGTGGAGAGTAGAATTGGAACAATGCAAAGAAAATAGCTGCTGGCTTCCCTGGTGGCGCAGTGGTTGAGAGTCCACCTGCCGATGCAGGGGACTCGGGTTCGTGCCCCGGTCCGGGAAGATCCCACATGCCGCGGAGGAGCTAAGCCCGTGAGCCACAACTACTGACCCCGCGCGTCCGGAGCCTGTGCTCCGCAACGAGAGGCCACAACAGTGAGAGGCCCGTGTACCGCAAAAAAAAAAAAAAAAAAAAAAAGCTGCTGACTAAGAAAACTAGAGAGAAAAGCAAAATGAAATATCTCAGGAAAGGCTCTGCCGCTTGCTACTAACCAGCAAAGTAAATTGAGAATGCTTTTTTATACCGCTTATGATCATAATGCAGAGGACAGAAAAGAAGAAAAAGAAAAGTAGTATAATTGGCAAGGTTAACAGCCATCTTGTCCAAAAAGAGAATATAATGAGATCATAAAGGTAGAGTGGTTTAGCTCTCTTTGTTTCCTACTTTTTAAATTTGTTTTTTATTTTAATATTGAGTTCTGCCTCTTCTGGAAATAACTATGATGATTGAGGGCATCAGATCTATGGCTGAGTAGATTAGAAAGCATAACAAACAAAATAAATTCACAATGGAAGTTAAATACTGTTAGTTCTTTAAAAAAAAATCACCTGTCAAAATTTGATAACAAAACACATCAAATGCCACTTATATGTAGTAAAAAAAAAGCAGGGAAAACAAGATAAAAAGTAAGGAACCCTAATAAAGTGAGAACTCTACTTAGGGAACAAATCATAAATAGATCAGCAGAATGTTTTTTAAAAAGTAGATAAGATATAGTGAAATATAAAGTAAAACAATACCTTTTAAATATCTTTAAAGGGCAAATATCTTAATATAGTACAGAAAAAGGATGATAGTGAGATTCTTATGTATATTTGGCCTCTAATTTTGTTATTGATGACCAGCTAAATATATTTTTGGATCAGTGTTTTATGGCTGCCTGTGGTTATTGTGGTATTGATACTTATAATTCTAGAAAATACTGACAATACTGTCAGTGAACTACATTTGAGAAGAGTGGTGACTAGGAAATAAAAGTCAAGGTAATAAATTTGAGCTTAATACTTTGTATTAATTTATACATCCAATATTGAGCAAAATACTGCCTCAATGGGGACATTACAAAAATATTTTAAATGATTTAATGAATGGAATAAATTACCTCACTGAGTATCCCCACATTTGCATCCTAAAGAGATATTCGCAGATGTAAAATAATTAATATACATAACAAACTGCATTTTGCTCTTATGTGCTGTCAGTAATTAAGAGAACTTGAGTTCACAGATCTGTATGTTTCACACTTCAGAGGTTCACCTTGTAACCACTACATCTTAGCCTGGTCTAATTTTCTTGTGAAATTAATTAGACATGAAGTAAATACATGTAAAATTAACCCAAATAAACACTAACAATCCTGAAAGATTTTTTTTTGGTAATACTGTTAATTTGAGAATAAAATGTCAGTGAACTGATTACAACTTTGGGGTACATTTGCATTAAAAAAGCAGATCTTCAGGTTTTGTTTGTTTGTTTTTCTCATTCCAATCTCTTTGTATGATACATTTAACTTTATGAGGCTTTCTCACTTCCATTCACTCCAGTGTGACTTAAATGACTGAGTATTAAAATGTGTTGTATGGGCAGTGAATTCCATGGGCATGAACACACTGCTATACTTCTTTTCTATGAAATCGGTTCTTTTTTGGGGAACATGTACAGAATATCATGACAATGAACAAGGCATTCAATAGGCCTTAAATGGCAATGCTGGCAGAATCATTGCCATCAGGGCATGAGAATACTTACTGGAATAGATGTCTATCATAGAGAGGACAAATTATTGCCTTTTCCATGATGGAAGACACCAATGGAAAGAGTTCAACATAATCACCTTTCCACCAGGTGGGTGAATGATCCTCATTGGAGAATGGTGCCATAATAGAGCATAGACTCAGCTTCTGCTTTTTGCAAGTTTGGCATTCAGCCATGACAGTAAACCAGATGTTGTTTGTTGTTTTGCCAATCTTGTTTGTTGAGCTCATGTCTAACCTCAAACTCTGCTACTGTGGCCACTTTGTACATGGATTCATTGTATAAGAACCAGGAAGGCTGACAATAAAAGCAGGCTAATATCCAAAAGATGAATCATATTGACCACCTGACTGTTGATGGATCCCTCTGTAATGGAGAAATGTACGTGAACTTTCACAAGGGCCACAAATCTCTGCACACTTGGTGCTCATTCTGAGAAACCCAACCACATAGCCTTTCATCATATCCTGTTGTCAAATCTTAAAATCATTTTCTTTCTAGTCCCTTACCAACTAGCCAAATCAATAGGCCTTGCACATTATTTAGTATAAATTTTAAACTCTAGTCATTTCTCCTTCTACATGAAATGCACAACTGGATGACCTGCTAAAATTCTGCCTACAGAAGTATTTTCCTTTACCATTATCTTTCAGGGTCAGCCATGAGAGGGGCTGAAGTGCAGTAGCAGCCCATTTCCACCCAATGGCAGGAATTCATACTGACCCATGAAATATTTCATTTCTCTCAACTGTTTATAGTGAATAGTTCATGAGGTAGTAGTGTGGGAAAAGACAAGGGCACCAGTAGGAAGTGTTGTGAGAGTCTGAGTCATCTGCTCAAAACTTGTTTAAACCCTGTTTGTGCACAACCTCACCACCATTTCACAATGTAGAGATGCTATTCATATCCAGCTTTGTGGAAAAGAAAGAAATCAGTTCATAAGAGGCTGCTTTGATCAGCTACCATTTGGAGTCCCAAATAAATTATTACATCACTAACAAGTCCTTGGAATGAGACCTAAGGAGATTACTTATCAGCAAAGGAACAAATTATATGAAAACTCCTGTGTTGTGTGCTGTGATTCTACTCTGAGGAGTTGATTGCTACTTGGTACTCACCAGAGACATGCGGGATACCATGGGATATGCTGCGCTTAAGGTCTAAGTGACGGGAAGCTTGCACTGCAGTCTGGACTTTCTACACAACTTCTTTGATTTTTCTGACACCCCTAGAAATTAGAAACCTCTCAAGTTACTGGGTGAATGGTTTGAAGAAGCTCACCTAGATATGATACACTTTGCTTCCAAAATCTTGACAGGCTTCCTTAACTATTACTGTACTTCCGATTGGTAACTGGTGCAAGATGCAGCAAGTTATTTTCAAATTTAGAATCTAGCCCCTTCCTCCTTAAAGTATGGTTCCCCAAAAGCAGCACCAGCATGACCTAGAAGCTTGTGAGTAATGCAGTATCCCAAGCCCTACTGAGACTTACTGAATCACAATACGTATGTTAACAAAATCCTCAGATGATGTGTGTGCACACACCTTTGGGATTGAAAAGCACTGCACCTGACCATTCAATGGAATCTCACTTTGGAGAAAACTCCTAAATTTCGAGGTTTTCACTTTCACCCTTAGGCATATATCTGCTTTGCTAAATTATCTCAGTTATTTACTACCCCTGCTCACCACATCAAAATATCATGACATCACTAATGGAGTTGGCGAGAGTAATGTTTAATGAGTTGTCTACACAGTCAATTACTCCTTGCACCATATTTTGACAGACTAGAATAGTTGACATAGTCCTAAATTAATATCATGAAGATCTACTTCTTTCCCTTTTCAGGTAATGTAAGCTACTTCTGGAAGTCCTTGCTAATGTATATGGAGAGTGATGTAATTGCCAATTCAATAGCCCATATTCATTTGCTCCTAGGTACCTCCACTGGAATAGTGGTTGCAGCCTGATTTATCATTTCATTAACTTTAAGATGATCCACAGCCATCTTCCAGCTAACCAGCAATGTAGTAGGTATCATCACCCTCCAATACTGAATATAGTATTGCTTTTGCTCTACTTCTCTGATAGGAAGCGTCAGGGCCAGGGGTCTTCAAATGACTCTTCCTAACAATAATTAAAATAACACTCAGTGTGCTGGGGGTTATACTCATTGTTGTTTGTAATCCCTCCTAGGAACTAGGGGAAAACAGAGGGTTGATGTGTGAATCTAATGGGCCTACCCTAAACATGAGAACTCTAAAACTTCTGGATCACCAGATGATCATTGGGACGTATGCTGAGGTATGGACCATCCAGTGTCAACCCAGAGAGCCAGTGTCTAATAATCCCCCCAAAGCATGGATATTTACATTTCCCCAGTGCAAAGTCAACTGGTATTGGCTAAGTCCCTCTGAGAAAGGCTTAAAGAAAGATTTACAGTATATATTTATGTCAACAGAGGCAGATTTGTTTTTAATTGAGACTAGGCTATCTTTCAAAGAGCTTTGGACCTATGAATTCATTTGAATTTGGAAAGTTTTGCAAGGCCTTCATTTTCAATTGCAATCATTCAAATGTGATGCCTACTCAGCCACTCTAGAAAAATTTTTTTTTTACTAGTTATATTGGCCACATTCTGTTTTATTACACTGCACAACTGCTTCTCTATATCCTTGCAAGATATAAATTGTTAAGATCACGGAACACATTTATTTTTTCACTGTTTCTCCCTGGGAAGACCTTGTAATTCTTCTCTTACCTCTAGTCCCACAGGTATTTGACCTCTAGTTATAAGCCTGGAGGCAATGAGGAGATGAAGTGAATATTGAAGAGAATGGGTGGTCCACTGGAAGGCAACTGCCTCAGTAGAGGGGCTCCAGAGTTTTCAAGCAGGGCAAGGCTAGTTTCCTTAGAAGGGAAGAATGGGGCCAGAAAGAAGAAAAGAAGCAAACCCCACTACTTTCATTGTGAGTGTATTGAGTAATAACATTAGACTAATTTATTCAAAGCTTAAATGATTTTGTGGAATGAATAAGAATGTGTCAGAGAAATGCATTTATTTGTTTTTTCTCTTTGGAAAAAGATAGTCAGAAATTTAGAGAGAATTAAAAAAAAAAGGTATCTTCTGTCACTTTCAAAATTTCTGTTTATAATAAAGATATAAATCTGTAGAAATATAAATAGACTTGATTGTGATATGCTATATTAGTTATACTTACTAATAAAGTAAGAGAGAAGCTATATACTGAAATCTTTCTCTTCCAAATGTGCTCATTGCATTTTCAGGAATAAATAAGATGCATTTTCTTTATCAAATAAATAAATTCTAATTGGCCCATTACCTGAAACAGCCATAAGACTAAACTTACATATGTTAAAATAATTATTTCCTGAATAAGATGACTCTACAAGAAGTTCAAGACAATTAGATTTAACTGAAAATATACAGAAAGTAGAGAATTTTTCAAAAATTAAAAAAACAAAGTAAATAGGTTAAAAATTATCAATGAGAAAGTCATTGAGAAGACAGATACTGATCATATATGTAATTGGCATTCCCCCAAAAAAATAATGGTTGAAAACTTTCTGTCTCTCTCTCTCTGTCTGTGAATTATTTTCTCTCTCTCAGTATATATTGAGAGTATATATTGAGGGAGAGAGGTTTCTTTTCAATATATAGATATATATTTCTTTTTCCAAACACCCAGGCAAATTAATAAAATCACTTATAATGGAAACAACATTAGTCTGAAATCAAAATTTTCATAAACAACATATAGTAGCAACAGTGGAACAATAATTTCAAGAAAATCAAGAAAAGAATCTGTGATCCGTGATTTTATATTCAGCCAAGTTGTTTTTTTCAGTGCTAAAAAAATCATATTTAATGATTTTTAAATATGAGTAACAAACGAGCAATTCCTGGGGAATCTATGAGAGAATGAGCCTTATTTAAGCAAGAGATGACTGAAGAATTTTTGGCAAATAATTTGTGATGAACTTTGAATATATAATCTTGTAAGTCTAAGAGTAAAGCAAAGTTTAGGACAAGTAATAATAACACAGTAAACTGTATGTTCTGCAGTATTAAATAACATAACTAATACAAACAGAAGGATAAAGGGGAAAGGAGAAACACTCCAACTCACTAACTGATACATAAGTAATAAATGGACACAGACGATAACATTTTAAATGAGAAAAGTGCTTATGTTGAAATAAATTCTCACTTGTATGTGAAACAGTCTTTCTTTTTGTACAGAGGGGTGTCAGTTGAAGCTCCACTGGACAGAATTCATTTGCATGTGCATAAACAAGAATTATTTTTATTGCTACTGGTTATCTACAACTCAGAGAGTTGTAAAATAGCTCAAAGGCAGCTGACTAATCAGATAGCTGCAGAAGAATAAGTTCTATCAATACATTTTTTCACTAGAGCTGCCCAGTAATCTTTTTTGTTTATTCTGTCTTAACAGTATTTCCTCCTTTTTATCAAAATAATTCCAAACAAATATTATTCCTGATTGCAAAATAAAGAAGGCTTTATTATGCATGGATTGCATATTTAAATAGGTGCAGCAAGAGCATTAATTTACCTATGTGCCTTTTTGTATTTGCTGTGCTGAATATTTTCATAAGGACTCTCAGATTTGACTTTTAAAAACCTCTACTATTTGCTATCACAAAACTAGGAAGCTAAGCTCAATAAACTCCTCCAGATTTCACCTGCAGAGTTTATAATTTGTGTAAATCTCTCTCTTCTTGAGATCTCAAAAATGTTCTAAAGATCCTTGACTTGCCAAGAAATGATCTCTCTTATCACCTGCGAGGCTGAGAACCTTGTAGGCCAGGTAGCAAGTCAATTTTCTTATTGGGGCTTTTAATCTTGACTTCCATAAAGTAAACCTTAGTTTTTAAAAATTCAACTGTCATATCTGATTAAATAATTAGTACTGTCAAATGACATCATAGGCAAGGCTTTAGTTGTTTTATCTTTCTTATTTATCCTAACAAAAGGAAGGACAGACTAGTACTGAACACTACTGTTATTATATAATCATTACTATAAAAGCATAAGAAAATTCAATAAGATTTTTCTGAAATGTAGAAGAAATTTTTCAAGCAATTTTAAAACTACAGTAAAATTATAAGCATGATACAGAGATTTCCCATTTAACCCCTATCCCCACATATGCACAGCTTCCCCCAAAATCAGCATCACTCACCAGAGTGGTACATTTTTTTACAAAGGATGATCCTATATTGACAAATCATAATCACCTGAAGTCCATAGTTCACCTTAGGCTTCACTCTTCTTTTTTAAAAAAGATTTACTTATTATTTATTTATTTTATTTATTTTTGGCTGTGTTGGGCCTTGGTTGTGGCACGTGCGATCTTCGTTGAGGCATGCGGGATCTTTCGTTGCAGAGCGTGGGCTTTTTCTAGTTGTGGCGTGTGGGTTTGCTCCCTCTAGTTGTGGCGTGCAGGCTCCAGGGTGCGTGGGGTCTGTAGTTTGAGGAACGCAGGCTCTCTAGTTAAGGCACATGAGCTCAGTAGTTGTAGTGCGTGGGCTTAGTTGCCCCACCGCCTGTGGGCTCTTAGTTCCCTGACCAGGGATCGAACCCACGTCCCCTGCATTGCAAAGGGGATTCCTTACCTCTGGACCAGTGGAGAAGTCACACCTTAGGGTTCACTCTTGGTTGGAGTACATTCTATGGACTTAGACAAATATATATCCATTATTAAAATATTATACAGAGCCTTTTCACTGCCATATATATCTTCTCTGCTCTATCCACTCTCCCCATTCTCCCCCAGCCTTGGCAACCACTGCTCTTTTTATTGTCTTCATAGTTTTGCCTTTTCCAGAATCTCACATAATTGGAATCATATAGTACGTAGCCTTTTCAGATTGGCTTCTTTCATTTAGTAATATTCATTTAAAGTTTCTCCATAACTTTTCATGGCTTGATAGCTCATTTCCTTTTTAGCTCTGAATAATATTCCATTGTCTGAATGTACAATGAAGTTTATTTATCCATTCACCTACTGAAAAACATTATGATTTCTTCCAAGCATTGACAATTGTTATAAAGCTCGTATAAACATCCATGTGCAGGTATTCCTGTGGACATAATTTTTAAACTCCTTTAGGAAAATACCAAGGAGTACAACTTCTGGATCATACTGTAAGTATAGGTTTAGCTTTATAAGAAACTGCCAAACTGTCTTCCAAAGAGGCCATACCATTTGCATTCCCACCAGCAATGTATCAGAGTTTCTTTTGCTCTATAACCTTACCAGCATTTGTTTAAAGTGTTCCAGATTTTGACCAGTCTAATAAGTATGTAGTGGTAACTCACTATTGCTTTAATTTGCATTTACCTGATGATATATAATGTGGAACATCTTTTCATTTGTTTATTTTCCATCTGTGTATCTTCTTTGGTAAGTTGTGTATTAAAGTCTCTGGCCCATTTTTTAACTAAGTTGTTTGTTTTCTTATTGTTGAGTTTAAGTGTTCTTTATTTATTTTGGACAACAGTCCTTTATTGGATACGTCTTTTGCCTCCCAGTGTGGCTTGTCTTTTCATGCTTTTGACAATATCTTTTGCTGAAAGAAGTTTTTAATTTTAATTATGTCCAGCTTATCAATTATTTATTTCATGGATTGTATGGTGTTTTTGGTGTTATATCTAAAAAGGGATCACCATACCCATATTATCTAGGTTTTCTCTTCTTATCTTCTTTTGTCGTTTTGCATTTACATTTAGGTCTATGATCCAACTTGAGTTAATTTTGGGGAAGGCTATAAGGTCTGTGCCTAGATTTATTAACATTATTTTTCTGCATGTGGATGTCTAGTTATTTCAGCACCATTTGTTGAAGAGATTTTGTTCTATTATATTGTCTTTGCTCCTTTGTTAAAGATCAGCTAACTATATTTTTGTAGGCATATTTTTGCTTTCTCTATTCTGTTCCATTGATCTATTTATCTTTTCTTTCATGGTACCAAACTGTCTTGATTACTTCAGTTTTATTGTAAGTCTTGAAGTCACGTAGTGTCAGTCTTCCAGCTTTGTTATTCTCCTTCATTATTGTGTTGGTCATTCTGAGTCTTCTTCCTCTCCACATAAAATCAGTTTATCAATATTGATAAGTTAACTTTCCAGGATTTTGGTGGGATTTCAAGAAATCTATAGATAAAATTGGGAAGAACTGACATTTTGAAAAAGTTTAGTCTTCCTATTATGGACATGGAAGAGTGTTCCTTCCTCTGCTATATTTTGGAAGAGTTTGAGAAGGATAGGTGTTAGCTCTTCTCTAAACGTTTGATAGAATTCCCCTGTGAAGCCATCTGGTCCTGGGCTTTGGTTGTTGCAAGATTTTAATCACAGACTCAATTTCAGTGCTTGTGACTGGTCTGCTTATATTTTCTATTTCTTCCTGGTTCAGTCTCGGAAGGTTGTGTTTTTCTAAGAATTTGTCCATTTCTTCCAGGTTGTCCATTTTATTGGCATATAATTGCTTGTAGTAATCTCTCATAATCCTTCGTATTTTGGCAGTGTCAGTTGTTAGTTCTTTTTCATTTCTAATTCTATTGATTTGAGTCTTTTCCCTTTTTTGCCTGATGAGTCTGGCTAATGGTTTATCAATATTGTTTATCTTCTCAAAGAACCAGCTTCTAGTTTTATTGATCTTTGTTGTTGTTTCCTTCATTTCTTTTTCATTTGTTTCTGATTTGATCTTTATGATTTCTTTCCTTCTGCTAACTTTGGGGTTTTTTTCTTCTTGTTTCTCTAATTTCTTTAGGTGTAAGAATAGGTTGTTTATTTGACATTTTTCTTGTTTCTTGAGGTAGGATTGTATTTCTATAAAGTTCCCTCTTAGAACTGCTTTTGCTACATCCCATATTTTTTGGGTCTTTGTGTTTTCATTGTCATTTGCTTCTAGGTAATTTTGATTTCCTCTTTGATATGTTCAGTGATCTTTTGGTTATTTAGTAGTGTATTGTTTAGCCTCCATGTGTTTGTATTTCTTACAGATTTTTTCCTGTAACCGATGTCTGGTCTCATAGCATTGTGGTCAGAGAAGACACCTGATAGGATTTCAATTTTCTTAAATTTACCAAGGTTTGATTTGTGACCCAAGATATGATCTATCCTGGAGAATGTTCCCATGAGCATTTGAGAAGAAAGTGTATTCTGTTGTTTTTGGATGGAATGTCCTATAAATATCAATTAAGTTCGTCTTGTTTAATGTATCATTTAAGCTTGTGTTTCCTTATTTATTTTCATTTCATTTTGGTGAAAGCGGGGTGTTAAAGTCCCCTATTATCATTATATTACTCTTGCTTTCCCTTTTATGGATGTTAGCATTTGCCTTATGTAGAGAGGTGCTCCTATGTCGGGTGCGTAAATAATTACAATTGTTATATATTCTTCTTGGATTGATCCCTTGATCATTATGTAGTGTCCGTCTTTGTCTCTTGTAATAGTCTTATTTTAAAGTCTATTTTGTCTGATATAAGAATTGCTACTCCAGCTTTCTTTTGATTTCCATTTGCATGCAATATCTTTTTCCATCCCCTCATTTGCAGTCTGTATGTGTCCCTGGGTCTGAAGTGGATCTCTTGTAGATAGCATATATAGGGGTCTTGTTTTTGTATCCATTCAGCCAGTCTATTTCTTTTGGTTGGAGCATTTAATCCATTTACATTTAAGGTAATTATCAATATGTATATTCCTATTACCATTTTCTTAATTGTTTTGGGTTTATTATTGTAGGTATTTTCCTTTTTTTGTGTTTTCTGCCTAGAGAAGTTCCTTTAGTATATGTTGTAAAGCTCGTTTGGTGGTGCTGAGTTCTCTCAGCTTTTGCTTGTCTGTAAAGGTTTTAATTTGTCTGTCGAATCTGAATGAGATCCTTGCTGGGTAGAGTAATCTTGGTTGTAGTTTTTCCCCTTTCATCACTTTAAATATGTCCTGCCACTCTCTTATGGCTTACAGAGTTTCTGCTGAAAGATCAGCTGTTACCCTTATGGGGATTCCCTTGTATGCTATTTGTTGTTTTTCTCTTGCCACTTTTAATATATTTTCTTTGTATTTAATTTTTGATAGTTTGATTAATATGTGTCTTGGTGTGTTTCTCCTTGGATTTAGCCTGTTTGGGACTCTCTGTGTTTCCTGGACTTGATTGACTATTTCCTTTCCCATATTAGGGAATTTTCCAACTATAATCTCTTCAAATATTTTCTGTCCCCTTCTTTTGCTTTTCTTCCTCTGGGATGCCTATAATTAGAATGTTGGTGCATTTAATCTTTGCCCAGAGGTCTCTGAGACTGTACTCAATTCTTTTTATTTTTTATTCTGCTCTGTGGTAGTTATTTCCACTATTTTATCTTCTAGGTCACCTATCCGTTCTGCCTCAGTTATTCTGCTATTGATTACTTCTAGAGAATTTTTAATTTCATTTATTCTGTTATTCATCATTGCTTGTTTGCTCTTTAGTTCTTCTAGGTCCTTGTTAAATGTGTCTTGTATTTTATCCATCCTATTTCCAAGATTTTGGATCATCTTTATTCTCATTACTCTGAATTATTTTTCAGGTATATCGCCTATTTCCTCATCATTTGTTTGGTCTGATGGATTTTTACCTTGCTCCTTCATCTCTATGTGTAGGTCACCTGAGGGTGTCTGTTCCCCACCCAGACAGGTCAGGGTTAAAGTAGCAGCTGATTAGGGGGTTCTGGCTCACTCAGACTGGGGAGCAGGAGGGGTACAGAATGCAGGGCAAGCCTGCTGAAGCAGAGGCTGGTGTGACGTTGCAACAGCATTAGGTGCGCCATGCGTTCTCCTGGGGAAGTTGTCCGTGGATTACGGGACCCTGGCAGTGGCAAGCTGCATAGGCTCCCGGGAGAGGAGGTGTGGATAGTGACCTGTGCTTGCACGCAGGCTTCTTGGTGGCTGCAGTAGCAGCCTTAGCGTTTTATGCCGGTCACTGGTGTCTAGGCTGATAGACGTGGCTTGCGCCTGTCTTTGGAGCCCATTTAGGTGGTGCTCTGATTCTCTCTCCTTGTGCACCCTGAAACAATGGTCTCTTGCGTCTTAGGCAGGTCCAGACTTTTTCCTGGACCTCCTCCTGGCTAGCTGTGGTGCAGCAGCCCCCTTCAGGCTGTGTTCATGCAGCCAACCCCAGTCCTCTCCCTGGGATCTGACCTCCGAAGCCCGAGCCTCAGCTCCCAGCCCCCACCCACCCTGGGTGGGGGTGAGCAGACAAGCATCTCAGGCTGGTGAGTGCTGGTTGGCACCCATCCTCTGTGCGGGAATCTCTCCGCTTTGCCCTCTGCACCCCTGTTTCTGCGCTCTCCTCCGTGGCTCAGAAGCTTCCCCCTGCCACTCCCCCCATCTCCACCAGTGAAGGGGCTTCCTAGTGTGTGGAAACCTTTCCTCCTTCACAGCTCCCTCCCACTGGTGCAGGTGCCGTCCCTATTCTTTTGTCTCTGTTTTTTCTTTTGCCCTACCCAGGTACGTGGGGAGTTTCTTGCCTTTTGGGAAGTCTGAGGTCTTCTGCCAGTGTTCAGTATGCGTTCTGTAGGATTTGTTTCACATGTAGATGTATTTCTGATGTATTTGTGAGGAGGAAGGTGATCTCCATGTCTTACTCCTCCACCATCTTGAAGGTCTCCACCTTTCTTGCATTATTGCATTAGCAAAGGCAATATCTAGCATGATGTTCATCTAGTAATGAGTGGGGACATCCTTGTCTTGTACCTAATCCTAGTGGGAAAGCTTCAAGTTTCTCACCATTAAGTATGATGCTAGCTGTAGGGTTTTTGTAGTCACATATAAATTTTAAATGTTTCATTTCTGTTTTCAAAAGCAATGTGTATTAAATAGTCATGGGTTGGAGATAGCTTAAGAAGAAAGAGAAAGAACTTCCTTATATATTCAGAATATAGAACATTAGAACAATGCCAACAATATTCCAGATAAATTACATAATTAAATTTCCTTCATCAATTACTTAGACTCTTTGTGATTGATTCTTGTTCTCTTGGATCTTGGGTTAACATTAACTTTAAAGAGACCTGGAAAACCTGACAGCACAGAGATATGATCTGAATGTTGTCTAAGCAATAAAATCAGAAGCCTATACCCAGAATCTATTCTTCGAAGTGTCCTTGGTTTAAGGTACCTGATAGGGTCCTTTTCACAGGGTTTGACATGGTCTTTCTTTGATGAAGAAATAAACTGGCCTGTAGCTAATTGCAGGGCCTTTAGCCAGCGTTGGAGTAAAATAAAATCTATGTGTAAATGACCGATACTAAATAGAGTTATTGTTAATTTGCCACTGATGACTTTTATGTGTGAAAATTATGATGAAAATCACAGCAAAAATAATGCAAGTGACAAGGAAATGGGTGTTTCTGTAGCATGCAAAATAAGGTAAAATAGTGATTTCCCCAAAATTTGACAAGATATCATTAAGAGCAATGATTATATGTATTTTCAAAGAAGTCAGTGAATATTACAAAGGATTTATAAAAATTGATGAAAATAATTTTTATAGGGGAAAAATTTTGGTGTATAACATAAAATAATCATGAGGCATGACCTATGTAATATATCAAGAACATATCAAAAAAAACCCCAAAATATGCCATAGATATATCAAGAATATCAATTAAAGTGATTCAGTAAGTCTGGAGTAGAACCTAAACATCTGAATTTTTATAAAATGTAGATAATTTAGATATGCATCCCTAATTAAAAAGAACTAGCTTAGAAGATGCTAAAATTAAATTTAAAAATAAGGTTGAGATCAAGTAAGCATTTTAAATAATAACTGATGCTATGTCTGGTAACATTTGAGTCTTATTATCTAAAATCAGACAACCAACCACCAAGACTCTATAAACAGAAAGATTATGAACACTGACAGTTTCTTGGAAATTCCCTATTTTGTCAAGAATAGTGAAGGGTGTGATATGTTACGCTACTTGCACAGCTATAGCCAGAGAAAAATGTTATTTATTGATACAACCAGATCAATGGCCTGAGTGACACCACAGTATCAGTTCCCCATCCTTTAGTTCCAAAGGTAGTATATGAGAGGATTACTCGCTGAAGATGAGGGACTGAAAACATCCTCTCTGTTTATATACAGGAGAGAGATTGCTGCCCCTCTCTACTCCCAAAAGGAGATGAAAACACAAAACAATACAAAAAACAAAAACAAACAAAAAAACCCAGAGCTTTTAATTTTTTGAGGCTTGAAGGAATGGATTTTCACCCAAATCTTTTTAGATATATAAATAATTCTTTCTAAGAGCCAGACAAACTGGAGTATCACCAACTTTTACAAGCTATAGATGTCTCCTAATTCTGGGCTTCAGCTGTTCTGAGATGTAAATATCTATGTGTTTCAGTCCTTTTTTGGCCTTAACTTAGGACCTTGTACAGGTTGTAATCACAGAGCTATCTAGGGGAGATGATAGAAGTTTATTATCCTTTCCTATCAGAGCACAGACAGATCATAAATGACAAATCAGAGATAAATGACTACAGATCTAATCTCTCATGGAATACAAACATTAAAATAATTCGGGGAGAAGTGAAATTAAGTGTTTTCTGGCTTCATGTCATCAATATTTCATGTGTCAGGAGTCTAGGGCACATGCAGGAGCACTGAGAAATATAGGAAAATGGTATTCCCCCACATTCTCATAAAAAAGACAATTTATGAAGTATTTGTAAAAGTAATATTTTATCTCTACAAACTTAACCTAGAGAATGTTGAGCATCTCTTCTAATTTGACAATAGTATTCATTCTACTCATGAGTAATAACATATCAAATAAACCTCATTATTTTTAGCACCTCTAGTGAACACAGTATATTTTTTGCTCTGTCACTGTTGCTCCTAGTATAGTTTCAACCACTTGGGTTATAACTCTTAGCCAAAGTTACTAACTTCTATTCCAAAGAGACAAACTGAAGGCAGAGGATGTAATGGATAACTGAGAAGTGTCTGTCATGAGCCAGATTTTAGCGTATAAACCAAAGTCCTGAGTGCATATAACATAACTCTCTACACATACAAATATCCCTATACAATTTCTCAAAGTGGCAAAAATGAATTTTTAAATTAACATGGACCAAAGGCATAGTTTTTTTTAGCATATAAAAATAAGAAGCAAATTATGTAAACTTAAATTATCTAGTAGTCAATGTTTCTATATTCTGTCTTAGAAATTATCTGGGTAGTCAAGGAATATCCATTAAGTAACTCAGCTAAATCAGTCCAAGGTTTTAAGTTACCTAAAGGGCTTGAAAATCATCTTCGAGTTGATATATTACAAAAGGTAATCATGGTTGAGTTTGTCATGAAAATGATTCAATTTAGTTCAATAAACATTACATTTTTCATAATTTTAAACATTTATAAGAGTAATGTCACTTATTTGATCAGTAACATTTAAATATACAAATTTAGTAAAATCACACCCGACTAGAATAACCATACTAAGTAGAATAAAAAGCTATTCTACTTTAAACTGATTAATAAGAGAAGGCATAGCTATATTTTTATACCAAAATTAGTAAATTATTTTTTGCCAGTTTTACCTAATATATGTGAATTTGGATTTTTTAAAGTCTCTGCATTAGTTTAATAAGAATACTATATTTATCTTTTAATTATAGCATAATTAAATTGTAGAAGTTCAATTTCCTTATTATCTGTGAATTTTAGAAATTTAATGTTTATATAATTGCTTATTTTTCTCAGTAAGTCTATTAGAATAGCACTCCTTTACTTTAAGAGAATATATGGGCTAATTTCTTAATACCCTCCAGAGGTAAGAAAATATTACATATTTACACTATGAGATGTAAAAACCTGTCTGGGTTATGGACAAGCTTACAGACAAAAAGATAAATTTATAGTTGTGATTTTATATTTTCAGCCTTGAGTCAATAGCAAGCGCAAAAACACAGAAGTTCACCAGTCAAGATACGAAAGAGGGCTTCCCTGGTGGCGCAGTGGTTGAGAGTCCGCCTGCCGATGCAGGGGACACGGGTCCGTGCCCTGGTTCTGGAAGATCCCACATGCCGCGGAGCGGCTAGGCCCGTGAGCCATGGCCACTGAGCCTGCGCGTCTGGAGCCTGTGCTCCGCAACGGGAGAGGCCACAACAGTGAGAGGCCCGCGTACCGCAAAAAAAAAAAAAAGATACGAAAGAATTGTTCTTAACAGTAATCAAAATTTTCTGATAGATTTGAGCTCAAACTACACAAGTAGACCAAAAAAAAGGGCTAATAAAACAATTCTCTACCACTTCTATCAAGTAGTTAATAGATTTCTATAAGCCATTAACACATTTACAGAAATCATAAAATGAGCAAGCTATAGACCCAAATTCCTAATCACTGCTTGTGACTTATTGGCCATAAAAAAAGAAAATATATAGAAAAGAAAACTGAAATTGGAAAAACGGAACAAAATTCTGTTGCTATTTGGATTCACCTTAAGGAATAAAGGTGTCTGGGCTTGAGTAGCCTATAGAAGGCACACTTCTCAGGCAACAGTGTTGATCTAGTTCTATCAGGTGAATGAATCCACTGGGAATCTCAGTAGAAGGCTTCAAAAATTGTTAAAAAATAAATTTTCAAGAAAAGTAAAATTATGACCTCTCATACAGATAATATAAGAAGAACCCTTATTGAAGATTTCTTTAACTCAGTATTAATGAAGTCACCAGGGAGCTTTTGCAACCAATTCAAAAGAGAATTGAAAGAAACACAAATTTATTTTGAGTAAAGCATATTGAAATGAATTTACAAATGGACTAAAAACGAGCTTTTTTCAAGAGTAGCAGAGAGGGAAGAGAAGAAAGTCAATGGAATCCCACTGAATATAATTCATTTGCATTTTCAAAGATAAGAATTATTTTGCATAACTTTCAGTTACCTACAGTTTACAAGTTGTAAATTAAAGTCAATCAAATTCTAGGACCAGTTAATCTAAAAGGATGGCCTTGAATCAGTGCATTGTATTCTATTGGAGACACCTAGCAATCTTTTCTGCAAATTCAAAAATGTCTTTATGAGATACATAAATAGATAAAAATTGTGTTCTTGTATGTATCTAGCAATGCTGTTGAACAGTTTAATGTCAACCTGATTCTTAAAACTTTTAAATGATGCAGTTTTGTTCCTAGGGAGTTTAGTCTGCTTTTTTATTTTGTTTTATTTTAAGGAGAGCACTCCTTGTATTTGTTGTTCTTAGATTTCAGTACAATGGGTCTAGTTGTAGGGTTTTGTTTCTCTCTCTCACTGGATTCTCCCTGAGGTCTTTCAATTTGTGGTTTTTATTTATTATTTTTGTTTAGATATTTTTGGTTATTCTCTGGATAGTATCATGTTATAAAGGTGTTTATTTGATTATTAGTTTTTATATCTTTCAGCTTTTCTTCTATATTTACTATTTATTTTTCTCCCTTGTGGGTATTTTGGTGAGTTTCTTACTTTTTCTTTCATTCAGTGATTTCTTCTTCCGCTATATCTGTTCAGTGATATATTTCATCCATTTACCCCATTATTTATTTCAGTTATTACACCTTGTGTACCAAGTATTTCCTCTTGGTTCCTTTTTAGTGATTTTGTGATTTTCTTCAAACTAACATCTCTATTTATTTCCTTAATTAAATTTATTTTAAAATCTTGGACCATCTATTTCTCTTGATCTCTTCCAATACTTCAGATCTTTAACTTCCTACTTCATATGAACTTGCTTTAACTGTCCTCTTTCTCATTTCTAATTCCACCAGTTCCAGCCTTCTGTTTCCTAAAACAACATTGCAGTCATCCTTGATTTCTCTTATCTTCTAATAACTCACATTTATTTTTTCAGAAAATTCAGTTGGATCTTTCTTCAAAACTATCCAGAATTGAACCATTTTCTACTACTTTCTCTGAATCAAGACACTATCAGTTAACCTCAAGATTATGGCAGTAGTCTCCTAACTGGTCCCTGTTTTTACCATATCCTCCATCAGTCTTCCTAACATAACAGCTTACCAAGTCCTATGAAGAAAACAGAAATTAGATTATTTTAGTCCTTCACTCAAATTCAGTTACAATCAGCCAGTGGGGCTGGAAGAGTGCTGGTTTCCCAGTCTGTCTTTATTCACACTAGGAGAACTTTTGTGTTGATCTAATATTACCTTTACTTTGGAAAAAGGCTAGCATTGTTGCTACTGGATTTTTGTGATGAGGGGGCAGAAAATGATATTCCCAAGGTTACAGAGGAAAGGCTGGGGCAGGCCTTAAAGCACTTTACTGCCATGTGAAAGAGAAAAGCCTCTCAAGCCCAGGAGCTGGTCTGGTACTATTACTAGGCCTTGCTCTTCTCCTGTTGAACATAAATCATTTCATGGAACACTAACATTAAATAAGGCCACTGGACCCTGATGGATCAAGACAAAAAGACCATAATCATATCTGAACACAGATAAAACAAGAACATTGCCCAGGCCACAAAATACCAAACACCCCGTCTCCCAGGTAATATGAGTGACTTTTACTTCTTTACCAAATTCAGCTTTAGCCTCAATCAAACTTTCTCTCTCTTAGATATGACTTATTAAGGTACTGAATCATGTAACCTCTATCTCCTTACATCATCTAATCCAGAGAAAAGCACCTCTTCCTATACCCTGCCCAAATTATCTAACACAGAACCAAATATTCTACTAATTCCTTTCTAATACTTTTGTACTGAGATGCTCTCCAGTTCCCCATGGCACAAATCCTTCTTCACGGAGGTTGTCTGACTTGAACAGCTACAGGTTTCTCTTAATGATCTTTGGCTGGAAGGCATTGACACCCACCTCTTTTCATATTGAAGCCTCAGGAAGACAGTTCTCTAGCCAGTAAAGTGCTCAAAAATATTTTAAAATGGGCTTTTAAAAAATTTTCTGATTTGCAGTGTTTGTTGTAATTATTTCCACCATGGGTAATTTAAAGCTATGAGAAATTTATTTGGCTCTTAAAATCCTTGGAATTCCACTAATCAGCTATTGCTGGCTGGTGTAAATGGCTACAAGGCACTACTGCCTTTAGCCATCATGTACTCACAGACTGTATTTTTACTCCCTAAAATCCATGCATCCCTGCAGATTCTCCAGTTTCTCCATGGTAACTGGAGGAGCAAGAAAGCAGCATCCTTCAACTGCTCACACTTCCAACACTAACTAGAAAGCCTGAAATTTAGTTTTCTCTCAAGTGGCCACGTGTGCAGGGGTTCACAAAATGAAAATCAACCACTGACTTAAAATATATATTGGCAATTACTTAAAGAAAAGGAAAGCCTTTTGAACTTAATGGAAAATAACTTCTACAGATAGATCTCATTTTCCATTCAAGCTTCATAATACCAGATGGCACAAATCATCATGTATGATATCGAAGGCAAATATTTTAAATCTATTTTGTCATTGACTTTCATTAATACTACTTGAGAGCTGTCTTTAAAGGGAAGTAATTTTCTCTTAAGGCACAGACATAATGATGCTTAAATGTCACATGTAAAAGAAGAAGTTAATATTACTTGAATCATTTATAACTTTAATATTCAAACACACCGTAAATTGCAAGATCCGAGCTGAAATGTAAAACCCCTTATCACAAACTGCCTTCCTTTAGTGTTCCTAAAGCATCTATATTGTAAGATTTTGACAGCAGCCTGTCTGTTTTTGAAACTTGGAAAGCATACAAATTGGGTGAACTTAAATTACATAAGCTTTCTCTTCCTCAGTTTACTGTAAAATGAATGTGAAGTGAATAGGGCCTACCTCATAGAGTGGTGGTGAGGGCTAACTGACTTCACATAGGCAAGTTGTCTCCAAAGTGCCTAGCACATAATAGGAGGTTATAAGCATGTGACTACTGTATTTTCCTATTATTCTATGACTCCAGCACACAACATAATTATACGTTCAAATATGCACATTTTATGTAATTAGGCATTGTACAATAATAACAATAATTTTTAGGGGAAAGCTTATATGTATAGTATTGAAAATCTGCTCCTAGATGTGCACATTTCCAACACAGAATATCTTGGAAATAAAGAGTTACAAGATAATAATATTCACAGAACTGTATGGATGTTAGTTATTTGGGAGGAGAAAGTTATATTATTCAACATGTTTTAAAATAGAAGTCATAAAAAAGAATAAAACAATCATTATAACTGTGTTTCAGTATTGGCGTATTTTGTTTAAGTTGAAATAAAAGCTATTTAAAACTTTAAAAGTGTGAAATTACCCTTACCCTTTGAAATGGTAGTTTAATGTAAATGTAAGAATTAAAAGGTGACTAACCATGTATTACTTTTTCATATTTGTTAGCTTAATCCAGTTGGGTGGTTTAGAAATTCTGTCACAGATGTCTGAAATTGTTAAAATTAGCATGCTTTATCTGCAGAATGCAGAATGTTCGTTTACATAAACTTGGTTCATTTCTAACACAATGTAGCTATAAAATTATGTTTTTATAAAATATATTTAAAGTAATATTCTGGCAGAATTATTTGAGGGGAAAACTCAGAGCATTTCTGATATATTCACCATGATTCACCATCCCAGCAGTGCCAAATCCACAGTCTTACCTATTGATCATAGTTATTGAATCCTGTTTTAAAGGGAAAGATTATTATTACTATAAAAACAGGGTGAAGTATTAAGATTTATCAGCAACATAAGTAATTGGGTTAGGCTGCTTTCGTTGACTATTTCTCTGTCTATCCATTTTCTAGAATATCCATTTCAAAAGGTATCATGGGCTTTTATTATGTGAGACACTTCTAAGTATTTTGAGCAATGGGGTGTACAGTCATATGAAAAGTAAGTAATTTTGTAAACATCTCTTTTTAATAAAAAAAAAATTAAAAGTGATCAAGAAGCAGAAATATGTACTATATTGACACAGATCAGAGAAAAATGGAGAGAGAGAGAGAGACTGGGAGGGAGGAATTGGAATAAAAGTAGGAAAAGAGCAAAGAAAAAGGTGAAATTAATTTCAGTTTAAAAAATTTATAAGTGAAAATACAGTTTTAACAATTAGTATAGAATTTATGCAGGAAAATCTTTCAACCAAAATCTTTAGAGATTATGTTCACAAATGGTTTGATTTTACTTTTTAAAACCAAAAATTAATACCAGAGTAAGATAAATATGTAAATTTATCTCTATATTAGTGTCTGAGTTATATTCCAAACCTAAGATTTTCTGCTTTCAATCCATTTTCTTTTAAGACTCTGCTCAAGTACCTCACAGCCATATAGGCCCCTTCTAAGTAATCCTCTTTGCCTATGAGCCCTGTTGAGGCACCAGCAAGAGTTGATTAGCTCATGGATAGACACTTGACCCAAGGGCAGCCAGTCCATAAAGTATGAAATCATCATTGAAGAGAAACGTGGTTTGAATAGCTTTGCCAGAACAACGAACAGCAGGGCCACTTTGAATCTTACTCTTAAAAATTTGAATAGGTAAATACGGGTAATATTGTAGATTTAGCAGTGACGATTAAACTGCAAAGTCAGGAAGTAGAAAATGGCATAAGGAAGATGTAATAGCCAAAACGTTTACTAAATCAGATTTGAAGAAGCAGAAGCAATTATGTAAAGAAAATACACAACAAAGGGTGGCCACTTTAGTAGTCAGAAAATAAGTGTACAAACAAAGATAAGATATATATGAGAGGGGGCAAAGTTACGTTAATGTTAGAAACTACTGTGCAAAATCACATACTTCTTGACTGTACTCCTTATTCTCCAGTCCTGTTTTGTTTTCTTTCACTCCACTTATCTTAATTTAAATGCAATGTATTTTACTAATGTGTATATTGTTTATTTCTTGTACTGGAATATAAGCCCCATGAATGCAAGTTTGTGCGTTGGTTTTTCCCACAAAATCCAGAATAGTGTCTGGAATATAGTAAGTGCTCAAAAAAATAATATAAATAATAGAAATATAAATATATATAAATATAATAAAGTAGATGAATGAATACCATTCTGATTTTAATAGTTCTAAGTCTAACTTTGTTTGCATTTGTTTGTTTATTTGTATTACTTTTAAGAATGCTCCTAAATTACATTAAATAATTCTGCATGACATTAATTACACATACACACACACATGCACACACACACATATACACACACTACTATCTGGAATATTTCCACTTCCCCAGGGGAAATTATTTCAAAGTTTTTAAAATCATATTTGTTTGTTACTTACACTCACCTATCTAAATAATACTAAATAAAAGTTTTATATTCTTCCTTTTTTTGGCTTTGCAATTTTAGGTATTATTTATTGACTTCTAATCATGGACACTCTTTTACCATCACTTATTTATTTTGCTTCTTCCTGTGGAATAAATAATTATATCTTTCAATTCAACTTTCTATTAAACTTTTAGTAAATTTCTGGCATAATTTTTTTCCCCAAGAGTTGTTTCTGTTCTCTGAATACTTCTTTGAAAATCACCTTGTTCAAAATATGGAGAAATAATAAGCAGATTACAAATAAAAGAAATCAGTGGTTTTCAAGCTGTATACAGGTTGGAATGGGGGGTAATCTGGGACTCTTTCTGCTCAGACTTCCTCTTATCTCCATCAGTGTCCCCTGAAACACTTGAGGTCCCTAGGTGACTTCACTTGGGTTTCAAAAGAAAGATTCTGAAGAAATAATGATATAATTATAAACCTATACAAATAAATTTTGTAGAATATTTAAAGAAAAAACATTTCTTGTGAAATAAACATACCGTTCTTTTAGAAAGTTAATATAGTAACAAAATAATACATTCAGATTTAATAATGTGGCCTATCTTTTGAAAACATGCAATTAAAAGAAATGCATGACAATAATACTGTAGTTAAAATTAATTCTGTAAGAATGGTAGTGAAATTGCAATAAAATTACAAAGCTTTTAGATTTGTTTCTAAGCAAGATATTGGATTCTGTACTTTTTCATGACTTCTCACTCTACATGGAAGCTTTTTCACACTTAATATTTTTATTATTATCTCCAAACTATTAAATCCCATCTTTTAAGTCCTGACCTTCTGCAGTAAAAAGACCTTAAAGAAAGATTTGAATTTATATATGTGGAGATAGTAACAGAGCATTTCATGTGAGTGGAAAGATTTAAGTTCCAAGGCCCTACAAACTCATCCCACTTATCCAAACTTATTTCCTTAATTATTCCTTGTCACAAACCACAATAAAGACAGATCTAGATGGACGATGCTCCTCTTATCCTCTTTTAAATGGTATTCTTTGCAGAGGTTTTTAATCAGCTTCCCACTAGGCCCCTTTCTTTTATTGTTTGGCCTTCATTTGTTTTTTGATATAACATATAACAATTTGGGTATTATGCTTAATGGAGACTTCTAGATTATCTTGTAAAATCAGAGATTCTGGCTACATAGGACATGCATTTCCATAGTGAGTGACTGACTGGGGCCTGAGTGTCAGCTTTCTCCTTTACCCCAGGAAAAGGCATGAGCTGTACAGTCTCCACCATTAACAACACATGTTCACAAGATCTACCTCCCTGTGGTGGCTTCACTATACACATCTCCTAGCTGCTCCTGTAGGCACTTGGCACAGCTGCAAATCTTAATCTAAATCTTTGATTTAAAATATTTGTAAATTGAGAGCTAGAAAAGTTAAATTACTTTGTGCCTATTTTAGAGAACTGGACAGTGAGTTAGAAATTAGAGCTCCTGAACCCCAAACTTTAATATTTATTGGATAGAAGTTCATCTTGTTGAAATATAATAATTGTACTTTATTAAAATTAGTACTTTATTTGAATCTTTACATGTGATGATTATTTAATATTCTTAGAAATGAACTCAAAGTATAGTTGCAGACAATGCACCTTTGTGTAAGTAGTATGATCTCTCAAAATTCTCTTCTTTAGACCAGTAAGTGGAATTCAGTAATTTTCACATATACAATAATTCTCTGCTAAATTTTGTACATTTTCCTGCTGGATTCAGAGTAATCTAAAATAAAAAAGTCAATAAAATATGACAAATATGTATGTTGGGTGTGAGTTAAGTCCCAAAATAAACTTTATTATCAATAATATATTAATTATAACAGAGAGCAAAATATCAATGAAAATATGACTTTTTTTGATTCTAAAATGATGTTCAAATTCAATTACATAATGAATCAAATAACTTTGATCCTTCTAATTTTCTTTCCATCAAAAGTTTCCTGATATTTTCCAGTAGGAAAATCTATTGTTTATTTAGAATCATTGTTATTCCACTGTGTTGTTTGCAACTTTTTCATGTGCTTCCTCACTCTGTTTCATTATAGTACAAGAAATGAGCCAAAATGAGGGAAAGGGTGATATAAATTTTGAGGCCATATTAATTTAGGGTGATTAAAGACAGTGTGGTTTATTTTAGATCCATACAATTGAACATTGGATAGAGTAGTATATATTTTAAAGTAAAAGTATTGGAGAAAACTTTATGGAATATTGTTTACAAATATCTTTCAGTAGTGACTTTAAGCATACAAAGTTTTCCAAAGATCTTTAAGGTATAGTCAAAGAATTTGTTCATTTAGTCAGTTTTTTAATAGAGTTTATATAGTACTGATGGTCTTAATGATCTTAAGAGAAATTAGATATGATAAGTATTAACTGATACACCAATTTCAAAAAACCTGTCAATAGAAATGTGATTATTATTAGAATATTTTGCAACTGGCATTGTAGGAGATTGCTGGCAAATATACTTGGCATCTTTTCCACGTTTTAGTTTTTAAAATATACTACAAAACTCTCTTATGTGGCCAGAGATAGTTAATAGTCCATATTGCACAAAGATGTAAAATTGCACTTGATGGATATAAACTAAAACATTACTCTGTGTTTCATTTTGAACAGGTTTTAAAATGAAGACATTTGCATTTTTACTTTTCAAATACATTTTATCTTTTCAAATATACTGAGTAACTGGATTTTATTAGCATGAAGTAAAAAGATATTTTAAGAAGGCATAGAGGTAATTGATTTGCATTTTAGTGATATCAGAGGTTTAAAAGATTGCATTTTACTTCTATAATAAAAGCACAATTTCATACAAACAGTAAAGAATCAGAGATTTTTCCCAACAATCACACTAAATTGTTTGAAAACTTTACTGTTATGAAAATTAGTTGTACATTGTGTAAAAGACATTTGAATCTCTATTTTTCATAACTGTATATTTATCTGGATGTTGGATAACATCTATAAAAGCAAAACAAAAAACAGGCAAAATTCTGTGTATTTGGGTATCAATGTTTACATACATTTAGCAAATTACAGGGTACAGTTTGGTAACACACATTGTTTTGTGTTTTGTGTTCAAAACTTCGACCAAGATGGTTCTTTATTCCTACTGTTATTGTAGAAGTGTCTCTAGAATTGGGTGTGATGACTTTGCAAAATTTCACTATATAAAACTCAGTATAAGTAAGATGAAGTTGCTGGTGTTATCTCCAAGCATCATATAATTTTCTACATCATGGAATCTATTTTGGGGGAGAGGGTTGACCATGAGTAATAACGTGTTATATTTTTATGTGATATCCTTTGTGCTAAACATATTTCAAATTTCAGCAAAGTCACATGCTAGCTTTGTGACTGTCCTCTAGAATCTCTGAAAATCATTTCTCTCATTTGTAAAACTGGAATATAATATCTACTTCTCAACTTATTTGAGGATTACTTTAAAGTATTTTTAATAAGAGTATTAAAATGGAATGGACACATAATAAATAATATCCTTACCACAGAATAATTTTCACATCTTTCTCAGATATATATATAGGCTCAAAAGTCTTCAATGATTATAAAATAGATCTACATCTCAATTGTAAAGAAGCCTTTAGATAAAGATTTCATAATTTCCTTTGACGTAAACATTTCTTTCTAAATGTATGAGATATAATAAAGGCATCTAACATCAGGCGACTATTTTCACCTGTTGGGCCATATTTTACATTTTTAAATACTTATGTTCTCTTTCACATATTACTTCTTTTCTGAATTTTTAATTTGGGTCATAAGACTAAAAAGGGAAAGAAATGTTCCTTACTTAATGAGATAGAAATTAATAAAGTATATACATATTGAAGAATTTGGTTTTCTTTTCTTTTTGGAAAACCTATACACCAAAGTCAACTGAGGATGGGCACATATATCGTTATCAAAAATGGCTCTTGAGCAGTTTGACTAGAGGACATTTTCAAGGCAGCAAATCGATCAAAGCAGTTATTTTCCCCAGATTTTAACACAAAGCAACATCAAATAACTTTGTTTTGCTGGTTTAATTTTCTTGTGTGCTTTGAACTAGAAGTAAAATATATTGACTGAGGCTTTGTGTCCTCAAGTAAAATTATGAGTCTTTGCTCCAGAATCCACTTGAAGAAACTCATGAATAGTTGAAGAAAACATAGATGAAAGTATTTTTCTTGCTTCTCTACTTAGTGACATTTTTGTAATGTTGAATTTTTAGAGCTTCAGGCAGATAATCAAAATATCTCTGGCCTATCTGTATGGCTAGCCTATCATTTATATATTTATTCAAACAATGTGAGTTTCATATAAAAAAAACTTAAATGCTCTTTAGTTATGTAGTCCATTTTAGCAAAAGTCTACATAATAAAGAGCATGTAGATTTTTAAATATATTAGAAAATTTCCAGAGATCATCTGAATTTTTCACTTAACTGTCCATATGTGGAGGCATATTTTCTCAGGATTTTATTTTTCCTTGTGCCAAATATTGCCAGTTATCTGGTTTAAGAAATGTTATGACTATGACTGATTATTACTAAATTTATTTGTACTAATGAACTTGTGATCATTTTAAATGGTTATATTATTCTTTATATTTATACTATTTAATTCATGATTTTATTTTTAATTTTAATACTATCATTATTTATAATATTAAAAATAGCCATATTTATGAAAGAGAGGAAAGAATTTTACTTCTCTAGTAATAGTGACTTGGGAAAGTCTTATAGGCTCATGGGATTGAGTATTATTATTTTCCATGCCAATTTTAAGTACTGGGAGAACAAAAATCAGCAATTAAATTTGCTTCCTTACTTATGATTTGTTTTGAAATAGTCTGAATCTCTATTTTCTTACACTGATTGTGGGAATTGCATGTGATGAATTCTAGGCAACAGGTTATGTGCGGATGATAGGAGACACAGGAGTGTGTGAATTTCCTATCTGAATTCCCAATTGCAGTCACTTATTTAGGGGTTGCTGTAGTGACAATAGAAAGAGCTAAAATGATGTGTTGGAAGATCATTGACTTGGGAGTGTCAGGAGCTCTTCCTCATGTATGGAGTTGTGACAAACATGTTTTTTTGCTAGAACATATGCCCATCCATCTTGTGCCCCTTAAAATAATTCTTCAAATTTATTTAGAGCCTGTCTAAAAAAAATTCAATATAGTTCAGGAACATATAATATCATCATTTACATACTATCTTTTGGTAGAAAAATTAACTGCCTTGGTGCATGATAAAGCTGATAATGACTAGATTAAGTAAAATGATCAGGATCTCTCAGGAAGTCAGTAATTGGATAAAAATATGAATTAATTTTCAAACTGATAATCTATATCATTAAATAGCACTGACCAAGGTCCTGTAACTCAGGTGAAAATCACAGATTTCAATGCACTTTACTATGAGACTCTATTGAATTTCCATGTATTTTTCACTTATAGAAAATTGCCTTAACCCTTTATTTTATTTTGCATATGAAGTCTTTATGTTTCTAAGTAACTTACTAATGCTTAAAAACAGTTGACCAAAAAAATGTCCATTTAATTATTACAGTGATGTAATTTTTCAGCTTTTTTTAAAAGATAGCATTGGAAATTTTAACTTTTATTTCTTATATCTGACAGACTAAAATGCAGATACTGAAAAAATAATTGATAGATCTAGCTTCCTATTCCTATATTACTCATTCCACAATGAAAGTGTTGTTTTAAGTGCCTAGAATGAACAATGAATAGAACAGACAAAAATTCATCCCAATTCAGAATTTACATTCTAGAATGAGAAAACAGATACTAAAAAAGAAAGTGAGTAATTATATATTAAATAAATGGTGATAAAAGCTTTGGAGGTAAAGGGTTTTGAGACTGCCTGGAAAGGGTGGTAGAATTTATTACTTTTTTCTAATGACCATTGAAAGCAGGGTATTTGAGGAGAGAACTAGAAGAAGTGAAGGAATTATCCACAAAGGTAGCTAGAGTAAAGAAATTACAGAAGTTAAAATCAGACTCAGAGTCTCAGGCCAAAGCAGTAAAAGAATGAAGAACCCAGTGTCTAGAGCAGAGTAGCTTAGGCAGTAACGGTAGGGGATGGACATGGTGGGCAAATCCTTTGGGGTTTAATTGCCATTGTAAAGACAATTTTTTTTTTTTTAAGGTGTGCAGCCAGTGGCAAGTTTTAAGCTGTTGAGTAACAAGATTTTGTTATATTGTTAGAAGATCACCTTGTCTGCTCTATTGTAAATAGGCTGGTCACTGGCAAGGCAGGGTTAGAGGCAGGAAGTTCAGCTCTTTTAAAATTCTGGTAAGACATGATGGTACCTAGGAGTGTGGAATAGGTGGGTTATGGCTGTGTTTGTAGGGTTTGATGTACATTAGATGTGGAGATGTCCCACAAACACTGAAGTCAAGAGTGACTCCAAGATTTGGGCAGAGCAACTAAAAAATAGAAGGTCAGCTGACTTCAACTTTGAAAGAAGAGAAAACAGCAGTTTGATTTTGGACATGTTAAGTGTGGGATTCCCATTATATATTTTGCAAGTGGAGTTTCAAGCCTGTGTTTGAGATTCAGTTTAAACTTTAGAGGAGAGGTACAAGCTGAGGACGTAACTTAGTTTTCATCAGTGCATAGATGCTATTCAAAGCATGTGATCAAATGAGATCATCTAGACAATTGGTGCAACTACAAAAGAAAGGAGATCCAAGCACTCTTTTGAGATCAAGGAGATGATAATAACTAGCCATACAACTGTAACGGCAACAAATACAGAGACTGAGAATTACTAGGGAGCTGGTAGGAGAATCAAAATGAATCTGGGTAACTGAGCCACATTTTACATTAATGGAAAGATTAAATCCCCTGAGTAATCATTTCTTTTTTTTAAGAGAGCATTATTGGAGTATAATTGTTTCACAATACTGTCTTAGTTTCTGTTGCACAACAAAGTGAATCAGCCATATGCATACATATGTCCCCATATCCCCTCCCTCTTGAGCCTCCCTCCCACCCTCCCTATCCCACCCCACTAGGTGGTCACAAAGCACGGAGCTGATCTCCCTGTGCTATGCGGCTGCTTCCCACTAGCTATTTTACATTTGGTAGTGTATATATGTCGATGATACTCTCACTTTGCCCCAGCTTCCCCCTCCCACCCTATGTCCTCAAGTCCATTCTCTATGT
>NW_021703777.1:128687463-128755547 GCF_005190385.1 Monodon monoceros | reverse complement strand
TTCTCTTTCTGACTTACTTCACTCTGTATTACAGACTGTAGGTCCATACACCACACTACAAATAACTCAGTTTTGTTTCTTTTTCTGGCTGAGTAATATTCCATTGTATCTATGTGCCACATCATCTTTATCCATTCATCTGTCGATGGACATTTAGGTTGCTTCCATGTCCTGGCTATTGTAAATAGTGCTGCAATGAACACTGTGGTACATGTCTCTTTGAACTATGGTTTTCTAAGAGTATTTGCCAAGTAGTGGAATTGCTGGGTCATATGGTAGTTCTATTTTTAGTTTTTTAAGGAAACTCAACACTGTTTTCCATAGTGGTTTTATCAATTTACATTCTCACCAACAGTGCAGGAGGGTTCCCTTTTCACCACACCCTTTCCAGAATTTATTCTTTCTAGATATTTTGATAATGGTCATTCTGACTGGCATAAGGTGATACCTCATTGTGGTTTTGATTTGCATTTCTCTAATAATTAGTGATGTTAAGCATCTTTTCATGTGGCTCTTGGCTATCTGTATGTCTTCCTTGGTGAAATGTCTATTTAGGTCTTCTGCCCATTTTTTTTTTTTGGCGGTATGCGGGCCTCTCACTGTTGTGGCCTCTCCCGTTGCAGAGCGCAGGCTCCGGATGCGCAGGCTCAGCGGCCATGGCTCGCGGGCCCAGGCGCTCCACAGCATGCAGGATCTTCCCGGACCAGGGCACGAACCCATGTCCCCTGCATCGGCAGGCAGACTCTCAACCACTGCGCCACCAGGGAAGCCCCATTTGTGTAACTTTTGAAATATGCTGACTTTGCTTCTCTTTTGGCCTTCCATATAAATTTTAGAATCAGGTCATCATGTTTCTTACAGAACTCTTGATATTTTTATTAAAATTGGATCAAATATGTTTATCAAATTATATAATACATTATAATATATATATTTATATATATATACAGTATATTATATATACTTCATTATAGTATTTACTTTTCCTATCTGTAACATATCTCTCAGTTTTATATACATTTATATACTTTACATTTTTCTCTTTACCACCAAGCATCCAAGAGAAAATATTACGCACATCCACATTGACTTTCTGTCTTTCAAAATAATCTCTTCCCCAATTGCCACCATATCCAAATGGTCAGGAACCCATGCCGATATAATTTCAAAATTTATCCAAAATTTGACCACTTTTCATTACCTCTGCTGCTACCATAAATCACATCCATACTGAATTATTACCAATAGCCTTTTAAATGATCTCCCTGCTTTCACTCTTGCTTCTGTATGTTAAAATAAAATTTAGATCATGCCACTCCATTGTTATAAATCCTTTAATGCTAAAATAGCCTACAAGGTCCTCTACCATGACATCCTGTTATTATTCTGATCTTTCGTCTATTATTTGCCACCATGCTCTTTCTGTCCCAGTACTCTGGCCTTCTTGGATAATTCTACTTCAGGACCTTTGCACATACAAATCTCTCTGCCTTGGATGTTCTTACCCTTACAATCTCCAGTTCTTACTGATATTTCAACTTATCCATGAGGTCTTCACTGATGTCCCCATTTAATTTACAAAGCTCTCACAAATGTTATTTCTTGCTGCTAATCTATCATTCTCCACAGACTTATTAACATTTCATATGCTGTATGTTTCATTGACTTACTTTTTGAGTGAATATAAACTCTATAATGCCAGAAATCTTTGTCAATTTTTTTAAGGCTCTACCATTGGAGTAGAGCATTACTTTACTCAGTATAATTCCAGACACATAGTAGGAATCCTATGAATATTTGTTGAATGAACAAATAAATGAATAAATAAATTCACAAATAAATGGCTATTCTAGATATTTCTAAATCCTATCAAATAGTGATTATCTTGGCAAAGAAATTAACTATGGCATTTGCTTCTTCATTAACATTTTTATATACAGTCAATAAACAATATATTTTCAATGAACATCAAATCTTTTGTACAACTTACACAGTAAATTGGACTCAAGATGTGATGTGATCAAAATGTGCATCCTTGTCTATTTATTTTAACCTGTGCTTTCACTTAATCTACTAGAGTAGCTATATATTTCTGGTCACAAAAATTTTCTCCTATGCTTCTCTACAGCCTCACCATTTATTTATTTTTTTCTTAATTTCCTCTTCTTCTTTCAGACTCATCCATCTCCTTTGAAATATTCCACCATGCCTGTTTACCTTATAGTGTAAAGACATGAGTTCCACTGATTAAAAATATCTTTATTATACCAATAAATCCAAGCCTAATCTTTCTTGTTATCTTTCTAAATTTATTATTAGCTCCCAATAGTTATCCTGATACATTCAGTTATTTTTTTCACAAAATATTTTAAAGACATTGAAAGTTACATCAGCATAAAACCATCTCAGGTTACCCCTATGGTTAAGAAACATCAAAACCCAAGAGGAATGATTCTAAACACACATAAAATAGTAGAGTCACTGACCTTCGCACAGTGGACAAGGTTTTCAGTCCTTACCATACTGGAGGTTTTCTTTCTGAAACAAAGGGGGAAAAGGTAATATATGGGCCCAGTGTCTTTTCCAAGATGTACAGCTGTCAATTACCCTTTTTCAGAAGGTTTGTAAGAAGAGAAGTCACACCTTTAAGGGCTAACATTGCAAAAACCTGTATAAAATTAGACAATAGCTAGAAGATAACTAGCTCTATATTTTGAAATATTGGTTTTAAAGTAAAACTGAAAATTTCTGTTTGTATCAAAGTTTGTCTAATAACAATGACTATAATAATAGCAGCTAACATTTATAGAACACTTGCTTTGTGCAGGCAGTGTCCAAAGCATCTTACATATATTAGTTTTTGTCCCTGCTCACCTAAGGATGATTTGTTTTTTATATGTTGAGATATTAATTCATTTAAAGACAGAGTGTGGCAACTCTAAAAGCTGAAAAATTATTATTGAGCCTTTTATGAATGCAGGAAATGGACCCAAATGATTAAGAATTTTATCCCTGGCATTCCTTCTCCTTTGCAATTCATTTGAAACTATCATTAATGCAAATGACTCCATCACTGAAAATCTTTAAAAACTGAATGCAAAGGAAATAGTTGTTAATTTGTTGGTTTCCCATGTTTTAGAGGGTCTTTTTCTGGATACAAAGATATAAATGCTTTTGTATCTGCATATACCTTAAATTTGGCATGAGAGACAGAGCAAGAACACAATAAACTTAATGCAAAGAAAGGAGAAAAAATGCCATGAAGTAAATGGAAAAAATATATACTCCAGGAGGACACAGTATGAGACTGGAAAATATCAGCATTATTTAGTTAGAGCTGATAAAGAGAAAGGTAATATGTGGATAAAATTTTGAATAGTGATTCATTTTTGGTATTAATGGGAAGAAGATATGTCTCCTTACAAAATTCAGAAATACAAGATGGATTTAAAGTAGAGTGAGAATATAAATTCTGCTGAAAAATGAATAATACTTCAAAAGTTTGTAAATACAATTTAAGAAGGAGGAAATAAGAACTTGAAAACCATGTTTGTTGATTACGAGTAATGAAATCATAAACATATTAGAACACCTACAACTAGATGCATTGAAATTCAATATTTATGGGGCATACTCACCCTAATGATCACCTAGGACAACATTCTTATGAAACTTGAGATATAGGACTGGTAGATGACTGAATTGTGAGGCTTCCTCTCTTAGAAATTTTAGAAAGATATATGAGACACTTATCAATGAGAATAGCATCCACTAGGGAGTGCCAATCTTGCGCTAAAAATTTTCATGGATGAAGAGAGCAGACTAAGCCACGGGAGCTATTCGTAACTTTTATTTCTTTATTTTACTTATTTTAGTTTTGGCTGCATTGGGTCTTCATTGCTGTGTGTGGGCTTTCTCTAGTTGCAGCGAGCAGGGGCTACTCTTTGTTGTGGTGTGTGGGCTTTTCATCGTGGTGGCTTCTCTTGTTGCAGAGCACAGGCTCTAAGCACGTGGGCTTCAGTAGTTGTAGCATGCAGGCTCAGTTGTTGTGACTTGCGGGCTCTAGAGTGCAGGCTCAGTAGTTGTGGTGCATGGGCTTAGTCGCTCCATGGCATGTGTGATCTTCCTGGACCAGAGATCAAACCTGTGTCCCTTGCATTGGCAGGTAGATTCTTAACCACTGCGCCATCAGGGAAGCCCAACTATTGGTAAATTTAACATTAAAGAGTATGTTCTAAATAAAACACACATATTTTTTAATATTACTTTTCTAAATATGAGAATTTGTGATTTTAACTACACATTGGAAGATGAGGAGTCAACACTCAGTATCCTTTTATTTAACTCAGAAGTTGATGCTTATTGTTTTACTTTTCCCAGAACCTATTACTTCCTTCTGTTTGTCCATACTCTACCTGCAGCTAGAGGTCACAGTGAAAGTTGAGAAACTCTCACTTCCATATCTACTAAAAGGCAAAAAAAAAAAATTCAAAGGTGAGAAATTACAATCTTTCTTTTGCACTTTTAAAATTGTTTTTTAGGAAAAAAAGGTGTCCCTCTATTTCTGTTTGCTAAGCATGCAAATGAGAGATGATGTCCATTTATTGGGAAGAAAACCGGTGAAGGTGAATGAAGCTGCTCACATGGTGAAAAGGAAAGACCAGGAATGAAGAGAGATTCATAAGCAATACTATTTTCCAGGAATCTCTTCCCTTGTTGATGCTTTGATTTCCGTTTGTTTAAGGCTATGAAATATGCAGCACTCAGTTTATAAATCCCCTTTTCTGGACTAAGCTTTTACAAGTATTGTTTTTCATCTCATCATGATTCTCTCCATTAATTCAAATATGACCTTTTTGACTTATCATAGCCATGTGAGTCTCCCTCACAGCCACATGAAAATTATGTGTGTAGAAAAATATGAAGCCAGCAAAGAAGGGTAAATAACCAATGTGAAGAAAAAAATAATTTCATCATTTTTCTGTTATTTTTAATTTGCATGTGTGTGCATGTGTTTTGTGAGGCTTTGCAAATAAAGGAACAGATTACAGAATCATAGAATCAAAGAATATTTAAACCAAAGGCAACATATTAGAGCGTTTACTCTAAGTCCATAATTTTAACTGGATGATAAAGATAAAATATTTGAACAAGATTTTCTAGGCTACATCTGACTGAGTAACAGAGAAAAGGGGCAGAATCAAATAGCATTCAAAATGTAGTAACCTTTGAAAAGGTGAATGAATTGGCAAATTAATATTTTGTGGGGTTAAGGTACAAAGCGTACCTTATGGATGTAAAAACATATTTAAAAATTATGTTCTTTGGTCTCATATTTTTACTTGACAAGTATAAGTAAAACTAATTTCTTAACATTGCAAGTATTCAAAATTTATTTTTTTTTCCCTTGATGTTTTCTACAAGTATGATTCAGTATTTCACTCTTTTACTATTAGATTCAAAAATAAAGTAGATTTTAATAAGCCACACTGTGAATTGCTAACTCCTGGGAAATTTTTTCTGTACTGATGTTGGGATCTTTGACATTTCCCCCAAGTGAAAATTCATCATTTCTTTAAAATAGTTTTTCTTAATAGAAATGTGTCTTGGTCTATAGCATTTTACACACAAAAATGATGTATCCTTTAACATTTTTGTAACCTTGAACTTCTTTAGAAAATAAGAGAAATGCAAATGTTTCATACTGAAAACTGACAATAGATATTTAAAAATTCCTGAATACCAGGCCAAATATGTTTAACTTTCAATGATAAAAAAAGTGAGGGTTTTAAATAAATTTTAAGTGAAGGAACTGATAATTCTCCATTGCTCCCCGAAATATCTGCCATAGACTATTTTTAGCTCTATGTTCAGAAAACATATTAAAATGGGTAATAAATCACATTACTATTTCTATGTATATATTATAAAATCTAGGGCTTCCCTGGTGGTGCAGGGGTTGGGAGTCCGCCTGCCGATGCAGGGGACGCGGGTTCGTGCCCCGGTCCAGGGGGATCCCGCATGCCGCGGAGCGGCTGGGCCCATGAGCCATGGCCGCTGGGCCTGCGCGTCCGTAGCCTGTGCTCCGCAGCGGGAGAGACCACAGCAGTGAGAGGCCCGCGTACCACCCCCGCGCCAAAAAAAAAAAAAAATCTAAAGTTTCTAAAGTATAAGGCCAGCTCTTAATTTTAAGAGTTGGCCATTGACACTATTATTTCTGTTCCTTAATCATTTATTTATTGATTGCACAGCTATTAGGTGTCTAACACTATGCTAAGTCCCAGAGATGGAAACCAGCAGGACAAAATGGAAGTATATTATCCATTGGAGGTGTATAAAAAGTGGTAGCATCCTGGTCTAGAATGGGTCAGGCCAGGCTTCCTGTAAAAATGAAGTCTAAGCAGAATTACAGGAAAGCAGTTTGACAAGTAAGAGCACAGGAGAGGAATTACTAGAAGATTTAGTAGGTACACAAATAATGGTCCAAGGAAACACCATGTTAGAAGATTAAGATACAGGAAATAATTTGGCTCATCTGAAAAAACTGTAAGAATACAAACTAACAGGAGCTGAGAAAAAAAGGGAAGATCGGGAAGAAAAGACCTGGTGCACAACATAGTCAAGGATCACATTCTGAAAGTTTTGTAAACAACAATAGGACAATACAAACATAATCTTATCTAAGGTTGTGACATGATGAGGTTTATGTTCTGGGGAAGTATCCAAGATGTTTCTTAAATTATTCACAATCCATACCACAGCTCCCTCCTTTCTAATACATCATTTCTTTCTGTGGCAGTTCATTATTTCTGATTGTGTCCAGCACATTTTGCATATTATGTTTTGTGTCTATTAGGTTTGTCTAAAACCTATGGAAAGCACTGATTTTTTTTTTAATTTTAGCAAGCAATCTGGCCACAAGTTGGCAACGGACCTTCTGTAGACTGTAGTTCTAATATCAGTTCAGTTTTCACAGCTTTCCCATCTTATTCAGATCTGCCCCTGCACATGTTTTCTATAAAAATATCTGTCTTTTTCTTATTGACTTACAGGAAATTTATATATATACTGGATATATTTTGCAAATATCTTCTACTCTCTGAACTTGTTTTTACCTCTCATTTGATATCTTTCAATGAACACATATTCTTGACTTTAAAAGAGTCCACTTTATCAATATATTTTATGATTTGTGTTGTTTGGGCGAGGCTTAAGAAAACTTCTTTGATAAAGAACATCTTCAAAAATCTAAACTAACATCACACTTAATGGTGATAAACTAGATGCCTTTTCTCAAAATGCCTTTTCATTTGTTAATTACAGACATCAAAAGTCTTAAATTCGCAATCTGAAAATCAATCCTTGTATGTGAAACAACTGTTCCATATAACAACCTATAAGAACATTTATATACATATCTCAGGCTTGATAAATATCTAATCAACAAACTGATTTAAAGTTTATTGGGAAAGGCAAAAGACCTAGAAGAGCCAGCACCACAAGGAAGAAGAACAAAGTTGGAGGACTCAATCTACCCAATTTCAACATTTACTATAAAGTTACAGTAATCATGACACTAAGGTACTGAAAAAAAGAATAGACACATAGGTCAATGGAACATAGTAGACAGTTCAGAAATAGATCACACAAATACAGTCAAAAATATTTTGTCAAAGAAACAAAGGTAATTTAATGGAGAAAGAGTTTTCAATAAATGGTGCTGGAAAAATTGGATGTTCACATGCAAAAGGAAATAAATCTACATACAGAATTTACAATTTTGACAAAAATTAACTCTAAATGGCTCATAGACCTAAATATAAATACAAAACTATGAAACATATAGATGAAAACATAGGACAGATGATTTGTGTCCTTGCAATTAATGATTTTTCAGTTACATCAGAAATATGATCCATGAAAGAAAAGCTTGATTTAAGTTGGACTTACTTAATTAAAATTAAAAGGTCTGCTCTGTGAAAGAAGAATGAAAAGACAAGATGCAGACTGGCAAAAAAAGAGTATTTGCAAAACACATATTTGATAAAGGACTTGCCTCCAGAATACACAAGAATGCTTAAAACTCAACATTAGGCAAATAAACAACCCAATTAAAAAATAGGCAAAGGATCTGAACAAACACCTCAGCTAAGAATATGTACACGTGGCACCTAAGCACATGAAAAGATGCGCAACATCCTTTATCATTAGCAAAGCAGGTAGGACCTCTAGGTCATAGGAAGGATGCTGGATTGTATTCCAAGTGTTATTTCATTCCTAGTGATGGGAGATTATCGAGCATAGAAATAATGTAATGAGGTTTATGTTTTAGATGATTGTTCTAGTTTCTGAAAGGTTAGATTTATCGAGGTCAAGAGGGAAAGCAGAGAGGCTCTTTAGGAGGCTTGGGAAATATTTGAGGAAGAGATAATGATGTTTAGATAAGAGTAATAATAGTCAACATGACCACATGTGCATATTTAGAATATATATAAACATATATTTTTCTAAGATGGATTTTGCTGGTGAGAATAAACGAGGCAAAATAGAAAGGAGGATGACTCCAGATGGCAAGTGGTGGTGATATTTCCTGAAGTAGAGACCATATGGGAGGCGGAAGAGTCAGGGATGCATAGCTGCTTTAGCTAAATTTGAGATGCCTACCAAACATCCAAGGGGATGTCAAACACACAGTAAAATAAGCAAGTCTGGCATTTGGAGGAGAGTTTGAGGCTGAATACAGATGGAATTTTAAGCCACAGGACTGGAATATATATAAATGTTTATATCAATAGACTTCCTAGGTTGCTATCAAAATAATGTGCTGTTTTTGAATAGTTAATTTTAGTAAATTTCAAAGATGAATGGTCAAGAGTAAATTCTTGAGATAGGTTTTCAAGGTTTCACTTTTTTTTGCGTTTATTAAGTTGGCAATCTTTTTTCCCCTCTGAACATGATGAAAAGCTGAACTGTTACATCACAGCATTGCTCATTTGTGTAATCTGCCACATCTGTATTCAGAACATCTAAGTCAAGCTTTTCACTTCTAACTCTTTTTAAATCACTCATTAAACCATGATTTGGGGAATGCACTTTGTCAATATTTGAATTATTGCACATTTTGAAGAATTATGTTTGTTTATTGGATGGTTGATATATCACTTAAAGCCAGATAAAGAAAACTGAAACAACCCTGACTACCTTAATTAGCAGGTGATTTAATACTGGTAATTTGGTGCATACCAATGCAATTCAAGGGCTTGGAGGCTGCTGTTCAGGATGAGTTCAAGAATACACTGCAGAAGTTGCGACTCAAGAATTAGGAAGCTATTTCTGTTAGAACTATTACAAATTCTTGATAAGAAGAGAATTAAAACTGGGAGAACTTCTTGCTGGATTGGGCCTCACTTGGCACAACCAACTCTCTATCACTCAAGAAGCTCACGAGGGGACATGAAATGCAAGGACTCTAACAATTTTGCTAGCAGCGCCAGGAGAAGGATCAGGAAGAAGGCTTCATTTCATGTTCTGTGTCTAGATCTTCCACAGGTGCATCCATTTGGGAAGCCTAATCACATCCAAAACACTAGCTGTGAGCCTGAGAAAAAAATTATTTTTCCAATATTTCCCCATTATATATATTTTTTTATTTGCTTTGTTGCTTTTTATTCCCTGTTCAGATTTTACTGACGGGGAGATACACTGAAAGAGAAGACAGATGCTGGGTAAGCCATTCCACAGTATCTACTATAATTTTATTTTTATTTTTACTGTTTGCTTGTAGGTTCTATCATAAATAGGGCTTATATAGAAGCATACTAATATGAATAAACACTCCAGTCACATTTTGACTTGCAAGTAAGCAGTCATGTGTTATCCTTGGCCACCAATTTGAGTGTGTGTGCATGTGTGTTATAACAACACAGTATTGAAAATTACCATAGTATTGAAAATTCTGAAGCCTATTTCCAAAAATATTATGGGTATTTTACTTATAAATATGTATACCTATAAATATATGCAATTTACCTATGAATATATTATATACATACATATATATAATTGTTTAAATTTTTCTCAGCACATAGTACAGAATCCGACTGATAGTAGATGCTCAATAAATATTTGTGGGATACTTTCAAAGCCATATAGATTTTTATAATAGATTGACCCATCATTTCACTTGTTGTAAGTCTATTTTATCATTTATATATCTTTAGATCTAAACAATGAACACTACTGATTTGCGAAAGCTATGTTAAGAAATATGCTTAATCAAATAAATGTCCCTTTTAGAAATTTCATCCTACATAAACATTCCAATAAACCTGTATGTCTCATTATTTCATTTCTTTATTTTAAAATGCTTTCCATTAACAATTTTGCATATGAAAACCTACTAATAATATGTTATAAAATTGATGATTGTGAATTTTACTTATAGGCAGAATCCCCCCTTGTCTTTTCCTTGAATGGTTGCCAAGAAAAATCTAGCTCAAGAGACTGTCAAGAGGAAGTACTTGAAATTTCTTCTCTATCCTATATTTGTGCAGATTGTTATTTATATCTGGTGGTAAAGTGGAAAATTAGGCTAATTCTTACCTCAATGCTCTGATATTTAAATCTCCTGAAAGGAGTATTTGTTATGATGATTGATAGAATGATTATACAAGATCTTAAGTAGCCACGATTACATTGTGAATTCTCATGGTTAAATTTATTCAAGTGTTTTAAACTGCCGATAGCCTCCAAAATTAGTGAACACTAACCCACAAAAAGGTATTAGAATAAATTTATAAGATTGAAAGTCTCTCCAGATTTTTGTTCTGAAATGTATCCCAGTATGGTGAATTATTTGATTAAACTTAACTACTGAAGAACTTCTAGAAATGTTTCTCTATTATTTTATAATATTTCAGAATACAAAAAAATAAGTTGTAATATCTTTAAACATCTCTGATGTGTATTAAATACTACATAAAATATTCAATGGCTAATAGACTACATTTTAAAGAGTGTTTCAAAGAACTGTACTGCAATTATTTTCAAAATTGCAATTTATTTTTTTAAGTTATTTAGCAATTTTATCCTGGTCATAAACAAAAAAAATGATTCACCTTGCTATTTTGCTACAATTAAGATGCATTCACATGTAAAAAAATCTAAAAAGTTTGACTTAACAAAGAAAAAATGTATGTGCATGTGTGTATGTGTGTATATATACAGCTTTACTTTAGTATAATTACTGTATGTATATATATATAAGCATATATATCCACATATATATGTATACATACACATATGTCTCTTAGTAGTTTTCTAGAACTATTAATGTCTGTTGAAGAAATTCAGGAAACCATTTTGTCTTGGCCAAAATAAATGGTTTACTGGACTATGGACAAACTTTAAGACATCCTGGCACCATTGAACATGCAAAACCTGACAATAGTGACTCAGCTTTTCCTACAAAAATGAGTTAAATGTGACTGTGGTTAGATTCTGTGGTTTGTATTAGATCCTTCATCTTTTTAAAGTTTCCTTGAATTTTCACCTTTGTGTTTTCCTAACAATCCAAACACCATTTCCTTCTTTCCTCTGTTTCATTATATTTTTACTTTCACAATTGTAAGTACTTGAGGCAGTTCTTTTTTTCTTATTTAAGATCTTTTAGAATCAAAATAAGCAAAAACAACTATGTTTCTAATATTTTTATATCTATTCAGACTGAAAGTTTTAATTTTGTGTATCTATTGATTTAATTTTTATTAGATATTTATTGAAGTGATTTCCTGACTCAGAATGAAGAAGAGAATTACTGAAAACATTAAATATATGTATAGTATTCTCTGTGTTTTTGTTGTTTTCCACTTAACAGCTATATTAATGTTTTTCAGTGATTTCTGAAGAATTTCTTTGCAATGCTCTGCATGTAATTATTCTTTTCTCTTACTAATTTAATTTTATCACGTCATATGCTGGCTTTGAGAATCAGGAATAAGGTGGCATTCAAGTGCTGTATGGAAAGATAAGCACTATTTAGATATGTAGAGGTGAAATAGGGAGAGAATTTCAAGTGGTGGGAAAGCAAAAGCTAAAACATGGAGGAATAATTAGATCCTAGGACACAGAAAAGTGCTAACTAATTACCTGGATGTCGTTGAATAGATATGGTTAGATTAAAGATATCTTCAATGGAATTTTAAATATGTTTATTTAGCCTGTATCCAATTATGAACTCATCAATATTTTTTTGAACATGAGAAGAATAATCAGATTCATGCTTTAAAATTATCAGTATAAATATGGGCTAAAACATACGATACTAGGGGGAGAATCAAAGCAGACAGATGGGTTAGAAAAGTAATGAAATGTTCTTGAGTTAAGGAGACCTGGAATGAGGATAGTAGAGAGACTAAGATGAGAAGGTGAAAAGTGATTCTTAAGTGTCAGGTCTAGATTGTTTTAAGAAAACAAACTTTTTTAAAAATGTTTTCTAGAATTCTATGCTTCTATGATTAATTATGAACACACTAATTATCAAATTCATCATGACCTAGAAATATAGATACAATATAGAACTAGAGCTAAGAAGACAAAATGAGACCAAAAAAATCATGATTTAAAAACAAAAAAACATTTATTTTTCAGTTGACAACCTTTAATGACTGTCTTTTGTACTATAGTGTAGGCACTACGCCAGCAATGAACTAGACACAGCCCCTTTCCTTGCAGTGCCCAATGCGGTATGCATCATGCAAAGCGAAACCAAAGTAATTTCAGGGGAAATATAATGAATTTGGTGTTTTTACCCTAGGATGCCTGACCTCATAGGGATTCATATATGAACTTGATTCTATCCATGGGCTCCAGAACCAAAAGGTAACATTTATGCAAATAATCAGATATACATCATTCTACTGAGGAGATTAATAACTTTTGTCAGCTAACGATATTATTATGTTATGCTTCCCCACAAAAATTTCAAGTTAAGTTAATGAAAGTTTTGAAGACAGAACTTGTGAGTGTCAATGTATGCTGTGAAAATAAAAAAAGACCAGAGAAAGTACTATCAGAATGGTAAACAACCTCAGAGAATTCATTAATACTGAATTCAGTAGGAGGAGATTTTCAAGAAGGAAGGGATTAATACTGGCAAGTGCTGCAGAGAGGTCCAGGAGGTTGAGGATGGTGCAACTGCAATTAGCAAAAGCAATTATCTCCTTTAAGGGTATAAAGAGCAATTGTAAATTAGAGTAAAAAATCAAACTAAGAAATATATTGAAGAGGTTCTTACTGGTTTAGTTTTGACCTTCATTTTCTGTCACTACCAAGTTATACATTATGTGCTTTCTTTTAAATTCTATCTTGAGGTATTTCCTTTCAATTTTGTTGGTGTCATATCAAAATGAATGTCATATAAGCAATAAGTCCACTGATTTATAATAGATATTTGAGGTTTTATATTTCTCTTTATTGGAAGACTAGATCTTACTTTTTTTTTGCAAATAACCTGGCTCTCTGGGTAAACTTAATAGTGGTTAAAGGCTTGAGCCCTTCAGTCTGGACAGCTTGGTTTCAAACCTCAGATCTCTTATGATCTGGTTATATGACCTTACAGATAATATTTAATTACCCTAAACCATTTTTAATATGTCAAAAGAGGGTAAAAATATATCTATTACATTTGTTTTCCAGTAGGATTAAATTAATAATGCTTGCATTGTTCAATATATAATTGCTATATTTTTACCAGTTTAGTAGTTAGTAATTATTTCCAATTTATTGTAAAATTAATTAGACACTTTTCTAGAATATGTCTATATATTCTACCACTCCCAAGATTTACTTGAGAATTCACATTAAGATGTTTTGTTTGGATTAGAGTTTGTTTGGATTTTTTTTGTTTTTAATTTTTGTTTGGTTTTTTGTGTGTGTGTGAATCTAGATTTACAAAGACATCCTCCTCCTCCTTCATTAAGACATCATAATAGCTTGTTTAGTCTTTTATCTACTATCAAATTGCACTAAACATAGGTCTTCCATATTTCTTCCACGTTATGAGAGAATTATGAATTACTGTGGTTGTTTTATTTAAGATGTGTATTTTGGTAGATTGGGAAACATTTTCAAAGTCTACCACAATATCTGAGTGTCTTAGGAGGATGGAGGATCATCATGCAGGAGGTGTAGCTCCAGGTGCTTGGCGACAGGGTATTGTTTGGATCCCTCTATGGGTGTTGATGTCACATAGGATAATGGCAGAATTTGCAATTGGGAAGGAGACAGTGGCAAGTGTGAAGTATTCACTGAAAGTAAGGGGCTGCAAGTGGGTAGAGAATATGTATGAGAAGGGTTGTAGAGATGTGTGGCCAATGGCTTAAGTCTCTAAGAAGAAGGTTATTCCAGAGTCACAAAAGGGTGGAATGATATGAGTCTCTTCTTGAATAAACAACAACAACAAAACAGAGAGGTTCAACCTAAAACTATACAAAAACAGTTGTTTTGCAAGTCCTCATATTGCAAACACCTCTACTCCTTGCCTTTGATTTAACAGTGACTGACAAGCCTCTGTAATCAAAAGATAGACTTAATTTTATATTTGCTGTTTTTCATTTGAACACACATTTTTTTTCACATTGTCTGTCTTCTCTGACATAAGTACCAATCACTAAGAGATACCCACTTGCCATGTTGCTTATGGTAATGGCGGTTTGGGCCCTGGGCATCACAAGAGCAGCCAAATTACCTCAAGAACAATACAGATTCTTGGTACTGACAGCACAGTTTCTTCTCTTCCTTAGCTAAATCCTCCTTTATCTTTCCTCACAACACAGCACATTAATCTAAAACATCATATATTTTGTAAACTGCATAATGATTTCCCCTCCTGTGCTGATTCTTTGTTCTGGGACAGATTGAAGGCATTCATGTGCTGAGTTGTGCTAACAGCATATTCAAAAAAAGGAAGATTTCATTAGCATAGAAACTGAAATTCATCAGTTTCTAAGTAAATTTCACAAATTTGAAAGGCAAAAACTACATGAAGGTAAAGGAGTGGAGATAGAATAAAAGAACAAAGAGATCAAAATAAAAGCAAGCAGGCAGATGAACTAAACTTATGATCACTTATTGATCATATTGTGATTAAAATAGAAAAAATAGAATAGATTTTTTCAGGTCTAGCCATGGGCATTTGGAATATATTTTCTTTAAAGTCAGTACAAAAGTTAAAAGGGAAGACTGGTGACTCTTGATTCTCCTGAATGCTTTATTCTGTGCTCCTGATATGTGAGAACCATGATGGGCTCTTGGGGCAAGGAGAAGATACTATTCTGTTTCAATTTGGGGCATTTATTCCCAGAGAATTAGTGTTGAAAGTAGGTGCTGAAATATTACCGTTCTTCCACATCTGTAGAATCATTTCAAATTACTACTGTGTGGGCATAATCAGATGCAGAATCTACACAATATAGCAAATGTATATGAAATTATTTTATTTTTTTGAATTTTATTTTATTTTTTACTTATATAACGGGTCCTTATTAGTTATCTGTTTTATATATATTAGTGTATACATGTCAATCCCAATCTCCCAATTCATCCTGCCACGAACCACCCCCCAAAATTATTAATTAAGGTTAAGATTGACATTGCCTTAAGGAAAAAAATCAAATATTTGCTATTAAGATTTTTAGATTTCATGGGATTTGTTGCTGCTGTACAGAACTTTGTAAATATCTGGTCTAAGCCTTATTAGATGACAAGTTACAAGTCACATCCTTGGCAGTCTAAGCATGGAAAAGCTCTGATATTTGAACTTCCAGGCTCCTGCTCTTAGGAGAATAGCAGAAGCCAGTTAGCTTTGGAGGATGCCTATGTTTAGGGACAAGGAAGTAAATTTAAAATACTAGAAAATACTAGAAAAGAAATTATAGAAAGGTAAATACATCATTAAGGCATTCAAAGTTGAGGGGGAAATGTTTGAAAACATAATATTAAGCTCTATCGAATGCTGCAAAGATAAAAAAGAGGGCTAAACCTTTCTGTGGGTCATTTTTGCCACATTTTCGATTCTCTTATGGCAAGGACTTGTGTCTATTTTACCAGCTTTAATGTCAAATGTGCCTCCTCATTTCCAGCCTCCTGTGTATGTTCAGCTGGCAGATTAATGTTTCTGAGTCAGTTTTTCACATTTCATCTTCCCCAAGTTCTCAGTGCTTTCACGCAGTATTTCTCAAAGTGTGTACCCAAGAGCACTGGTATGAGAATCCCCCAACGCGTGGTCCTTGCTAAAAATTCAACTACCAGCCCTCCACTTTACCTAGTATATTAGATTAGGGGGAAGAGCCTCATGTCTTTTTTTTAATGATAATTCTCTAAAACCTTTCCTGATCTGTTCCCCCATTATAATTTGTATCACATTTCCTCTGTTCCTTGGGTCCATTATAATAATGCTGGGAAGATGGAGGGTCCAGTGAATCCCTGCTCCTGTACTCTTAGAGCCAATTCTAATTAATGTTACTCACCTGAAGTTGGAGATGCTAGAGGCAGCACATGAAACCCCTGGCAAAGCTGATGCTCAGCAGCCTAAAAACTCTTTCATTTGTTAAGGCAAATACAAACTGAAAATAGGAGGCTTAATTCTGCCTGTTGAAAATAAAGGAAGAGACATCCGACTCCCTTTTCTTAAGGTATTTACTTTAGAAACTTGTCATCATAAGTTCTTTGTCTCTTTGAAGTGTACGGAAATCTTTTTAAAAGCTAAATTAACCCCTTGACAAATTTGCAACCCAGAAAATGTCTTTCCCAAGGACCGTGTCTTTGTACTGGAACCATCAAAGAAGAGAGATCCTACCCCCCACTCTGTATGGGAAGACACGAGCCTAACATCAACAGGCACCTCCTTCCAAGTTGCACAACTACCTCTTACTATAACGATATGAGGAGTTTATTTTTCCTTTGGATGAATTCAGTTAGCAAACAGAAACGGGCATCCAAATTACCAGGTGCATTGTGAGGAACTGTGTTTGACCAATGGTGCTGTCAAATTCTTTTACTTGAGAACAACTTACTAGTTATCTTTTTTAACATCGTTATTGGAGTATAATGGCTTTACAATGGTGTGTTAGTTTCTGCTGTATAACAAAGTGAATCAGCTATATGTATACATATATCCCCATATCTCCTCCCTCTTGCATCTCCCTTCCACCCTCCTTATCACACCCCCCTAGGTGGTCACAAAGCACCGAGCTGATCTCCCTGTGCTATGTGGCTGCTTCCCACTAGCTATCTATTTTACATTTGGTAGTGTATATAAGTCCATGCCACTCTCTCACTTCGTCCCAGCTTACCCTTCCCCCTCCCCATGTTCTCAAGTCCATTCTCTACATCTGAGTCTTTATTCCTGTCCTTCCTGTCCCTAGGTTCTTCAGAACCACTTTTTTTTTTTTTTTAGATTCCATATATATGTGTTAGCATATGGTATTTGTTTTTCTCTTTCTGACTTACCTCACTCTGTATGACAGACTCTAGGTCCGTCCACCTCACTAAAATAACTCAAGTTTCATTTCTTTTTCTGGTTGAGTAGTATTCCATTGTATATATGTGCCACATCTTCTTTATCCATTCTTAAGAACACATATGTCATGGGTCCTATCTGCTGGCTTGGTGTGAGATTTCTTTGTTTTGGTAGTCTCTTAGTGGATTGCTTCTGATGTGTATCACATTCTGGTTTAATGCTTATTCAATAACAAAGTTTTTTTCTTTTTTTTACCTCTGTGGAGGTGTTTTCTAGGTTGTTTTGAGATATTGTTTTTAATGACATTTCCTCAACACATGATTAAAGAGAAAATCTTAGTGCTTATGTTAGTAAATTTAGCAGCAACAAAAAGCCAGTAGAGAAAGCCAAAAGTAGGAAAGGATAACAATAGAAATAAAGGCTTAAATGAATGAAATAGAAAATGAGTAAATGAATTTGAAAGATAAATATATCCAAAAGTTCATTCTTTGGTATGAAGAATAGATAAATGTCTTTTTAAATTGATTAACAAAAAAGAAAGAAAAAGAAACAGAGACTAAAATAAAAATGTAACATATTCAAACATATGGAAGACTATAAAATAATTTTAAAATATATGTATATATATATATATTTTTTTGGCCACATGTGGCTTGCAGGATCTTATTTTCCCCTACTAGGGATGAAACCCAAGCCCCAGAAGTAAAAGTACTGAGTCCCAAGCACTGGACTGCCAGGGAATTCCCAGAAATATACTTTTTATTATGTGAAAATACATTTGAAATCTTAAGGATATTGACAATTTCTTTATGCATTTTTTTTTTTTTTTTTTTGTGGTACACGGGCCTCTCACTGTTGTGGCCTCTCCCGTTGCGGAGCACAGGTTCCAGACGCGCAGGCTCAGCGGCCATGGCTCACGGGCCCAGCCGCTCTGCGGCATATGGGATCTTCCCAGACCGGGGCACGAACCCGTGTCCCCTGCATCGGCAGGAGGACTCTCAATCACTGTGCCACCAGGGAAGCCCTCTTTATGCATTTTACACTTGCATTATATATTCCAAAAACAGAAATTCAAGGAGTAGCTTTTTCCTTCACAAATCAAGTAACTTTCTTAAATTAAGATATAGACATTAATTTAATGAACATCGGCTCTCACTGTTGCATTTACACTTCCAATATTTCTAAGGCAGTCATCTAAAATGATACTTGCCTGGGAAGCTCGAGGCAAAATGGTTTACCTTCAGGCTCATTCAACATCACCCTATAGGCCTAATGCAAATTAGAATTCTGACTCTAGTTGAGCTTGGAACTTTGATTAGCCTGAGGGAATAAGGCAAAAGGGGAAGAAAGAAGGAAATATTTATTAAATATCAACTATGTAAAAACTGAAAAGTACAGAATTGAAGAGCAAAAAGAAAAAAGAAAAAAATAGGGGGTGGGGAAGGATGTGTAGATATATATTCATTAAACAAATATTTATTGAGTACCTATTCTATATCTCATACTATTGCAAAGTAAATATGCAAGCTAACAACTATGCAAGTTTCAACAGAGATAGGGAAACTCTTGATGTGAATTGTACTGGCTATATATGAGCTTCATGGCATATTTGCTATAGATGTGTTCAAAGCTGGGGATGGCTAGACCTTTGCCTAATGATTAACTCTTTGTCTACATCTTTCATAAAATGTCTCAGATTCCCTAGGTCAAAAAATCTACACAAACACTGGAATGTCATAGACCTGCATTTGTATTTCTCTTACTGCTATCTTTTCCCATTGTGTTTTGAAATTATTTGGATGAATATTAAATACCCTTTATTCATTTAATTTTTCAGTCCCTGAGAGTTGAGAACATCTTATTCATTTTATGAGTTTAATACTTACTGAGTAAATATACTATCATAAAATATTTGTCATTTTTAGCTGATTGAGGTTTTACTTTTCAACCTGGAAACTCTGTGTGTTGTCTCCATAGTATTCTATTTTTGAAAGGCTTCATTTAGGGCAAGGATACTAAAAATTACAAATTCTGAAATGGACAGATAGACTAAGACTTTTATCATTGTAACTGGACACCTCAGCCACTGGGACATCTATATTTTTTTCCTTCTAGCTCAGTTTCTAAAATCAAAATTTGCCTAAGGAAGCCACTTTCACAAATCAAAGTCCAAGTGTTATAAATTTCCAACTAGCACAAAAATTTGCAAGGGAAAAAGTGCACAATGGACAATGTTGTACATTAGTATGCAATGTTATAAAGAGAATGCACCAAACAGAAAACCCCAGCATTGCACTGATGTAGATCAGTCTCTTATTTTCTTTACAGTACACCTCAAAAAAATCTTCCAATTGCTCTGATATTCTCCCTGGAAGGCAAGCAGTTCTTCAGGGTAAAGCTCATATCATTAGATAAGGGCTTTGATGTGAGCTCTTTTATTTCCTGCCAATTTGTCAATTTTTTCAGTACCAGAGTCTGTAAAATTGCACATTAGAAATGGCTAAAATTTGGTTCCAGAGACATGCAACAAAATGAGACTATTATGCTTATTGCCTTCAGGGCAGATTCTGCTTTAGAGATCAACATGCTGTATATCACAGTAATGATGGGATTCAGGGTGTGGGCACTGAACAGAGTTCTATCCTGGAGTGATATTTCTGGATTTCTAGTTCCAGGTAAAGTTCACAGCATACTCTGTAGACTAATTTTTATCACTTCAATAAGAATCCACCAGCTGTAGTTCAGTACAGGACACGAAATGTTATTTATTATGATGACCACATCTTGTCATCACACTGCAGAATATGGCAAATTATGACCAAGATGGTCATTGGCTATATTTACCTTCATAGACTCATAGATTCTTTAACAGCTATAATACGTTTAATTACGTTCTTCCTCTTAAGAAAAATGAATGCAAATACAAAGTGCCAATGTTCTTAAGTAAGTCTCATGTATCAATAGATATGCCCTGTGTGCGTAACCTTAGAGTATAAATTTCACATTATTGCAACAAATAAACTGTTAACTCTTGGAAAATCACAGTGATACATTTTGTTCAGAAATTGTGTGCTTGCTATTTGATGTTGTTACTAAAAATTAGAGAGATGCATGTCTGTTATTAGCACTGACTCAATGGGATAATAAAATTATGATTGCAGTTGTCACAGCTAATTTATCCTATGCTAGAAGATGTTAGAAGAGGGTATAGAACACATTGCAAGCTTGGAGGGGGAAAAGCAAAGATTATAGGGAAAAACCTCTGTTTACTTTCTCAAATGAAGAGGGAAGATGATTTTCTGGATTGTTTAGATACATGATAAAGAAATGCCAAGTGCTGTATCAAACACAATGATACATGTAATAATGTAATAATCATTTTTAAGAAAATGGGGATAAACTCAGGCCAATTTTGAAGACTTCTGATGTCATGAAATTTCTTCCCAGATTCCCTGAAGTCTGCTTATCTCTTTTCTACTTGTTTCACGCTATTTTCTACTTTCTTCACTCTGCTACAGCCACAGAAGACTTTTATCTGTTAGATCATGCCCCAGGACATTTGTGTTTATTTTTCTATTTATTCCTGAACTCTCTGCTACCTATATATTTGCAAGACCGGCCCCTTTTCTTCATTTGTGTCCCATCTAGAAATCTTTATTTCATCTAGAAACTCCACAATAAACAGTACGTCATCTCCCACCCCAGATGCACTCCATCTGATACCGTTGCAATGGACAAGGCAGACCGAGCCCCTTATTTCATGGAGCTTTTTATCATACTGAGGTAGAGACAATAGTGATCAAATGAATAAGAAAAATAATTTCAAACTTTTGTGCAAACTTTAAGAAGAATAAAGCAAGATAATACATTAGAGTTCAACAGTGATGGGAGGAGAGGGTGATCATATAATACGTACTATAATTTATAAAGGAACATTTTAAAGATTAATATGCAAGTAGAATAATCTCTACATCACTCTAGAGTTTGGTGTATGACTTTTGAATAGAAGAATGATCAGATAGCCATCAGGCCATTTTGCTGTGTGCCCCACACCCTCAAATGTAAGTATCTGAATACCTTTTTAAAGTGTTGCTTAATGTCTCCCTTGAGGAAGGAATGGCTCTGGCTCTCAATATTTGGGGAATAGGAAAGGTAGAGGGACAGAGGTGAACCCAGCAAGGTGTATGTCAATTTCCAGTCATCCCTTTTTATAGCACTATGCTTCACACACACAACAAAGCATGTGGCTTCACCAAATGAAGAGGCAGTCTAGCCCTTTCTTCTGCAGAAAATACCAGTTCACTACTCCCTGCCTGAAATATAGAAGTTATAGAGGAACCAGCTTTTGTAGCCACTCTGCAGAATTACTTTTACTAAATTCCTCAAGTTTCAGCCTCATTACCAGTTTCAAAATACCTCTGGCCCCATTGCTTTAAGTTCTGTTTGTCCCTTTCAGGAATCCGTTAGGGCTAACATAATTCTTTCTCAAGAACAATGACCTCTTTAGCCTACTGGGTTGTAGGTACCTAAACCCTGCTGTCAATCAGTCCTCCTCTAGCTGATATCCATCTTCCCTAAACTTTATTGACATTCATTGTCTGACCATGTCTCTTTTCTCATTCCCTTTGTTCTTGTAGTTTTAACAGTATCCTCTTTTATTTCTTAAAAAATTAATGCTCCTTTACTTTTGTTTGAATGGTGTGTGGAGGATGTCATAAATACATGTAGCTAATTTGCTCTGTTTCATAAACTTTGTTTTTTTAATAAACAATTAAAAACAGGATCATAATAAATTTCAAGAAAATAATATCTTCAGATGGAGACTAATTTATTATTTCCTTTGGCATCGTGATTTTCACTTAAAAGTGAATACTTGCAAAAAATTTCACGTCTTATAAATAATCTTGAGTTTAAATGAATGGTTTTATGTGTTATAATTAAAGATGATTTTGTGTATATATTTACATATAATTCCATTTATTTGATGAAATAAAAAAATTAAAGAGTGATTCTTAGTAACATGCTTAAAAAAGAATCATTTTCCAATCTATGAAGTAATATTAACATTAAAAATTTTGAACATACACATTATACTTTTTCCCTAATTTTGAGCTATAATTTAGTTATCTCCTTTCAATGAAGTGACATAAATTCAAAACAGAAATACAGATATCTGAGTCATATCAAATAACAAGATATTTAGATATGAAACATAGGTGTGTCAGAGCATTGTTTAGGGAAATAAAAATGCATGCCACTTTTTTTCATTATCCTCTATTAAACTGCTAAGTTTAAAATGTCATTTTTCTAAAATATATTTAAATTTAGACCTGTTATGTTAACTTCAAATTGGAGAAAAAGCTAAATATCATTAAACATGGTGATAAATACATGTTAAATATTTTAGTGACCTTGTTTATAAAAAGACATATTTAGGATTGAGTAGGAGTACTGGAATCTAGGAACAAAAATGCAAGAAAGAAACTGGCCTGGATGTGACATCCCATAGCACATAAAAGACTAAACTTACAGAAATTATTACTACTACTATTTTAAAAATCAATATTTTAAGTATGTGATTAGTGGGTAGTGATTAGCGTATTCAATATATCTCACATTCTTATTAACCTCAATATAAATTACCCACATACAAAACTGAGAATTACAGAGAGATCATTTGTTTTGACTTTTCAAAACAAATAGAATTTTGACTAATGGGAATAATCAGTGAATAAGAACTGAAGTAATTGATTTGACACCAAATCTTTAAGGTGCTTAATTTATTGATTTAATGTATTGTCTCTCCTAGCGCTGAACACATTGTTAGGCATTAAAGAAAGAAAAGTGACTAAGATGAACAGTTTCCCTGCTCTCCTGTAGGTTAGAAATCTATACATGTAGGTGATGATCACAAATTAAACCTCAATATTATTCTTGTAAATATTTAAAATTTCCTATCTGTAGTGAAGATAATTTCTTATATCATACCTCACAAGAATTATTATAAAATTATCATTATGAATTTCTTTTGAAAACTGGGAAAACTTGTTGAAATATCTAATTATTTAATACAATACACACTTTCATATATATGAAGTATGGCTACAAGAAAATGGGAACATTTTTAAAATAAAAAATCAAGATTTTAAAATTTAAGAGAGTATATTACCCCAAATGAGTCATCTTAAATAATATATAAATATTCTGATTAGCCTCCTTTGTTAGTCTGGGCTCCCAAGAAAACAGGTAAGCATGGGAGAAAATGGAACTGAACCAGGGAAGGAGAAAAAAATCAAAAATAAGGTGACAAATTAGTAAACTGGCCACAACTTCACAAAATCCCACTCACATTAGGTCATGTAAGACATTTCCTGTGAGGCTGCGTGAAATTCTCACATCTCCAAATATTTGGTTAGAAGTAGAAAGGGCAAGAAATTCATCTTCTGGCTCCCTCACGAATGAAAAATCTCACTGTAAGTGTCTCCACCAGGTGTTAACTTCCTCAATTTCTATGTTCTTCTTCTGAGCCCTCTTGGCAGCTTTAGGGAAGTCAGAGCCTCCTCTGAGAGCTCTCTTCCAGCTGTGGTCCACACAGTGGTCTCTCTTGTTAATGGGTACCAGGTGTGGGTTCTCCTAGACCTGTAGAACCATGGTGAAATTGATGGCTGAATCTTTACACTGATGAGATGATCTACTCTGAGGAAACAGAGCATGTTGTCTAGAGAGGGGAGGCTGGAGGGAAGAGTAGGGGCCCAGTGGTTCTAGTTGGATGCAAATCAAAGTCCAGTATACCTTCCATATTTCCTCTCTCTCTCTTTTTGAAGAGTGTGACTCAGATGTTTCAGATATATTTCTCTCTGGATTTAACCACAACACACTTTTGTGTATTTTTAACATTAAATCAGTTATCATAGTGAAAATTAACATCTATAATGACATTAACAAAGTGATTGCAATTGAAAATGAAAAACGTTTAAAAATGACACAGTAAAAAAAACTAGTTAATTAGTTATAAAATTTCTAGTGTTTTAAAATACCTTTGCCTTCTAATTTTAACACACACACACACACACACACACACACACACACACGGATTCATTAAAAGGTAGTTATAACTTGATTGCGTATATCAAGTTATTTTTACTCCTTAGCAACAGGTGTATCATACAGATTTTTTTTTGAAAAGTCTGCTTGCCCCAAATTTATTTCAATCTTTTTCACAAATATGTGAATAAGAGACTTTGGCTGCAGTATATATATATGAAATTATGTTAGTACTTTTCCTTAAAAAAATGACTATATCACTAAAATGAAAAATAACAATGTAATTTCCAGATTGTAACCTTATTTCTCAGGAATTTATGGCATGAGCATAAAACGCTTAACAAATAAACCTATGTTTTTCCTCAGATACCATACAAGTTGATTAATATCACTGTTCATCTATTGTCATCTTTCATATTTCATGTTACTTGTGTACTGTTTAGCAACTTTCCACTGAAGTGCCCTAACGTGATGAATAGGAAATATATAGAGGCAAAATAATGTATTAATTAAGAATGGTTTTTATTTTTATTCTTGTCATTACATATTCTAGAAAAGAGATAAATTGGCAAAAGAAATATAAAGTAATTCTTAACATAGTTTTATAAAAACAAATAAAGAGAAATCCCATATTCCTTACTTAAATAAAGTTCATGAATAGAGGAGTTTTAGATAAATTAGGTACATTATGGTAACTGATTGCAATTTATATAATAGACTGACAAACATTTAGACAAAACACACGGTTTTGGTTAATAAATTTTGATATTTGAACCTGTAAATGTTTTTTTTCTAACATCTTTATTGGAGTATAATTGCTTTACAATGGTATGTTAATTTAAACTTTATAACAAAGTGAATCGCTATAAATATACATATATCCCCATATCTCCTCCCACTTGCGTCTCCCTCCCTATCCCAGCCCTCTAGGTGGTCACAAAACATCAAGCTGATCTCCCTGTGCTATGCAGCTGCTTTTCACTAGCTATCTATTTTATGTTTGGTAGTGTATATATGTCCCTGCCACTCTCTCACTTCGTCCCATCTTACCCTTCCCACTCCCTGTGTCCTCAAGTCCATTCTCTCTGTCTACATCTTTATTTCTGTCCTGCCCCTACGTTCTTCACAGCTATTTTTTTAAATTTAAGATTCCATATAAATGTGTTAGCATATGGTATTTGTTTTTCTCTTTCTGACTTACTTCACTCTGTATGACAGATTCTAGGTCCATCCACCTCACTACAAATAACTCAATTTCATTTCTTTCTATGGCTGAGTAATATTCCATTGTATATATGTGCCACATCTTCTTTATCCATACATCTGTTGGTAGACACTTAGGTTGCTTCCTTGTCCTAGCTATTGTAAATAGAGCTGCAATGAACATTGTGGTACATGACTCTTTTTGAATTATGGTTTTCTCATGGTATATGCCCAGTAGTGGGATTGCTGGGTTGTATGGTACTTGTATTTTTAGTTTTTTAAGGAACTTCCATGCTGTTCTCCATAGTGGCTGTATCAATTTACATTCCCACCAAAGTGCAAGAGGGTTCCCTTTTCTCCACACCCTCTCCAGCATTTGTTGTTTGTAGAGTTTTTGGTGATTGCCATGCTGACCGGTGTGAGGTGACACCTCATTGTAGTTTTGATTTGCATTTCGCGAATGATTAGTGATGTTCCAGATATTTTCATATGTTTGTTGGCAATCTGTATACCTTCTGTGGAGAAATGTCTATTTAGGTCTTCTGCCCATATTTGGATTGGGTTGTTTGCTTTTTTGATATTGAGCTGCAAGAGCTGCTTGAAAATTTTGGAGATTAATCCTTTGTCAGTTGCTTCATCTGCAAATATTTTTTCCCAGTCTGAGGATTGTCTTTTCGTCTTGTTTATGTTTTCCTTTGCTCTGCAAAAATTTTAAGTTTCATTAGGTCCCATTTGTTTATTTTTGTTTTTATTTCTATTTCTCTAGGAAGTGGGTCAAAAAGGATATTGTTGTGACTTATGTCATAGAGTGTTCTGGCTATGTTTTCCTCTAAGAGTCTTACACTGTCTGGCCTTACATTTAGGTCTTTAATCCATTTTGAGTTTATTTTTTTGTATTGAGTTAGGGAGTATTCTAATTGGATTCTTTTACACGTAGCTGTCCAGTTTTTCCAGCACCACTCATTTAAGAGGCTGTCTTTTCTCCATTGTATATTCTTGCATCTTTTATCAATAATAAGGTAACCATATGTGCGTGGCTTTATCTCTTGGCTTTCTATCCTGTTCCATTAATCTATATTTCTGTTTTTGTGCTAGTACCATAGTGTCTTGATTACTGAAGTAATCTGTAGTATATTCTGAAGTCCAGGAGCCTGATTCCTCCAGCTCCATTTTTCTTTCTCAAGATGCTTTGGCTATTCAGGGTCTTTTGTGTTTCCTGACAAATTGTGAATTTTTTTGCTCTAGTTCTGTGAAAAAGGCCATTGGTAATTTGATAGGGATTGCATTTAATCTGTAGATTGCTTTGGGTCATATAGTCATTTTCACATTTTTCATTCCTCCAATCCAAGAACATGGTATATCTCTCCATCTGTTGGTATCATCTTTAATTTCCTTCATCAGTGTCTTATAGTTTTCTGCATACAGGTCTTTTTTCTCCTTAGGTAGGTTTATTCTTAGATAGGTTTATTCTTCTTGTTGCAATGGTAAATGGGAGTGTTTTCTTAATTCCACTTTCAGATTTTTCATCATTAGTGTATAGGAATACAAGATATTACTGTGCATTAATTTTGTACTCTGCTACTTTACCAAATTCATTGATTAGCTCTAGTCATTTTCGGGTAGCATCTTTAGGATTCTCTATGTATAATATCATGTCATCTGCAAACAGTGACAGCTTTACTTATTCTTTTCTGATTTGTATTCCATTTATTTATTTTTCTTCTCTGATTGCTTTGGCTAAAACTTCCAAAATTATGTTGAATAATAGTGGTGAGAGTGGAAAGCCTTCTCTTGTTCCTCATCTTAGAGGAAATGGTTTCAGTTTTTCGCCATTGGGAATGATGTTGGTTGTGGGTTTGTCATATATAGCCTTTATTCTGTTGAGGTAAGCTCCCTTTATGCATACTTTCTGGAGGGTTTTTATGAAAAATTGGCATTGAATTTTGTTGAAAGCTTTTTCTGCATCTATTGAGATGAACATATGATTCTTCTCCTTCAATTTGTTAATATTGTTTATCACAGTAATTGATTTGTCTATATTGAAGAAGCCTTGCATTCCTGGAATAAACCCCACTTGATCATGGTGTATGATCTTTTTAATGTGATGTTGGATTCTGTTGGCTAGTATTTTGTTGAGGACATTTGTGTCTATGTTCATCAGTGATATTGGCCTGTAGTTTTCTTTCTTGGTGACATCTTTGTCTGGTTTTGGTATCAGGGTGATGGTGGCCTCAGAGAATGAATTTGGGGGTGTTCCTCCCTCTGCAATATTTGGAAGAGTTTCAGAAGGATAGGTGTTAGCTCTTCTCTAAATGTTTGATAGAATTCGCCTGTGAAGCCATCTGGTCCTGGGCTTTTGTTTGTTGGAAGATTTTTAATCACAGTTTCAATTTCAGTGCTTGTGATTGGTCTGTTTATATTTTCTATTTCTTCCTGGTTCAGTCTAGGAAGGCTGTGCTTTTCTAAGAATTTATCCATTTCTTCCAGGTTGTCCATTTTATTGGCATAAGTTGCTTGTAGTAATCTCTCATGATCTTTTGTATTTCTGCAATATCAGTTGTTACTTCTCCTTTTTCATTTTTAATTCTATGGATTTGAGTCTTCTCCCTTTTTTTCTTGATGAGTCTGGCTAATGGTTTATCAATTTTGTTTAGCTTCTCAAAGAACCAGCTTTTATTTTTATTGATCTTTGCTATTGTTTCCTTCATTTCTTTTACACTTTTTTCTGATCTGAACCTTATGATTTCTTTCCTTCTGCTAACTTTGGAGTTTTTTTGTTCTTCTTTCTCTTATTGCTTTAGGTGTAAGATTAGGTTGTTTATTTGAGATGTTTCTTATTTCCTGAGGTAGTATTGTATTGCTATAAGCTTCCCTCTTAGAACTGCTTTTGCTTCATCCCATAGGTTTTGGGTGTTGTGTTTTCATTGTCATGTATTTCTAGATATTTCTTGATTTCCTCTTTGATTTCTTCAGTGATATATTGGTTATTTACTAATGTATTGTTTAGCCTCCATGTGTTTGTATTTCTTACAGATTTTTCATGTAATTGATATCTAGTCTCATAGCATTGTGGTCGGAAAAGATACTTGATATGACTTCAATTTTCTTAAATTTACAAAGGCTTGATATGTGACACAAGATATGATCTATCCTGTAGAATGTTCCATGAGCACTTGAGGAGAAAGTGTATTCTGTTCTTTTTGGATGGAATGTCCTATAAATATCAATTAAGTCCATCTTGTTTAATGTATCATTTAAAGCTTGTGTTTCATTATTTATTTTCATTTTGGATGACTTGTCCATTGGTGAAAGTAGGGTGTTAAAGTCCCCCTAATATGATTGTGCTACTGTTGATTCCCCCTTTTATGGCTGTTAACATTTGCCTTATTTATAGAGGTGCTCCTATGTTGGGTGCGTAAATAATTACAATTGTTATATCTTCTTCTAGGATTGATCCCTTTATCATTATGTAGTGTCCTTCTTTGTCTCTCGTAATAGTCTTTATTTTAAAGTCTATTTTGCCTGATATGAGAATTGCTACTCCAGGTTTCTTTTCATTTCCATTTGCATGGAATATTTATTCCATCCCCTCACTTTCAGTCTGTATGTGTCCCTAGGTCTGAAATGGGCCTCTTGATGACAGCATATGTATGGGTCTTGGTTTGTATCCATTCAGCCAGTCTATATCTTTTGTTAGAGCATCTAATCCATTTACATTTAAGGTAATTTTCGAAATGTATGTTCCTATTATCATTTTCTTAATTGTTTGGGGTTTGTTATTGTATGTCTTTTCCTTCTCTTGTGTTTCCTGCCTAGAGAAGTTCCTTTAGCATTTATTTTACAGCTGGTTTGGTGATGCTGAATTCTCTTACCTTTTGCTTATCTGTAAAGGTTTTAATTTCTCCGTCAAATCTGAATGAAATCTTTGCTGGGTAGAGTACCCTTGGTTGTAGATTTTTCCCTTTCATCACTTTAAATATGTCCTGCCATTCCTTTCTGGCTTGCAGAGTTTCTGCTGAAAGATCAGCGGCTAAGCTTATGGGGATTCCCTTGTGTGTTATTTTTCCCTTGTTGCTTTTAAATTTTTTTCTTTGTATATAAGCTTTGAAAGTTTGATTAATATTTGTCTTGGCATGTTTCTCCTTGGATTTATCCTGTATGGGACTCTCTGCAATTCCTGGACTTGATTAACTATTTCCTTTCCTATAATAGGGAAGTTTTCAACTATAGTCTCTTCAAATATTTTCTCAGTTCCTTTCTGTTTCTCTTCTTTTTCTGGGACACCTATATTTCGAATGTTGGTGCGTTTAAGGTTGTGTCCACAGGTCTCTGAGACTGTCCTCAATTCTTTTCATTCTTTTTTCTTATTCTGCTCTGCAGTAGTTACTTCCACTATTTTATCTTCCAGGTTGCTTATGTGTTCTTCTGCCTCAGTTATTCTGCTATTGATTCCTTCCAGAGAATTTTTAATTTCATTTATTGGGTTGTTCATCATTGTTTGTTTGCTCTTTAGTTCTAGGTCCTTGTTAAACTTTTCTTGTATTTTCTCCATTCTATTTCCAAGATTTTGGATCATCTTTACTATCATTACTCTGAATTCTTTTTCAGGTAGACTGCCTATTTCCTCTTCATTTGCTTGGTCTGGTGGGGTTTTAACTTGCTCCTTCATCTGCTGTGTGTTTCTCTGTCTTCTCATTTTGCTTAACTTACTGTGTTTGGGGTCTCCTTTTTGCACGCTTTAGATTCATGGTTCCCATTGTTTTTGGTGTTTGCCCTCATTTGCTAAGTCTTGTTCAGTGGGCTGTGTAGGCTTCCTGGTGGAGGGGACTACTGCCTGTGTTCTGGTGGATGAGGCTGGATCTTGTCTTTCTGGTGTGCAGAACCACATCTGGTGCTGTGTTTTGCTGTGTTGTGACCTTACTATGATTTGGGGCAGCCGGTCTGCTAATGGGTGGTGTTGTGTTCCTGTCTTGCTAGTAGCTTGCTGGTCATTGAGTGGAGCTGCATGTTAGTGTTGGGGTGGAGATCTCTGGGAGAGCTTTTGCCATTTGATATTACATGGACCTGGGAGGTCTCTGGTGGACCAATGTCCTGAACTCGGCTCTCCCACCTCAGAGGCTCAGGCCTGACACATGGCCGGAGTACCAAGACCCTGTCAGCTACATGGTTCAGAAAAAGGGGAGAATAAAAGAAAGAAAGAAAGAAAAAGAAAATAAAATAAAGTTATTAAAATTTAAAAAATGTTAAAAATAAAAAAATAAAAATAAAGAAAGAAGAGAGCAACCAAACCAAAAAACAAATCCACCAATGATAACAAGCAGTAAAAAGTAATCTAAAATACAAGGAAGCAAACAAAAAAAACAAATGGACACACAGAACCCTAGGACAAATGGTAAAAGCAAAGCAATACAGACAAATTCACACAACGAAGCATACACATACACACTCACATAAAGAGAAAAAGGAAACAAAATCTATGTATAAAAAAAAGGAAGGGAGCAACCAAATCAATAAACAAATCTACCTTTGATATAAACTCTAAATACTAAACTAAGATAAACATAAAACCAGAAACAAATTAGATGCAGAAAGCAAACTCCAAATCTGCAGTTGTTCCAAAGTCACCACCTCAATTTTGGGATGATTTGTTGTCCATCCAGGTATTCCCGAAATGCAGGGTACGTCAAGTTGATTGTGGAGATTTAATCTGCTGCTCCTGAGAGAAATTTCCCTTTCTCTTCTTTTTTTGCACAGCTCCTGGGGTTCAGCTTTGGATTTGGTCTTGCCTCTACATGTAGGTCACCTGAGCGCGTCTGTTCCCCACCCAGACAGGTCACGGTTAAAGTAACAACTGATTACTCTGCCTCTCTCAGGCCAGAAGGAGGGAGGGATTCGGGGCGAGCCTGTGGAATGCAGCGTGAGCCTGAGGAAGCAGAGGCCAGCATGACGTTGCAACAGTCTGAGGCGTACTGTGTTTTCTTCCAGGGAAGTTGTCCCTCTATCACGGGACCCTGGCAATGGCAGGCTACACAGGCTCCCAGGAGGGGAGATATGGATTATGACCTGTTCTTGAACACAGGCTTCTCAGTGGCTGCAGTAGCAGCCTTAGCATTTCATGCCCGTCTCTGGAGTCCACGCTGGTAGCTTTGGTTTGCGCCTGTCTCTAGAGCTAGTTTAGGCAGTGCTCTGAATCCCCTCTCCTCTCGCATCTTGAAAAAATGGTCTCTTTCCTCTTAGGCAGGTCCAGACTTTTTCCTGGACCCCCTCCTGGCTAGCTGTGGTGCACTAGCCCCCTTGAGGCTGTGTTCATGCAGCCAACCCCAGTCCTCTCCCTGGGATCTGCCTCCAAAGACAGAGCCTCAGCTCCCAGACCCCACCTGCCCTGGCGGGTGAGCAGACAAGTGTCTCAGGCTAGTGAGCGCTGATCGGCACTGATCCTCTGTGTGGGAATCTCTTCACTTTGCCCTCTGCACCCCTGTTGCTGCACTCTCCTCAGTGGCTCCGAAGCTTCCCCTCCCCCCCCGCCACACCCCATCTCCTCCAGTGAAGGGGCTTCCTAGTGTGTGGAAACCTTTCCTCCTTCACAGCTCCCTCCCAGAGGTGCAGGTCCCATCCCTATACTTTTGTCTCTGTTTTTTCTTTTTTCTTTTGCACTACCCAGGTATGTGGGGAGTTTCTTGCCTTTTGGGAAGTCTGAAGTCTTCTGCCAGCATTCAGTAGGTGTTCTGTAGGGGTTGTTCCACGTGTAGATGTATTTCTGATTATTTGTGGGGTGAAGGTGATCGCCACATCTTATTCCTCCACCATCTTGAAGGTCTCCCCTGAATCTGTAAACCTTAACTTTTTATTCTGAATTACACTTATTTAGAAAAAAAGGTAGTGCTGTTTTAATACCTGTACACCTGCTCCATTATTAACTGTTCAATCATGGTTTTCAAGTGTTCTATACAGTAGCACTTTTATCTCTTTAGAGAAATCATGTAGTTGATGTGTTCTGAATGTGAATATACGTTAGACTGTGATTCTCTTCCTTCAAAATGAATAGCTTACTATCATGGTTAGTGGGAGGGCTTCCAGAAGATAACCCTTGATTTTGTTTCCCCATCTCAAGCAGCTCTGTAGAGTCAACCCATTTTCTGAAATCCCACAGGGTCAGCTGAGATATCCAGTGAAACTGTATCACAGTTCAACTTTTCTAGCTGCTAATTTTTGCTTCCTTCTTTTTCCTTCACAGGATTTTATTCCAAAAGTACTCCCTAATAATCCTTCTGCCTCCATCTTAGAATCTGATTTCTTGGGGATTTCAACCAGTGACAGAATATCTGAAGAGCAATAAAGAGTTTCCAAGTATTTGAGCCTATAGCTTATATTGTAGATTAAATATGGCAACAAATTTTTATGACTTGCCTTATTGAAAAGCACACTGTAATTCCCTTCTCTTTACATCCTGGCAGGAGTTCATGAGTTGCTTGACCAACAGAATGTGAAAGTGGAAATGTTCTGGAACTTCGAAGGCTGGGTTATAAGAAGCCCTGTTGTTTTCACCTTAGTCTCTTAGAGCATTTTCTGTGAGTCTTAATCCATGATATAAGTCTAATTATTCCAAGATTACTAAGCCTGAAATGATACATGTAGGTGCTTTGGTCAGTGGTTCCAGCTGCGCCCAGTCATCTGTGTTTTCCTGCCAAGGGGCCAGACATTTGAATGAAACCATCTTGGACACACCAGAAGAGACCATTGGCCAGCTAATATCTATCGTTAAGTGACCTTGGTTGATGGTGCATGACACAGGAGAATCACACTATTGAACCCTCACCAGCACCCTAATTCTTTAAATTGTGATGCATAATAATGTATTTGTTGCTAAAAACCAATATATTTTTACACTATTATAGAGCAATAGAAAACAGAAATGGATATAGGTAGCAGAAGAAGGATGCTTTGTAAAAGAGACTTTAAAACCATATGAATTTGTCTGTGGGATCCAGCAGTGGGTGAAAGCTAAAAAGCTTGGAGGAAATTGTAAGGAAAGATGAGTATCTCAAGAAGACTGTTAGTGAAAGATGAAAAATTACGACAGATACTATTAGAAATGTTGACAGAAAAAGACAATTATTATTCATAGTAAAAAAAAAGTAGTTGAATCAAAAGCTAGATTTGGCAAAGGAGATATTCAGGTGGTAGGGATTACTGTACTAACTGGTTTCTTTTAGATGTTTATGATAATATATGAATAGATAAAGATGATATTAAAATGGAATCATTCAATTTTAAGCAGAATTTGGAAGAGAGATAAATGAAATAGAACATAATAAATTTTATGAAGAAAAGATCTTCTTATTTTCAAAATTTCATATGGCAAAAAACTCTCAGAATAAGAAATAGACTCAAGTTAAAATCATGTCAAAGTGTTGCTTTAAAAACCCTTTATTGAGTCCTTCAAGATGGCGCAAGAGTAAGAAGTGGAGATCACCCTCCTCCCCACAAATACATCAAAAATATATCTACATCTGGAACAATTGCTACAGAACACCTACTGAATACCGGCAGAAGACCTCAGACTTCCCAAAAGGCAAGAAACTCCCCCACGTACCAGGGTAGGGCAAAAGATAAAACAGAGACAAAAGAATAGTGATGGGACCTGCACCAGTAGGAGGGAGCTATGAAGGAGGAAAGGTTTGCACACACTAGGAAGCCCCTTCGCGGGCAGAGACAGGGGTTGGCGGGGGGGAAGTTTCGGAGCCACTGAGGAGAGTGCAGCAACAGGGGTGCGGAGGGCAAAGCAGAGAGATTCTCGCACAGAGGATCAGTGCCGACCAACACTGACCAGCCCAAGAGGCTTGTCTGCTCACCTGCCAGGGCGGGCAGGGCTGGGAGCTGAGGCTCGGGCTTCGGAGATCAGATCACAGGGAGAGGCCTGGGGTTGGCTGCCAGAACACAGCCAGAAGGGGCTAGTGCACCCCAGCTAGCCAGGAGGGAGCCCAGGAGAGTCTGGACCTGCATAACAGGCAAGAGACCATTGTTTTGGGTGCGCGAGGACAGGGGATTCAGAGCACGGCCTAAACGAGCTCCAGAGATGGGTTCGAGCCGCGGCTATCAGCGCAGACACAGAGACGGGCATGAGATGCTAAGGCTGCTGCTACAGCCACCAAGAAGCCTGTATGCAAGCCCAGGTCACTATCCACACCTTCCCTCATGGGAGCCTGTGCAGCTTGCCAGAGCCAGGGTCCCGTGATCCAGGGACAACTTCCCCGGGAGAACACACGGTGTGCCTCAGGCTGGTGCAACATCCTGCTGACCTCTGCCGCCGCAGGTTCACCCCTCATTCCGTACCCTCTCTACCCCCAGGCTGAGTGACCCAGAGCCCCCGAATCAGTTGCTCCTTTAACCCCGTCCAGTCTGAGTGAAGAACAGATGCCCTCAAGGGACCTATACACAGAGGCAGGTCCAAATCCAAAGCTGAACCCCAGGAGGTGTGCGAACAAAGAAGAGAAAGAGAAATCCCTCCCAGCAGCCTCAGGAGCAGCGGATTAAATCTCCACAATCAACTTGATGTGTCCTGCACCTGTGGAATACCTAAATAGACAACAAAACATCCAAATTGAGGCGGTGGACTTGGGAGCAACGATATATATATATATATTTTTTTTCCTTTTTCTCTTTTTGTGATTGTGTATGTGTATGCTTCTGTGTGTAATTTTGTCTGTATAGCTTTGCTTTTACCATTTGTCCCAGGGTTCTGTCTGCCCATTTTTTTGTTCTTGGTTTTTTTTTTAGTATATTTTTTAGTGCTTCATAGCATTGGTGGATTTGTGTTTTGGTTTGGTTGCTCTCTTCTTTCCTTCCTTTTGCTTATTAATTTTTAATAATTATTTTTATTTTTTATTTTAATAATATTTTATTTATTTATTTATTTATCCCTTTTATTCTGAGCTGTGTGGATGACAGGATCTTGGTCCTCTGGACAGGGGTCAGGCCTGTGCCTCTGAGGTGGGAAAGCCGAGTTCAGAATATTGGTCCACCAGACACCTCCCTATTCCATGTACTATCAAACAGCAAAAATTTCCCAGAGATCTCCATCTCAACTCCAAGACCCAGCTCCACTCAATTACCAGCAAGCTGCAGTGCTGGACATCCTATGACAAACAGCTAGCAAGATAGGAGCACAACACAACCCACTAGCAGAAAGGCTACCTAAAATCATAATAAGGTCACAGACATGCCAAAACACACCACCAGATATGGACCTGCCCACCAGAAAGACAAGATCCAGCCTCATCCACCAGAAAACAGGCAGTAATCACCTCCACAAGGAAGCCTACACAACCCACTGAACCAACATTAGCCACTGGGGGCAGACACCAAAAACAACGGGAACCATGAACATGCAGCCTGCAAAAGGGAGACCACAAACACAGAAAGTTAAGCAAAATGAGAAGACAGAGAAACACACAGCAGATGAAGGAGCAAGGTAAAAACCCACCAGACCAAACAAATGAAGAGGAAGTAGGCAGTCTACCTGAAAAAGAATTCAGAGTACTGATAGTAAACATGATCCAAAATCTTGGAAATAGAATGGAGAAAATAAAAGAAATGTTTAACAAGGACCTAGAAGAACTAAAGAACAAACAAACAATGATGAACAACCCAATAATTGAAATTAAAAATTCTCTAGAAGGAATCAACAGCAGAATAACTGAGGCAGAAGAACGGATAAGTGACCTGGATGATAAAATAGTGGAAATAACTGCTGAAGAGTAAAATAAAGAAAAAACAATGAAAAGAATTGAGGACAGTCTCACATACTTGTGGGACACCTTAAATGCACCAACATTTGAATTATAGGTGTCCCAGAAGAAGAAGAGAAACAGAAAGGGACTGAGAAAATATTTGAAGAGATTATAGTTGAAAACTTCCCTATTATGGGAAAGCAAAGATTATGGGAAAGCAAAGAGTTAATCAAGTCCAGGAAGTGTGGAGAGTCCCATAAAGGATAAATCTAAGGAGAAACACGCCAAGACACATATTAATCAAACTATCAAAAATTAAATACAAGGAAAAAATTTTAAAAATTAAAAAAAGGGAAAACAACAAATAACATACAAGGGAATCCCCATAAGCTTAACAGCTGATCTTTCAGCAGGAACTCAGCAAGCCAGAAAGCATTGACAGGACATATTTAAAGTGATGAAAGGGAAGAAACTACAACCAACATTTCTCTACCCAGCAAGGATCTCATTCAGATTCAACAGAGAAATTAAAAGCTTTACAGACAAGCAAAAGCTAAGATAATTCAGCACCACCAAACTAGCTTTATAACAAATGCTACAGGAACTTCTCTAGGCAGGAAACACAAGAGAAGGAAAAGCCCTACAACAACAAACCCCAAACAATTAAGAAAATGGTAATAGGAACATACATATCTATAATTACCTTAAATATAAGTGGATTAAATGTTCCAACCAAAAGGCATAGACTGGCTGAATGGATACAGAAACAAGCCCCATACATATGCTGTCTACAAGAGACCCACTTCAGACCTAGGGACACATACAGACTGAAAGTGAAGAGATGGAAAAAGATACTGCATGCAAATGGAAATCAAAAGAAAGCTGGAGTAGCAGTTCTCATATCAGACGAAATACACTTTAAAATAAAGAATATTACAAGAGACAAAGAAGGACACTACATAATGATCAAGGGATCAATCCAAGAAGAAGATATAATAATTGTAAATTTTCATGCACCCAGCATAGGGACACCTCAATACATAGGGCAAATGCTAACAGCCATAAATGGGGAAATCGACAGTAACACAATCATAGTAGGGGTCTTTAACACCCAACTTTCACCAATGGACAGATCATCCAAAATGAAAATAAGTAAGGAAACACAAGCTTTAAATGATACATTAAACAAAATGGACTTAATTGATATTTATAGGACATTCCATCCAAAAAAACCAATACACTTTCTTCTCACGTGCTCATGTAACATTGTCCAGGATAGATCATATCTTGTGTCACGAATCAAGCTTTGGTAAATTTAAGAAAATTGAAATCGTATCAAGTACCTTGTCCTACTACAATGCTTTGAGACCATATATCAATTACAGGAAAAAATCTGTAAAAAATACAAACACATGGAGGTGAAACAATACACTGATAAACAACCAAGATATCACTGAAGAAATCAAAGAGGAAATAAAAAAATACTAAGAAACAAATTACAACAAAAACACAATGACCCAAAATCAATGGGATTCAGCAAAAGCAGTTCTAAGAGGGACGTTTATAGCAATACAATCCTACCTCAAGACACAAGAAACATGTCAAATAAAAACTTAACCTTACACCTAAAGTCATTAGAGAGAGAAAAACAAAAAAACCCCAAAGTTATCAGAAGAAAAGAAATCATAAAGATCAGATCAGAAATAAATGAAAGAGAAATGAAGGAAGTGATAGCAAAGATCAATAAAACTAAAAGCTGGTTCTTTGAGAAGATAAACAAAATGGCTAAACCATTAGCCAGACTCATCAAGAACAAAAAGGAGAAGACTCAAATCAATAGAATTAGAAATGAAAAAGGAGAAGTAACAACTGACACTGCAGAAATACAAAAGATCATGAGAGATAACTACAAGCAACTCTATGCCAATAAAATGGACAACCTGGAAGGAATAGACAAATTCTTAGAAAAGCACAACCTGCCAAGACTGAATCAGGAAGAAATAGAAAATATGAATAGACCAATCACAAGCACTGAAATCGAAACTGTCATTAAATTCTTCCAACAAACAAAAGCCCAAGACCAGATGGCTTCACAGGCAAATTCTATCAAACATTTAGAGAAGAGCTAACTACTATCCTTCTCAAACTCTTCCAAAATATAGCAGACGGAGGAACACTCCCAAACTCATTCTATGAGGCCACCATCACCCTGACACCAAAACCAGAAAAAGATGTCACAAAGAAAGAAATCTACAGGCTAATATCACTGATGAACATAGATGCAAATATCCTCAACAAAATACTAACTAACAGAATCCAACAGCACATTGAGAGGATCACACGCCATGATCAAGTGTGGTTTACCCCAGGAATGCCAGGAATCTTCAATACATGCAAATCAATCATGGGATACACCCTATTAACAAACTGAAGAATAAAAACCATATGATCATCTCAATAGATGCAGAAAAAGCTTCCGAAAAAATTCAACACCCATTTATGATAAAAACCCTCCAGAACTATGTGTAGAGGGAACCTACCTTAACATAATAAAGGTCATATATGACAAACCCACAGCCAACATTGTCCTCAATTGTAAAAAACTGAAACCATTTCCACTAAGATCAGGAACAAGACAAGGCTGCCCACTCTCACGACTATTATTCAACATTGTTTTGGAAGTTTTAGCCACGACTATCAGAGAGAAAAAAGAAATAAAAGGAATCTAAATCAGAAAAGAATAAGTAAATCTGTCACAGTTTGTAGATGACATGATACTATACATAGAGAATCCTAAAGATGCTACCAGAAAACTACTAGAACCAATCAATGAATTTGGTAAAGTAGCAGGATATAAAATTAATGCACAGAAATTGTTTGCATTCCTATACAATCATGATGAAAAATCTGAAAGTGAAATTAAGAAAACACTCCCATTTACCATTGCAACAGAAAGAATAAAATACCTAGGAATAAACCTACCGCAGGAGACAAAAGACCTGTATACATAAAACTATAAAACACTGATGAAAGAAATTAAAGATGATACAAACAGATGGAGAGATATGCCATGTTCTTGGATTGGAAGACTCAACATTGTGAAATGACTATACTACCCAAAGCAATCTACAGATTCAATGCAATCCCTATTAAACTACCGCTGGCATTTTTCATAGAACTAGAACAAAAAATTTCACAATTTGTATGGAAACACAAAAGACCCGAATAGCCAAATCAAATTTGAGAAAGAAAAATGGAGCTTGAGGAATCAGGCTCCCAGACTTCAGAATATACTACAAAGCTACAGTAATTAAGACAGTATGATACTGGTACAAAAACAGATATATAAATCAATGGAACAGGATAGAAAGCCCAGACATAAATCCATACACATATGGTCACCTTATCTTTGATATAGGAGGGACAAATATACAATGTAGAAAAGACTGCCTCTTCAATAAGTGGTGCTGGGAAAACTGGACAGCTACATGTAAAAGAATGAAATTAGATCACACCCTAACCCCATACACAAAAATAAACTCAAAATGGATTAAAGACCTAAATGTAAGGCCAGAGACTATAAAAGTCTTAGAGGAAAACATAGGCAGAACACTTTATAACATAAATCACAGCAAGATCTTTTTTGACCCACCTCCTAGAGAAATGGAAATAAAACCAAAAATAAACAAATGAGATTTAATGAAACTTGAAAGCTTTTGCACAGCAAAGTAAACCATAAACAAGATGAAAAGACGACCCTCAGAATGGGAGAAAATATTTTCAAATGAAGCAACTAACAAAGGATTAATGTCCAAAATTTACAGGCAGCTCATGCGGCTCAATATCAAAAAAAAAACAACCCAATCCAAAAATGGTCAGAAGATCTAAAAAGACATTTCTCCCAATAAGATATACAGATTACCAACAAACACGTGAAAGGATTGTCAACATCACTAATCATTAGAGAAATGCAAATCAAAACTACAATGTGGTATCACCTCACGCCGGTCAGAATGGCCATCATCCAAAAATCTACAAAATAATAAATGCTGGAGAGGGTGTGGAGAAAAGGGAACCCTCTTGCAATTTGGTGGGAATGTAGATTGATACAGCCACTATGGAGAACTGTATGGAGGTTCCTTAAAAAACTAAAAATAGAACTACCATATGACCCAGTAATCCCTCTACTGTGCACATACCCTGAGAAAACCATAATTCAAAAAGGGTCATGTACCACAATGTTCATTGCAGCTCTCTTTACAATAGCCAGGACATGGAAGCAACCTCAGTGTCCATCGACAGATGAATGGATAAAGAAGATGTGACACATATATACAATGAAATATTACTCAGCCATAAAGGGAAATGAAATTGAGTTATTTGCAGTGAGGTGGAATGACCTAGAATCTGTCATACAGAGTGAAGTCAGAAAGAAAAGCAAATACTGTATGCTAACACATATATATGGACTTAAAAAAAAGAAAAAAAAAGGTTATGAAGAACCTAGGGGTAGGACCGGAAGAAAGACACAGGCTTACTAGAGAATAGACTTGAGGACTTGGGGAGGGGGAAGGGTAACCTGTGACAAAGTGAGAGAGTGGCATGGACATATATACACTACCAAATATAAAATCAATAGCTAGTGGGAATCAGTTGCATAGCACAGGGAGATCAGCTCGGTGCTTTGTGAACACCTAGAGGGTTGAGATAGGGAGAGTTGGAGGGAGGGAGACGCAAGAGGGAAGAGATATGGGGATATATGTATACGTATAGCTGATTCACTTTGTTATAAAGCAGAAACTAACACACCATTTTAATTATACTCCAATAAAGCTATTAAAAAAAAAACCCTTTAAGACCTCAAAAAATATAAAAGAATATAGACACTATACACAAACAAAAAACTCTTTAGAAAGTATTTTAAGGTCATTGTCCCACAATAGTCTAATTCTTAGTCTTATCTAAAGACCTATATCAAAGAGATATGTGGATGTGTCACTGTCTAATGAATGGACTCCAACAAGATTCAGAGTAATCCTACACATTTTTAAGAGCATTGTATTGGCAAAAGTACCATCAATTTTTACTGAGTTGGAGACATTTTAAAGTTAAAAGCAGCACTGGGGCTCCCAAACATCTAAAGACAGGAAATGATCTAAGAGGTCTACTCAGCTGCAAATATGAGTTATTTCTTTTAGAAAAATTAAGATTATCCTAGAAAACAGAACATAGAGCAGTAACAATAGAGCCAAAAAACTTGAAGAATTATTCCAAGAGTGCCTTAATAAAGTGACTGGCAACACGTGCCCAACAGAATTTCAGAATTGCTGTGCATCTGTGACTGCTGTATGCCTACTGCTCCCCTGCTTTTGAATCAGATGTAAATGGAAGTTATCCTTTCATGTGTCATAATTGTATATTGTGGTCAAAGATGCAACTGGAGAAGGGGTGTAGGTAATTTGTCTCTTTACTTCAAAGGTCTGAGAATTAAGAGGAATTGTACTTGAGGAACTCTGCCCATAGATCCTCTCATCTGTACCTGGACCTAGACCTGATTTAGGTGCTTAGATATAGGACTTTGAGCAAGTGCTATAATAGAATGAAAGACTCTGTGCCTTGTAAGAGGTGAAGTTTGCATGTGACATAAATGTAAATATATTATGTAAATGTAAAAATATTATGCTGGGCATATTATGCCTGGTTAATGGTAACCCCAAATTTTGATAATCTTCCCACTGAGAGGTGGAGTCTCATTCTTCTCCCCTTGAATCTCATTTCTCATTTGAGATTTGTTTTCCCCAATAAATACTGCAGATATTATGTTTTGGAACTTCAAGGCATATGTCTTAAGAAGCTTTGCAGGTTCCAGATGGATTTCTTGACACTCTCAGCCTCAGATAAAAATAGATGTCCAACTACCCTGAGAGTTCCATGTAGGAATTCGCATGCTTAGATACATGTCTAAATTATCCATCAATAGTTCTAGCTGAGCTAAGAATAATATTCATGTATCTAAGGAAGTTTCCTATATACATGTATATATAGGAAGGAGACCTCCTTAGAATTCCAGGTCAGACCATTAGCTGGCTAGCTTTCACTGTGTGACTTTCATTGCTGACACATGGAACAAGAGACTCATCCAGCAGGGCTTTGCCCATATTCCTGACTCACGACTCCAAATTGTGACAGATAATAGAACTGCTGTTGCTTTCAGGTACTAAATTTTGGGGTAGTTGATCATCCAGACACAGAGTATTAGAAAAGCTTAGAATACTAACAACTTTATTTGGCCTTTTAAATTTCTAATTGCTTCTACAGTACATGTAATAGTACCTGTATTTATATATAATACTCAAATTAAAAGTCAATACATGTATCTTATACCCCATTTTAAAACTATAGTAAAATTTAGCTTGATAAATTTAAAATAAAAAATTTGACAAAAAGCAGAAAAGAAGAGAAGAATGGAAAATTAAGTACTGATGATTTAATAGAAGAGCTATATAGAAATTGGTAGAGAAATAACTTAAAGGTGATAAGAATGGACTTAATTAGGGAATAATATCTACCTTATCTTACACAGAATGCTTAATTTATATCTTACTTTGTAATAGTGGAAACATCTGGGTATAGCTAGAGAATTCATGTTAATTCAGGTCAAAGGAGTTACATACTCATATAGAAATGGAGAACAATTAAGTAAGTATTTTTAAGCAAAGGTCATTGGTCAGTGTGTGCTAAACAATATTAATCAGATGATGCTCTCTAGTGTGAGTTAGCACAGAAAGAACATAAATGTACAGAAATAATTTTAAAATTACTACAATAAGCCAGGCAATTGATTGCAAATATCTCAACCAATGGAAATGGAAAGTCTGAAGCCTTTGACATAAATTATTTGAGTGTATCTTCATAGGTCCCAGTGACTGAATGAAGGTAATGACAAAAAGAGGATTTTGAACTTGAGTCATCCAATGGAAGGTGATACCCTTATCAGATTTTGAAAGTAAGTGATGAGAGAAAATTTTGGGAAACACGAAATACTTAACTTCTCTTTTTCTCTCAAATATGATAAATTGTTTTTGTCTTTGTATGTTTCCTATTTTAAAGTTATCTATATTTAATAACTTGAAAAATAAATCATACAATTTAAATGATTTGAAATTAGTAGTATAATTTGAAAATTGTGAAATTTCTTTTATAAGAAATACTTTCCTAGTTTTATTTTGGGTTTTAAAAATCCTTTGAATATTTATATATATGCATTTTCATGAATGTGTACACCTCTTACTGGCTAAAATTGCTGATATTTATAGTTTGCAGACTAAGTGCTCCTCTGAAGTCATAGGAAAACCATGTACAAACGGCTGTTCATTAAGTCCTATAAAGAAGCTGCAGCTTTGCCATTACTGATGAGATATTTAACAAAAATCCCTGACAAATAATATCTCTTTTTTCATTCCTTTGTATTTATGTGGCATCTTATTGATTCAAACCTCGCAATATTTACTGCACATCTGTTTTACATTTCCAAATACACAGAGCACTGCTTCATTCAAAGTGCTAGTCTTTACATTCTTTCTGCCTGATGCCATTACTGCATTTAAGAAGAGGATAGAAATCTAGTTGAATGGGTAACAAGAAAACAAGTGCATCCACAGCTGTATAATACTTAAACTTTATAATACATACAAAAACAAGTGCATCCACAGCTGTATAATACTTAAACTTTATAATACATACAAATAGAGTTCTCAAGCCCCTGCAGGACGCCTAAACACCTGGTAGATGAAATGGAAATGCAAAGTAGCTTAAGTATTTTAATTCGCTTTGCTCAGAGAATCAGAATATGTAACTATACAGTCATAAACTGAATATATGGGCTGCATAAGATATCTCCTCCTAAAATGTTCTTCAATAAATGGTGCCAGAGCAGTTTTAAATACCTGTCAACCTAAATTTGGTGAAGCTTATCAAGATGTGTTTAGTGACTGCAATCCATGCCTGTAGTGGACTGATACAAAAGGTTTTTTCTTTCTTCTTTTTCTTCTTCTTCTGTTAGAATAAAAATCTCAAGGACAATATGTTTGACAGAGGAATTTCAAGGAGTATATACATATATTACTTGAGGGACTGGTTTTCAGAAGGCATTCTGGGGACCATCTACACTATAAGTTTCCTTTGCAAGGGGAAGATAATGGTAACCATGTAATTAAATTTTTCTCTTTTCTTTCTCTGCATCAAATATTCTAAAAGCAGATATTGGGTGGAATGTTATCCTATAAACCCAAAGCTTGTTATCTGCTACACTCTTGTTGTTAATCTGTCTTCAGTGTGTTCTATTCATCTACTATACATTTCTACAAAATCCTTCCTTCCATGAAAACCAAAATAAACAACAAATAAAAAGCAGGGCTAAATAGCCAACTGTGTCTCACAGAAGAAGCTAGAGTCCATGTCTATATCTTTGGCTTCAACCCAATGGCAACCATTGGCACCAATACTCCAGCTGTTAGAAATACGACTGCAGTTTCTTTTGAAATGTTATGGCCTAACATCTACTAATCTAGGAATATATAAACACCTGTCTTTTTTATTCCACATGCTATGTACAAACAAAACAAAACAAAAAATAGATTAGGCTCTCAAAACATAGTAAATATGTATTTTTATGCTACAGGTGATACTAATGTATACATTATTATACATGATTAAACAATGTTTGCACATATGTTTTTATGTAAGGTATGTATTAACAAATGCATGTAAAATATATACCTAAGAAAATAAAACAAACATTCTAATTTATTTTTCTGCAAATCTAGTAGATTATCATGCATAGGATTTCTTTGGAAATCATTGCCCAATCAACCACAGCCTTTCCTTGGGGAAGTCACGATATATGAGATCATGATAAATTCACGATCTACTGGCTGGCAATTGGACACATCAGAAAGAGAGAAGTCTTGCTTTTTTTATTGTGTTTGTAATGAAAAGATTTTCTTGACATATAAGATTAAAATCCCCAATAAAATTACCCACAAAAATGGTTTTGCTTTTATTTTGGACCATCTGGTGACTTAATCATTATGTGTATTATTTTGTGTGAAGATGTATTTAGAAGTTTACGTATTAGAATCACAAACAAATATTTGGAATACGGTATCCTTTAAATCTGATATTTGTCTGTTAAAATAAACATATCTCTTATGCATCAAGATTATTCAGTCCACATCCTTAAATTTGTCAGAAGAAATGAACCATATAATTATGATACGTTTTAATATTAAATTTAATTTTTGAATTGTCAAAATATTACCACTTTTGATTAAAACTATGCTAAAATATATGTCACTTTTCCTACATTCTCAAAGAGTTTTAAGTAACGAATAATATTCAATCCTGACTTTAGAGATTATTCATATGTAGGGTTAAATAGGGTAATTTTGCCATTTTGACTATTCCTTAAACAATACTTTTCAATAATGTTTAGAGACTCCTCATTACTCTGTGTCCATAATATTACAGGAACTTAGGAAATATTTGAAGAGTGAATGAATAAATTAAGGAGCTTCATATAAAAAATTATTTAATTAATTTTCCTGAAGGTGCTGAGCCAGCCACGGAGGGGAAAAAGTATGAAAGAGGGAAAGAATGAGTGCGTTTCTTGGTCAGAATTTGAGTTTACTTCAGCCAGCATTTCTAATTTTTTCCTTCTTGATTCAGGTTAACTATAAAACAAACAAACAAAAAATTGCCAGAGACAAAGTTTGTGAGGCATTACTTTACCTGGGGTACAAGTACAATCCTAGGGAAGCAAAATTAAATTAAAAAGGTAAGTGAGGCAGGGGAAGGAGAAAAAGCTGGTTCAATGACACAAACCACCCCTAGAAAGCCCCTATGAAGCCACAACATTTTAGAAAAGTTGGTGAAAATAGTAGGAATGAGAATTTTTTTCTCCTAGCTCTTTTCCAACCTCCTGCTCCTAAATGTGTCTCAGGGGGAATTAATTTCCCAACAATTCTGCATGACGTTAACAGGCGCGTCTGGACAGAATCTGAACAAAGCCAGAGTTTCTTTCTTACTAGTAAAGTCAGATCTAGGTTGGAAGCTACTGTTCTCCTACTGGGAAAGGCCCAGTGGATGTCAAGGCAAAGCCATACACTCCCTCCTAGAGAAAGTTAAACAACTGGCAGTGTTCAGTGATGAGGCAACACATGTGGCAGCCAGATTTTACTGCCACAGAACACAGTGCAGACCATCATGGCGGCATTGCCATCGAGGAAGCAGCACAGGTGGCTGAGGCCAGGGTGGGCAATTGGGGCCAAGATTTGGGAGACACATAAATTGTTTCTGGACTACTCTACCTTCTTAAATCCTGGAGACTGCTCTTTATATTTCTGATTAATTTCTGTCTCTTTCATCCTTGATGTTTTGAGTTTGGACTTTGAATGTTCCAGAAAATCAAGCAAAGTAATAAATATCAGTTATTGAGCCAATAACATGTGATGAATACTAATATGTTTATTAAATCACCACCACAAGCCCCCAACAGGTAGTTTTTTATGCCATATTAAAGAAATGTGACTGCGACATAAGAATTTAAATAATATGCTCAAGGTTAATAGTTTTGTAATTTGTGACACCAAAATGTATACCCAGAACTTCTGAATAAAAGGAAAAGTCATGTTTTAAAATTCTATACCAATATATCAAGAGTTGTTTTTGGTGTAATGCTTTTGAGCCATCTTAAGTAAGAAAGAAATTGCTTAAAATCACCAGCCTTAGATCTTAGATGTAAGTATATTTAGCTTCAGATACAATTTTAATAAGTTGTATAGTAGATCTACTCATAATGGCATCAACAAATAGAATGTTATCTTATAAATAAAGGGAGGGGCCAGATTTTCTAGTAATTGTCCATGCTCAAGAGGAAAAGCCAGAATTAAGAGACAGTCCCTAATGTTTGGTGTTTGATGTTGTCTATATTCCATACTAACACTGTTAAGATGCTTTCTGTGAGAAATGATGAGATGTATTTCAATTTTAATTCTTTGAGTTATAGTATTATGTCATAATTGTGAAGGTGATATTAGGTTGTTTTCATAAAATAGTTTGAGAACATTTTATTCTCAAATAGCTTTCTTATTTAACAATGTCTTATGAACCATTACAATGATGAAAACAATCACCAGCAGCACAACAGAACCCATGTACTTATGAATCTATGTTTGCGTGTTTGTATTTCAAGCTGAGAAGAACCCAAGAATAAACCCATTATAAAGCAGGCAATTTGAGTGATAAAGCAGATGTGTACTTCGCCCTAGATTGGGACAAGTCTCTGGAATCAGTAGTCACTGGCCCTCCATATTGCAAAATTCTAAGAGAGGATTTTCAGGGATGCAATACTTATGGAATACAACCTGAATAACAGTAACTGCCATACCTTCTATGATTACGTCCAGAGTAACTGCTTAAAAGAGCAGAAAGTGTCCAAAATTATAAATTTTATTCTAATAACCGGTTCAATTTTATGCATCTATTTTGTTAAGTGAAACACACATTTCCAGTAACATTGAAGCAATTGAAGACAGTATGTATTTCTGACAAAGTGATTATTAGTTATTCAATATACTAAAAAGCAAAGAAAATAAGAATTGTGGCAGTGAAAATTTAGCTCCTTGACTTACAGTCTTTTTAACGAAAAGATAATTTTCAAAACAGTTAACGATGAAAGAAGTGTAAGCAAGTAACACAAGTTATTGAAAAGCTCATCTCTGCATGAATATGAGTCTTTCGTCCCAAGTAAACAGAAAACATCCACACCTCTGTCAGCTTACTTAAGCACAGTACTGGAAACTCCTTGTGAGCTGAACATAACTGATATTTTTCTTTGTTTAAATTCAAAATTAACTGTATAGAACACTAGCAATCCAAACATATTTGTGTGTGTGTGTGTGTGTGTTACGCGGGCCTCTCACAGTTGTGGCCTCTCCCGTTGCGGAGCACAGGCTCCGGACGCGCAGGCTCAGCGGCCATGGCTCACGGGCCCAGCCGCTCCGCGGCATGTGGGATTTTCCCGGACCGGGGCACGAACCCGTGTCCCCTGCATCGGCAGGCGGACTCTCAACCACTGCGCCACCAGGGAAACCCTGTTAAGAAGTTTTTGATGTTTAAATTCCAGAGGAGATAAAGTGAGTTTACTATGTTTTTGCTTCTTTATTTCTGGCTGTTTTACAAAGCTAAAATGTATGTTATTTTAATTTTTGACGTAAATTTGTGCCTTACCTATTAAAAACAGAATATTAAGTTTGAAAAATAATTAGGTATTTTTATCTTCTTTCATTAAATTGACATTTAAACATTTCCTCAATTAACTTTAAGTTCTGACAATGTACTTTGTACTTTGTGTGGCTCTCTAAGGAGGAGCTTGGTTAGGAATGTTATGCTCATGCTTGAATATTTAATCTGCAGAAATATTTGAAGCCCTTGAGTCAATGAGGATATTCTAGTGAAACATACTGTTTTGAAACAGAGAAAATGTTGGTTAACTTTTTCAGAATGAAAATATCAAGTACAAAATATTTGTAGATATCTCTGTCCAAATGTACCTTGAAATTCCATAATGACCTAAGACCAAATACTAAAGGGTTTTATTCAATTTCTTTTCTCTTGTGCTGAAGTATACCACTGCATAGCTTGACAGCATGCAGTCTTAAATATGAGGGAAGACAAAATAAATGGCACAAAGTTATTAAGATTTTAGTTTTGTTTACTTGTTAGAAGAAGACAAATCATATAAAAGCTTTAGTTGGTAGAACTAATGAAATTAAGCTAACCATTATATGTAGATATCTTGGACATTCTCTAAATTACACATGATGTAGATAAAAAAATCATTATTTTTTATCAATATTATCCAAGTTATTCACCCTCTATAAGTAACAGGCATCAACACATAATGCAATATATAAATACACAAAGTAGACAGAATGCTGGAGAACAGAGTATGTGCTGGAAAGATGTAGAATTTGGAGATAATTTTGGAAAAGATACAGGAATGTTACATCCAACTTACCCTTCCTGTGGGTCATACTGAAATGAAAACTGGCAGAAAGCAGCCTTTTATGCTTATGGAAAGTGAGCGTGGTGGTGAAGTAGGTGAGACAGTTTCCAACTAATTCACAATTTTATTTACATAAAGGTTTTGAGTTAGGTTCTTGAAATTAGCTATAGATTTGAATGCTTGACAAACTTGGCAGACTTTAAGACTTACCTAACCTCTACACAGCAGTTTTTTCATCTGCTACATCAGATGTTTGTCACAAGCAATCTACTTGGCATGCATCACACATTTATTTAACAAATAATAGATAAATGAACACCATGTGCCAAATATTCAACTAGACATTGGGGAATAAAGTGGTAAAGAAAACCAGATTAATATGTATGCCTCCCATGTAATAGGAATTCATGAAATATTGGTTACATCATCTCTGTGTTTATATTCAATAACTAGCTATTTTTCTTAATTCTAAAATTTCTTTTAGGAATGTTCCTTATAAAAATAAAGTAGTGAGATGCTATCCAACATGTGCATGAACTCTATTTCTACATGAATTTAATAAATCCATAAATCTTTCATCTCTAAGGATAGAAGATATTTAATGCAGAATTTAAAAACTATACTTGGTATATTACATGTTTATTTTTACTAGTCAAGAATTCCTTTACTTTTATTAGAAATTAGATAAAAAAGGAAATACAGAAATTTTTATCTCAACCACAGGCAATTTCCCAGTGATAAAACTGAGGCTTAAGTGTCAGAGTGACTTAACCAAGTTTCTTTGGAGTAGCATTCATTTTTAAATTACAATAATCAAGTAAACTTATTTTACTCTTTATAGTATAAAGGAATAAGTGAACAGAATATTAATTAATATAGTTCTAAATGTTTCTTTTAATCTCATTATATTACCCTAATGAGCTATGTCTCCTTGAATATAAACTTGCCTGATTAACAACAGAATACATTTCTGGGTGTATAAGTCATCCAGAAGTTCGCAAATTATCTTTGTTGATGCAGTCCTAACACTGTCTAATTGGACAAATCCAAACTGTCCAACTGCAAATTGATGCCATCAGAAAGACAATCATAATATGTATTAAATATAGCTAAAAGCTATAGCATGGTAACAACAGATGTTATATAGTCAATTTGGTGTTCTGAATATAAAGAAAAGTGAAGAAGCTTAACAAATGGAGACCTGAGAAAGCAAATACAATCAGTGCAAGGAGACATATTGTGAGAGATTTGCCATGTTGGATTAGTCTAAGGTTTAATGCACTTGTCTGTATGATAGTCTAGATGAGAGCCAGTTCCTTTCTACCAGTATGTGGGTAAAGACTCAAGCTATCAGTTTTTCTCTTGAAATTATATTTGGTTTATCCTGATCTTCTTTAAAAGACACAGATTAAACTATTCCTAAGAGATAAGAGCATATTCTACCATGCCAACATTTTATTTTAATAATGTTCAATATTATCAAGCTACTTTTTGCACTAAGGAAAAAGGCATATTCGAAATACACATTACTGGGTCTTGTCCTTGTCTCTTTCTATTTAAAAGTGTGTTATTATCCCCTTTCTTGGATCAGTTAGTATTGGACATTTCCTCTAAAAATGTTCAATTTAACTTTGAGAAAGAAAAATTCTCAGGTTAAGTGTTCAGATAATGAACACAAAGATTGCCTTGATTATAACTCAAAGTATAAAGTAAATATCCATGAATCCATATTGATATAAATACATTGAATAAATAAATCAATGAGGAGGATAGACAAATGTCTTGTGCAGAAGAATTCCAAATAATTTACGTACATACACTGCCCTCAAGGAAGTGGAGCATAATTTCTCATTCTTTAGTGTGAGCCATACATAATGACTTCTTTCCAAAGAGTACAGTATAGATGGAGGGAAAAAGAATAACTTTACAGTGGAAAAATCTGACAAACACTTCCTCAACCAGGTGATTAACGATATCATTAACAGGGATAAGTCATGTTGGTAGCATGTACTCTTGACATGATGTGATGAAAATGGCTCTTTACTTCTATGGTCTCATTTCCAAAAGCTAAAAATCCTGTCTAATCATGAGAAAAATATCAGACGTACCCCAATTAAGAGATATTCTATAAAATACCTGACTAATCTCTTCAAAAGGATTAAGGTCTTCAAAAACAAGGAAAGACTTAAAAACTCAAAGGGAAGAGAAGTTTATGAGACATGATTAATAAATGCAATGTGTTATCCTTTATGGAAATGGATCAGAAAAAGAACATTAAGCATAATCTAAGGAAATCTGAATAAAATATAGACTTTAGTTAATAATAATGTATAATTATCCATCCATTAATTATGACAAATGTAATATGTAAGACGTTAAAAATAGGAGAAGTAGGCATGGCATATATGAGAAATCTCTTTACCATCTTTGTAACTTTTCTATAAATTTAAATTTATTCTAAAATCTATAAATGTAATCCTTATCAAGATACCAATACATTTTTCATAATCCCTCAAATTTCTATGAAACCACAAAATACCTTGAATAGCCAAAGCATTCCAGAACAAAGCTGGAGATAATATATGCCCTGATTTCAATTTATATTACAAAGCTATAGCAATCAAAATATTTAATGAGTTATAAAGTCTTTTATCAGTGAGCACTAGTTAGAAACACTAGTTAGAAGCATTAGTTTAAGTACTAATGTTAGAAGATAGCTCTAATCTATTTTCTTCCAAAGTAAAATGGTAAGATGAGCCCTTTGATCACCCTCTGTTCCATTTGTGTCTAATTAGGAATCTAATTGTGTCTAATTAGGATCTAGTGAGAGAGAGCAAGATAGAACACACTAGAGGGAAAGAATCTTAGGGTTGGGGGAGGAAGAAACTCTTTCCCCCACCATTAAGATGTAAACAAAGTGAGGGACCAATGAAAAACTTGACTGGCCCAGGTCAATAAATTTTTAAAAATTATTTTTAAATTTAGGAATCATGAACATTTGATCAATTAAGCCTTAGGACAGGAGGAGTAACACCAGACTTTCTGGGAACCACATCCATCTCCAAAGAAGCTCTTATGTCACAGAGATTGGTAACATTTTCATTTCCTACTTTATTAGATGTACTTCATCTCTTCCTAAAAATTGTGTCTGGTAGAAATGGCTTCATTTAAGTGAAAAAAAATGTGGGCTAAGTAGAATATTGTCATAAAATCATTGAGCTTAGCTTTTGTCTCTTTTAATCTTATAAAGTCCTCTCCCCGACCCCCAGCCACCTTTTATTTTTATTTTGTTAGACTGACTTTTCAAAGAAGTCCAGGCAGTTTCTATTTTCTGGATTGTTCTTATAGATTCCTTATAGTGTTCTTTAGGAATTTTCTATCCTCTTGTTCTCCTATAAATGGGAAATTAGTTCAAAAGGCTCTGTTCATCAAAGGTACATATTTTGGGCTAAAATTTTCTGTAGTTGAGTTATGTAGTCTATCTTTCATCACGTCAGGAGTCCCATAACATTAGAATAATCAACCAAAAATGAGCTGAAATTGACCACTGGGTTAGAATATTGACTGTCTGAAAACTTCATTATAGTTTCATTTTCCTCTTCTATTGTGAAATCACTTTAATGACTTTAATGTTTTATAAATGTTTGATAAATATTAAACAAATACATCTTATTGTTCTCCCTAAATTCTGTTCCTTTCTAGCTTCCTCTTATTTAGCTTCATTCATGAGATCATTTACCCAGGCCCAACCATAGCCTTCACAGTCAGGCTGTGGGATGTGAGATTCTCTTTGAATTCTCTTCATCATGTCAAAGACAGACTGGAGTTAGTTATTTAAGATCTAGAGTTAATGCTCTAGCTTAGCAATGACACACTGTATTATGATGCAGATATTAAAATGGTAGTTCTGCATGAAGAGATTGAGGTTCTGCTTTTCTAAAAAGAACTCAGATGTTGCCAAGAGTGGTAGTCTGCTATTACATTTTGAGTAACAAGGTAGCAAGTTTCATATCTTTTACTTATCCTTAAGAGATTAATTAGAGTATTACAGAGGGTACTTTGAAGGCAACTGGATTGAGTTCTGGGGGGACTGCTATCCTCTGCTGAGATGAGAGATGCCAAAGAGTATAGATGGTTAGGATAGCCCTCCCCATCCAGGGTTCCTGAAGAGTACCTGGCAAAACTCTAGTGTCTATACCTACAGTGAGAACATAGATGATTTCAGGATAATCACATGGTACCCACCAATAACTGATCTAGTTCATAGACAGAGAGATGAAGGTTATATCAGCCATAAAACTTAGCCACTGTCATAAGTAGGATGAGCAGCCTGTAAAACAAGCAATATTTTCAGAGTGCAAAAACAATACACTTGGGCTTCCCTGGTGGCACAGTGGTTGACAGTCTGTCTGCCGATGCAGGGGACACGGGTTCGTGCCCCAGTCTGGGAAGATCCCACATGCCACGGAGCGGCTGGGCCTGTGAGCCATGCTCACTGAGCCTACGTGTCTGGAGCCTGTGCTCCACAACAGGAGAGGCCACAACAGTGAGAGGCCTGCGTACCACAAAAAAAAACAAAAAACAAAAAAACAATACACTTGTGTTATTCTAACATTTTCTCCCATCTAGGAGAGTTGTAATTCTAGGATAGTAGGAACCTCACAAGTCACAGTAAGTCAGCAAACCTACTCCCACCTCATATTCAGATACCATCTTGAAAGGAAGGTCACATTGTACTGGAGATCAGATATCAGAAAGACTGAAGATTTCTATAGAAAAATGGACTGTCAGTTTTTGAATGGGATGAAATAAGTTGTAGAAAAAAGAATAAAAACTTAAATATTCCCTCCGGAGAGAGATCTTCAAGATGGCAGAGGAGTAAGACGTGGAGATCACCTTCCTCCCCACAAATACATCAGAAATACATCTACATGTGGAACAACTCTTACAGAACACCTTCTGAATGCTGGCAGAAGACCTCAGACTTCCCAAAAGGCAAGAAACTCCCCACGTACCTGGATAGGGCAAAAGAAAAAAGAAAAAACAGAGACAAAAGAATAGGGACAGGACCTACACCTCTGGGAGGGAGCTGTGAAGGAGGAAAGGATTCCACATACTAGGAAGCCCCTTCACTGGCAGACATGGGGGGTGGTGGTGGGGGAAGCTTCAGAGCTATGGAGGAGTGCACAGCAACAGGGGTGCAGAGAGCAAAGTGGAGAGGTTCCCGCACAGAGGATTGCTGCTGACCAGCACTCACCAGCCTGAGAGAGGCTTGTCTGCTCACCCACCAGGGAGGGTGGGGGCTGGAAGCTGAGGCTCAGGCGTCGGAGGTCAGATCCCAGGGATAGGACTGGGGTTGGCTGAGTGAACACAGCCTGAAGGGGGCTAATGCACCACAGCTAGCTGGGAGGGAGTCTGGGAAAAAGCCTGGAACTGCCTAAGAGGTAAGAGACCATTGTTTCAAGATGCGAGAGGAGAGGGGATTCAGAGTGCTACCTAAATGAGATCCAGAGATGGATGCTAGCCACAGCTACCAGCAGAGACACCAGAGACGGGCATGAGATGCTAAGGCTGCTGCTACAGCCACCAAGAAGCCTGTGGGCAAGCACAGGTCACTATGCACACCTCCCCTCCCAGGAGCCTGTGCATCCTGCCACTGCCAGGGTCCCGTGATCCAGGGACAACTTCCTCAGGAGAACACACAGCGTGCCTCAGGCTATTGCAACATCACACTGGCCTCTGCCACAACAGACCTCACCGTCCCTCACCGTAGCCTGAGTGAGCCAGAGCCCCCTAATCAGTCACTACTTTAACCCCGACTTGTCTGGGTGGGGAACAGATGCCCGCAGGTGACCTACATGTAGAGGCGGGGCCAAATCCAAAGCAGATATCCAGGAGCTTTTCGAACAAAGAAGAGGAAGGGAAATCTCTCCCAGAAGCCTCAGGTGCAGTGGATTAAATCTCCAAAACCAACGTGATGTACCCAGCAACTCTTGAACACCTGCATAGCCAACAAAACATCCCAAAATTGAGGTGGTGGACTTTGGGAGCAACTGTAGACATGGGATATGCTTTCTACATGTAATTTGTTTCTGGTTTTACGTTTATTGTAGCTTAGTTTTAGAGTTTACTATCATTGGTAGATTTGTTTATTGATTTGGTTGCTCTTTTCCTTTTATTTTTTAAATATATGGATACATATATATATTTCCCTTTTGTCTTTTTGTGAGTGTGTATGTGTATGCTCCTTTGTGTGATTTTTGTCTGTATAGCTTTGCTTTTACCATTTGTCCTAGGGTTTGGTTTCCCCCCTTTTTTTTTTAATATACTTTTTAGTGCTTGTTATCATTGGTGTATTTGTTTTTTGGTTTGGTTGCTCTCTTCATTCTTTCTTCCTTTTTTTATTACTTTTTAATTATTAATAATTAAAAATTTTTATTTTAATAAGTTTACTTTATTTTATTTTTCTTCTTTTTTCTTACTTTTTTTCTCCCTTTTCTTCTGAGCCATGTGGCTGACAGGGTCTTAGTGCTCTGGCCGGGTGTCAGGGCTGTGTCTTTGAGGTGGGAAAGCCAAGTGCAGGACATTGGTCCACCAGAGACCTCCCAGCTCCACGTAATATCAAACGGTGAAAGCTCTCCCAGAGGTCTGCATTTCATCGCTAAGACCCAGCTCCACTCAATGACCAGCAAGCTACAGTGCTGGACACCCTGTACCAAATGCCTAGCAAGACAGGAAAACAACCCCACCCATTAGCAGACAGGCTTCCTAAAATTATAATAAGGCCACAGACACCCAAAAACACATCACTGGACACAGTGCCGCTCACCAGAAAGACAAGATCCAGCCTCATCCACCAGAACACAGGCACCAGTCCCCTCCACCAGGAAGCCTACACGACCCATTGAACAAATGTTACCAGCTGGGGGAAGAAACCAAAAACAATGGGAGCTATGAACCTGCACATGTGAAAAGGAGACCCAAAACACAGTAAGTTAAGCAAAATGAGAAGACAGAGAAACACACAGCAGAGGAAGGAGCAAGGCAAAAACCCACCAGACCAAACAAATGAAAAGGAAACAGGCAGTATACCTGAAAAAGGATTCATAATATGAGAGTAAAAGTGATCCAAAATCTTGGAAGTAGAATGGAGACAACACAAGAAACGTTTACCAAGGACCTAGGAGAACTAAAGAGCAAACAAACAATGATGAACAACACAATGATGAACAACACAATAATGAAATTAAAAACTCTCTAGAAGGAATCAATAGAAGAATAACTAAGGCACAAGAACGGATAAGGGACCTAGAAGATAAAAGAGTAGAAATAACTACCACATAGCAGAATAAAGAAAAAAGAATGAAAAGAATTGAGGACAGACACAGAGAACTCTGGGACAATACACACACCAACATTCAAATTATAGGGGTCTCAGAAGAAGAAGAGAAAAAAATATGGACCGAGAAAATATCTGAAGAGATTATAGTTGAAAACTTCCCTAATATGGGAAAGGAAATAGTTAATCAAGTTCAGGAAGCACAGAGAGTCCCATACAGCATTAATCCAAGGAGAAACACGCCAAGACACATATTAGTCAAACTATCAAAAATTAAATACAAAGAAAACATATTAAAAGTGGCAAAGGAAAAACAACAAACACACAAGAGAATCCTCATAAGGTTAACTGCTGATCTTTCAGCAGAAACTATGCAAGCCAGAAAGGAATGGCAGGACATATTTAAAGTGATGAAAGGGAAAAACCTACAACCAAGATTACTCTAGCAAGTAAAGATCTCATTCAGATGCAACGGAGAAATTACAAACTTTACAGACAAGCAAAAGCTAAGAGAATTCAACACCACCAAACCAGCTTTACAACAAATGCTAAAGGAACTTATCTAGGCAGGGAACACAAGAGAACAAAAAGACCTACAATAACAAACCCAAAAACAATTAAGAAAATGGGAATAGGAACATATGTATCGATAATTACCTTAAATGTAAATGGATTAAATGTTCCCACCAAAAGACACAGACTGGCTGAACGGATACAAAATAAGATCCATATATATGCTGTCTACAAGAGACACACTTCAGACCTAGGGAAACATACAGACTGAAAGTGAGGGGATGGAAAAAATATTCCATGTAAATGGAAATCAAAAGAAAGCTGGAGTAGCAATTTTCGTATCACAAAAAAGAGACTTTAAAATGAGGACTATAACAAGAGACAAAGAAGGACACTACATAATGATCAAGGGATCGATCCAAGAAGAAGATATAACAATTGTAAATATTAATGCAGCCAACATAGGAGCACCTCAATATATAAGGCAAATACTAACAGCCATAAAAGAGGAAATTGACAGTAACACATTCATAGTAGGGGACTTAAACACCCCACTTTCACCAAAGGACAGATAATCCAAAATGAAAATAAATAAGGAAACACAAGCTTTAAATGATACATTAAACAAGATGGACTTAATTGATATTTATAGGACATCCAAAAACAAGAGAATACACATTTTTCTTAAGTGCTCATGGAACATTCTCCAGGATAGATCATATCTTGGGTCACAAATCAAGCCTTGGTAAATTTAAGAAAATTGAAATTGTATCAAGTATCTTTTCCGACCACAATGCTATGAGACTACATATCAATTACAGGAAAAGATCTGTAAAAAATACAAACACATGGAGGCTAAACAATACACTACTTAATAACGAAGTGATCACTGAAGAAATCAAAGAGGAAATAAAAAAATACTGAGAAACAAATTACAACAAAAACACAATGACCCAAAATCAATGGGATGCAGGAAAAGCAGTTTTAAGATGGAAGTTTATAGCAATACAATCCTACCTTAAGAAACAGGAAACATCTCAAATAAAAAACCAAACCTTGCACCTAAAGCAATTAGAGAAACAAGAACAAAAAAAACCCCAAAGTTAGCAGAAGGAAAGAAATCATAAAGATCAGATCAGAAATAAATGAAAAAAAAATGAAGGAAATGATAGCAAAGATAAATAAAACTAAAAGCTTGTTCTTTGAGAAGATAAACAAAATTGATAAACCATTAGCCAGACTCGTCAAGGAAAAAAGGGAGAAGACTCAAATCAATGGAATTAGAAATGAAAAAGGAGAAGTAACAACTGACACTGCAGAAATACAAAAGATCATGAGAGATTACTACAAGCAACTCTATACCAATAAAATGGACAACCTGCAAGAAATGAACAAATTCTTAGAAATGCACAACCTGCCAAGATTGAACCACGAAGAAATAGAAAATAAGAACAGACCAATCACAAGCACTGAAATTGAAACTGTGATTAAAAATCTTCCAACAAACAAAAGTCCATGACCAGATGGCTTCACAGGGGAATTCTATAAAACATTTAGAGAAGAGCTAATACCTATCCTTCTCAAACTCTTCCAAAATATAGCAGAGGGAGGAACACTCCCAAACTCATTCTACAAGGCCACCATCACCCTGATAACAAAACCAGACAAAGATGTCACAAAGAAAGAAAACTACAGGCCAACATCACTGATGACCATAGATGAAAAATTCCTCAACGAAATACTAGCAAACAGAATCCAACAGCACTTTAAAAGGATCATACACCATGATCAAGTGGGGTTTATTCCAGGAATGCAAAGATTCTTCAATATACACAAATCAATGGACGTGATACACCATATTAACAAATTGAAGGAGAAAACCCATATGATCATCTCAACTGATGCAGAGAAAGCTTTTGACAAAATTCAACACCCATTTATGATAAAATCCCTGCAGAAAGTAGGCATAGAGGATACTTTCCTCAACATAATAAAGGCCATATATGACAAACCCACAGCCAACATTGCCCTCAATGGTGAAAGACTGAAACCATTTCCACTAAGAAACATTGTCCTCAATGGTGAAAGACTGAAACCATTTCCACTAAGATCAGGAACAAGACAAGGTTGCCCACACTTGCCACTATTATTCAACATAGTTTTGGAAGTTTTAGCCACAGCAATCAGAGAAGAAAAAGAAATAAAAGGAATCCAAATCAGAAAAGAAGAAGTAAAGCTGTCACTGTTTGCAGATGACATGATACTATACATAGAGAATCCCAAAGATGCTGCCAGAAAACTACTAGAGCTAATCAATGAATTTGGTAAAGTAGCAGGATACAAAATTAATGCACTGATATCTCTGGCATTCCTATACACTAATGATGAAAAATCTGAAAGTGAAATTAAGAAAACACTCCCATTTATCACTGCAACAAAAATAATAAAATATCTAGGAATAAACCTACCTAAGGAGACAAAAGACTTCTATGCAGAAAATTATAATAAGACACTGATGAAAGAAATTAAATATGATACAAATAGATGGAGAGATATACCATGTTCTTGGATTGGAAGAATCAACTTTGTGAAAATGACTGCACTACCCAAAGCAATCTACAGATTCAATGCAATCCCTATCAAACTACCACTGGCATTTTTCACAGAACTAGAACAAAAAATTTCACAATTTGTATGGAAACACAAAAGACCCCGAATAGCCAAAGCAATCTTGAGAACAAAAAATGGAGCTGGAGGAATCAGGCTCCCTGACTTCAGACTATACTACAAAGCTACATAATCAAGGCAGTATGGTACTGGCATGAAAACAGAAATAAGATCAATGGAACAGGATAGAAAGCCCAGAGATAAACCCATGCACATATGGTCACCCTATCTTTGATAAAGGAGGCAAGAATATACAGCGGAGAAAAGACAGCTTCTTCAATAACTGGTGCTGGGAAAACTGGACAGGTACTTGTACAAAAATAAGTTCAAAATGGATTAAAGACCTAAATGTAAGGCCAGAAGCTATCAAACTCTTAGAGGAAAACATAGGCAGAACACATTATGACATAAATCACAGCAAGATCCTTTTTGACCCACCTCCTAGAGAAATGGAAATAAAAACAAAAATAAACAAATGGGACCTAATGAAACTTAAAAGCTTTTGCACAGCAAAGGAAACCATAAACAAGAACAAAAGACAACCCTGAGAATGGGAGAAAATATTTGCAAATGAAGCAACTGACAAAGGATTAATCTTCAAAATTTACAAGCAGCTCATGCAGCTCAATAACAAAAAAACAAACAACCCAATCCAAAAATGTGCAGAAGACCTAAATAGACATTTCTCCAAAGAAGATATACAGACTGCAAACAAACACATGAAAGAATGCTCAACATCATTAATCATTAGAGAAATGCAAATCAAAACTACAATGAGATATCATCTCACTCCGGTCAGAATGGCCATCACCAAAAACTCTACAAACAATAAATGTTGGAGAGGGTGTGGAGAAAAGGGAACCCTCTTGCACTGCTGGTGTGAATTTAAATGTACACAGCCACTATGGAGAATTGTATGGAGGTTCCTTAAAAAACTATAAATAGAACTACCATACAACCCAGCAATCCCACTGCTGGGCATATACCTGAGAAAACCATAATTCAAAAAGAGTCATGTACCAAAATGTTCATTGCAGCTCTATTTACAATAGTCAGGAGATGGAAGCAACCTAAGTGTCCATCGACAGATGAATGGATAAAGAAGATGTGGCACATGTATACAATGGAATATTACTCAGCCATAAAAAGAAATGAAATTGAGTTATCTGTAGTGAGGTGGATGGACCTAGAGTCTGTCATACAGAGTGAAGTAAGTCAGAAAGAGAAAAACAAATACCATATGCTAACACATATATATGGAATCTAAGAAAAAAAGAAAAAATCATGAAGAACATAGGGGTAAAACGGAATAAACACAAAGACCAACTAGAGAATGGACTTGAAGAATGGGGATGGGAAGGGTAAGGTGTGACAAAGTGAGAGAGGGGTATGGACATATATACACTACCAAAGGTAAAATAGATAGCTAGTGGGGAGCAGACGCATAGCACAGGGAGATAAGCTCGGTGGTTTGTGACCACATAAAGGGGTGGGATAGGGAGGCTGTGGGAGGGAGGGAGACACAAGAGGGAAGAGATATGGGAACATATGTATATGTATAACTGATTCACTTTGTTATAAAGCAGAAACTAACACACTACTGTAAAGCAATTAAATTCCAATAAAGATGTTTAAAAAAAATAAATGAAAAAGGAGAAGTAACAACTGACACTGCAGAAATACAAAGGATCATGAGAGATTACTACAAGCAACTATATGCCAATAAAATGGACAACCTGGAAGAAATGGAGAAAGCTTAGAAAAGCACAACCTTCTGAGATTGAACCACGAAGAAACAGGAAATATAAACAGACTGATCACAAGCACAGAAATTGACACTGTGATTAAAAATTTTCCAGGAAACAAAAGCCCAGGACCAGATGGCTTCACGGGTGAATCCTATCAAATATTTAGAGAAGAGCTAACACCTATCCTTCTCAAACTCTTCTGAAATATAGCAGAGTGAGGAACACTCCCAAACTCATGCTACAAGGCCACCATCACCCTGATACCAAAACCAAAGATGTCACAAACAAAGGAAACTACACACTAATATCACTGATGAACATAGATGCAAAAATCCTCAACAAAATACTGGCACACAGAATCCAGCAGTACATTAAAACAATGATACACCATGATCAAGTGTGGTTTATCCCGAGAATGCAAGGATTCTTCAATATATGCAAATCAATCAATGTGATAAACCATATTAAAAAATTGAAGGAGAAAATCTATATGATCATCTCAATACAAGCAGAAAAAGTTTTAGCTGAAATTGAACACCCATTTATGATTAAAAACCCTCCAGAATGTAGGCATAGAGGGAACTTACCTCAACAGAATAAGGCCATATATGACAAACCCACAGCCAACATTGTTCTTAATGGTGAAAAACTGAAACCATTTCCACTAAGATCAGGAAGAAGACAAGGTTGTCCACTCTCACCACTATTATTTAACATAATTTTTGTAGTTTTACCCACAGCTAACAGAGGAGAAAAATCAATAAAATGAATCCAAATCAGAAAAGATGTAAAGCTTTCACTGTTTGCAGACGACAAGATACTATACATAGAGCACCCTAAAGATGCTACCAGAAAACTACTAGAGCTAATCAATGAATGTGGTAAAGTAGTAGGATACAAAATTAATGCACAGAAATCTCTTGCATTCCTATACACTAATGAGGAAAGATCTGAAAGAGAAATTAAGAAACACTCCCATTTACCATTGCAAAAAAAAAGAATAAAATACCTAGGAATAAATCTACCTGAGGAGAGAAGAGACCTGTATGCAAAAAACTATAAGACACCGATGAAAGAAATTAAGGATGATACAAACAGATGGAGAGATATATCATCTTCTTGGATTGGAAGAATCAACAATGTGAAAATGACTATACTACCCAAAGCAATCTACAGATTGATTGCAATCCCTATCAAACCACCAATGGCATTTTTCACAGAAGTAGAACAAAAAATTTCACAATTTTTATGGAAACACAAAAGACCCCGAGTAGCCAAAGCAATCTTGAGAAAGAAAAACAGAGGTGGAGGAATCAGGCTCTTAGACTTCAGACTATACTATTAAGTTACAGTAATTAAGATATTATGGTACTGGCAGAAAAACAGAAATATAGATTAATGGAACCCAGAGATAAACCCACACACATATGGTCACCTTATTTTTGATAAAGGAGGCAAGAATATACAATGGAGAAAAAATAGCCCTTCAATAAGTGGTGCTGGGAAAACTGGACAGCTACATGTAAAAGAATGAAATTAGAGCACTCCCTAACACCATACACAAAAATAAACTAAAAATGGATTAAAGACCTAAATGTAAGGCCAGACATTGTAAAACTCTTAGAGGAAAACAGGCAGAACACTCTATGACATAAATCACAGCAGGATCCTTTTTGACCCACCTCCTAGAGGAAGGGAAATTAAAATAAACAAATGGGACCTAAAGAAACTTAAAAGCTTTTGAACAGCAAAGGAAAACTTAAAAAAGATGAAAAGAGAACCCTCAGAATTTGAGATACTTTTTGCAAATGAAGCAACTGACAAAGGATTAATCTCCAAAATTTATAAGCAGCTCATGCAGCTCAATATCAAAAAAACAAACATCCCAATCCAAAACTGGGCAGACCTAAATATACATTTCTCCAAAGAAGATATACAGATTGCCAAGAAACACATGAAAGGATGCTCAACATCATTAATCATTGGAGAAATGCAAATCAAAACTACAATGATGTATCACCTCACACCAATCAGAATGGACACCATCAAAAAATCTACAAAGCAATAAATGCTGGAGAGGGTGTGGAGAAAAGGGAACCCTCTTGCACTCTTGGTGGGAATGTAAATTGATACAGGCACTATGGAGAACAGTATGGAGGTTCCTTAAAAATATAAACATAGAACTACCATACGACCCAGCAATGCCACTACTGGGCTTATAGCCTGAGAAAACCATAATTCAAAAAGAGTAATGTACCACAATGTTCACTGCTCCTCTATTTACAACAGCCAGGATGTGGAAGCAACATAAGTGTCCATCAACAGATGAATGGATAAAGAAGACGTGGCATATGTATACAATGGAATATTACTCAGCCATAAAAAGAAACGAAATTGAGTCATTTGTAGAGAGGTGGATGGACCTAGAGTCTGTCATACCGAGTGAAGTAAGTCAGAAAGAGAAAAACAAATACCATATGCTAACACATATATATGGAATCTAAAAAAAAAAAAAAAAAGGTTCTGAAGAGCCTAGGGCAGGACAGGAGTAAAGACGCATACATAGAGAATGGACTTGAGGACACGGGGAGGAGGAAGGGTAAGCTGGGACAAAGTGAGAGAGTGGCATGTACATATATATACTACCAAATGTAAAATAGATAGCTAGTGGGAAGCAGCCACATAGCACAGGGAGATCAGCTTGATGCTTTGTGACCACCTAGATGGTTGGGATAGGGATGGTGGAGGGAGATACCACCGGGAGGATATATGGGGATATATGTATATGTATAGCTGATTCGCTTTGTTATAAAGCAGAAACTGACACACCACTGTTAGGCAATTATAGTCCAATAAATATGTTAAAAAATAAAAACAAAGGAATAATGGACCTTCCCAATTTGGAGGTCACCACTGGGTTTGATCCTTTGAGGGATAGAGATTCCCTATAATATTGGTATTTAAATTTCCTACCAGCCCAATAAAATGGAAGCTCTAAAAAAGAAAAAAAATTCCCTCTGCACATTTAAGTTTTAGTGGAAGTAAATTTGTTACTTTTCAAAATTCATTATTTGTCTGAGGGTTAATCTAACAGAGATATCATCACAAATCTTTTGTACACAAACTTCATTGAGCATACAAATTTCATTAATTAAAAGTATAAAATACTTTTCTTATACATAAAATCTCCATTTTAATGTTTTTTCTGGATACTTGATCTGAAATTAAAGCTGTTGCAAATACAGGAATCATTTCAAACAACTGTTTTATTGTTTTTGTCACATTAATAGGATACAGTTCTTCTGTGCATCAGTTTGTGCACAGATTGTTCTGCTCTCCATCCAGCTACCACACCATATTCTGATTCTTTTTGAGGAAAATTCCTTGAAAGAATTGTCTACATCATTTGTTCCTACTTCCTCTCCTCCAGTACTTTCTTGAACTAGGTCAATTTTTATTTGATCCACATCACTCCACAAATTCATGTGTATGTCACCAGATTATATATCCAACAATCAATCAGTTTCATTTTCTTTCTACTTTAATAGTAGTTTTTTCTTATCTCTTCATTGCATCCTTCATATCTTTGACCCCTAAAGTTTACTTATTTTGGCTTTTTATCTTTTATTTTTGTATCTTTCAAATAAAATATAAATTCCATTAGGAGAAAGAGTTTTGTCTGTTTTGTTTATTCTTGTAGCTTTAGCATTTAAAACTGTTTTTTAACACCTAGTTCATGACCAAGAAATATTTCTAATTTAAGGAATGAAGGAAAATAGTGAATGACTTGGCTTCAGGACAATGTTATACTGAAAAGAAGGTACATATAATGGCATGTTATCCCATGCTTGCTTTTATACTCATTAATTAATGTTTTTATTTTGTCTAGACTATCATGTGTCTTTTGTGTTAGCAGAAAGAATTTTCCTAGAAATTAGGAATGGAATATATTGTAAAATGAAATTGTATAATTTAGACTTGAATTTTCTTAAACTATATTACTTTTCAGTGGTATAAATTAAGTGCATAATTAATTAGCTGTGTAGACCAATTCCAGGATGACACCCATATATATTTACCTCATGGAACATAGGCAGAAGTCGGAACAAACATGTGAACCAACAAATTTTCTCAGCATGTATTATTGCTTCATTTTCAGTCATCCCAGGAACAGAAAATGTTCTTCTACACAACTGATTTCTGAATAGCTATCAAAGGCAAAACAAAACATCTTAACATTAAAGTTCCTCCCCAAAGTTATATATACATATATGTATAAACATTTGTACAGTTTGATTTCTTGACAGAATGTGACATAAATACAAGTGTCATCAAATTGATTTAGTATCACATTCTAGAGAGGTGCTGATATCTATTTTCTGAGCACTTTTTAGGTTTAAACTAAATCTAATTTGCCTTACAATTATCTGTTTGTTAAAACAAGATGAAATGTTTATATATTTCTCCTGTATATTTTTGTTACTTCACTTAAATTGTTGATTTTATCAAATGTTGGCCTTTTCACGGAACTAAGAAGATGAAAGAATATGTATATTTCAAAATAAACAGTACATTTTCTTGTTTCTATTGGATATTCACAGTTCTTCATTTTCTTTGCTATGCTATATAATAGCTAAACATACTTTGATACTTTATAGATAAAAATGTATTAGATTTAAGAGAGTTATTTAGATTTGCTTAGCATATCAGAATATATATCAACTCCTGAGTTCACAAAATTTAACAAAAAATTAATGAAAGTGAAAATAGCATTTGAAAAATTCACAATTAACGAAATTTAGAAATCAAGGAACTCTAAGAAGTCACTGGTATTGTTATATTTTAACTGCAATTAAAGTTTATTTAGGTTTAAACTACTGCAACGTTCCAGTCTAAATTGGGGGTAGTATATTATTTCAAAGTTTATTACCTGTAGTTACTTCCAGAGTTCCAAGGAGCAAAGATCAGCTTTACATAGGTTATTACGGTTTTGCAAGCCTTTTTTCTCTGCTGGATTTCTTTGCAGCAGACACAGAGTAAAATTTCCCAAGTGATTATTTCTTTTTTGAACTGATACTACAAAAGAGCAACTCCATTTTTTTTAAGTGCCATGGGTTTTTAACACACAGGCAATGCTGAAAACATAAATGTCTCTGCAGAAGTCATCTTCTCATGCCCTTTATTGATATATATTGGCATCACAGGAAATGTAAATAATAGAAGGGCGGTAAAGACTTAGACAGCCTCAAAGTAAAAATGCACCCTGCTAGCAACTTGTTTTCTATGTTATTGAAGAATAAGACTAAGTGGAGAAAAGGCATGTGGAGATCCAGGCACTTTTAGAATTTAATATAGAGTAAAACAGAATAGTAAGACAAGGTGATAAAATGTCAACTGACATATGCTAGAACTTGCCATTTATTTCTTAAATGACGGTTGCTTCTTTTAAATAATTTTTATCTTGATGGTAGATAACTAAATAGAACTTCTTCCTAAACCTCACAGTCATTGCATATGTGTTTGTGTAGATAGTTGTCTAAATATTCATAATACCAATTAGAAATTATCCTGAATATAATAAATTTTAAATTTTTATGAGATATAAACTTATAAGATATACTGTATTCAAATTGACTATTCTAGTAGATTGTTTTCACATATTTATCCCTCTATAATTAAAATTTTAAGCAAATTATGAATGTAATATTTAAACAGAGTTAAAACATTTAGATCAGTAAAACAACAGTTCCTTCCCTTACTCTTTTTTACTTTTAGTCTCACTGCTCAGAGACCATCACATTTAATTACATATTTCTGTTCTTAACACTTTGGCTTGTCATTTCATCTCTAAATAATATGGAAATTTTATTATTTTTTTGATTTATCAGAGTTAGAGATTATTGATTTTGTTTTCATATTATCTCTACATTTATGAAGTCACTATTTTTGCAATGAACACATCTGGAATGTGAGACCACATGCCAGAAGTTTCATTATTTCTGCTAGAAATCATAAAAAATATGTCTCATTCCTCATTTTTTAGAATAAAAATAAAAGTATGGTTGTCCTTTCTTCCATCTCTCTTTCACATTCTAATTTTCTAACTTTAAGAAAAGAAAGGAAGAAAGAAAGAAAAGAAAGAAAGAAAGAAAGAAAGGAAGAAAGAGAGAAAAGAGGAAAGAAAGAAAGAAGGAATGGAAGGAAGAAAAAGAAAGAAAGAAAGAAAGAAAGAAAGAAAGAAAGAAAGAAAGAAAGA